>NC_035435.2:13538924-13874602 GCF_002127325.2 Helianthus annuus
GTGGTCAGAACGTAAGATATGCGCGAAAATGCAAACTTACGCCGTTTTTGACACTTTTAGTCCCTGTAAGATCATATAAGCATGTTTTCGCACACCGAACCTATCAAAGCTTATTCCTAAGCCATGTTTAGGTTATTTACGGTATGTTTAACTTATGATCAAGTTCTGAACAGTACGTTTCCTTACGAAACGGCAGACTTTTGCAAGTTGACGCAAATAGTCCCTGAGAGCGAATAAACTTGTTTTTGCCATACCAAAGCCTTTAAAACTTATTTCTGAGTTATGTAAAGGTTATTTAAGGTATGTTAAGTTTATGTTGCTGTTGCTGTCCCGGAGTGTTTGTCGCGTTATACTGATCGTATTTGCGCATCAGTTCGCGTATAACTCCCCAGAAAGCGATATAAAGTTCAAAATTGATCAAAAATCAACATGTGCATAAAATCATTGGGATCAAAACACACTGTTTTATTAATATTGTATTGTTCAAAGTTTGCAAAATGATTACACAAGCACATATGTCACATGCCATAACTTAAAGCCATCTCCACCGTCAAATGCCCCCATTCCCAACTGTAACATCAAACATAAAGTGATCACGAGTTGCTGACTTTTAACTAATTCTATCTGTAATCACCAAACAGAACCTTACCTTTATCATATTTTCTTCCAGCATCTCATACGTACAATAAAAACATTTCGTGTATGCAGGAACATGAAGTTCGACAACAACATATCATCTAAGGAAGCTAGAAAACTCGATGTTCGTTAATGCTGCAAAATAAAATAAAAAATTTATCAGATTCCAGAAAGTAGAAAACTAAAATTAAGATCCACTTTTATAGATGTTACAACTGGCATACAACGCTGCACGAGAAACTGAGAAAGACGAGATTTATCTGAGCGTTCAAACCGCATAGCTTGTACCAGTTGAAGCAAATAACATTGGAGCTCTTCATCATCAGCTCTTTCGAGAACACTAACAACATGAGCACTGACCTATTAACATTTAAACATAGGTCAAAAGTTCTTACATTTACAGGTTCATATTAAACGAGCCCGAGCTTCGCTTATCAAGCTCGAGCGCGCCGGCTCGCAAGTCTAAATGAGCTTTCTGTTTATATATTTTTTATTAATATATTAAACATATATTTATATAATAATAATTACCATTTATATAGATATAAAAAATAACTAAATTATATGTATAATAATAATTATAACTAATATAAATTAATTAATAAATACTAAACGAGTCGAGCCCGAGCCGAGCTCGAGCTTGAAAAATTACCTTCGAGCCTGGTTGAGCTCGGGCTCGGCTCGAGCCTGGTCGAGCTCGGGCTCGGCTCGAGCCTGGTCGAGCTCGGGCTCGGCTCGAGCCTGGTCGAGCTCGGGCTCGGCTCGAGCCTGGTCGAGCTCGGGCTCGGCTCGTTTGCACCCTTAAGAGTGCAAATGAGATTCAATTAACAACCACCCAATATAGTTAAAGACCTTTGACTAACTAAAAATATTGCAGCTATTTGCAAAACTTTGACTTGTAGCACCTGCTACCCATCAATTAACAAAGGAGTAAATAGAAGCAAAATAAACCCAACTCATTTGTTAATTGACCAGGAGAATAGGAAGCAAAAGAAAATTTAATACATATTTTGATCTTATTTGAATCAAATTAACTTTATCAGATCTCTGTTTAAATCTCAAAATGATGTTAACCATGATACAACTTAGTTAACTGATGTACTCTATTTTGTTTGATATAATAAATTGATTTAAATGTCTTTCCCTTTTAAGCCCCATAATCCCATTACTTAAACTGAACCAATAACACTTTCTCGTCGATTCAACTTTTCAGTAATCTTGTTGCATAAAAAAAGCATAAAGACCAGCCATCAATCCATTATTAACATACAATTAGAAATCATATCTTAGACTCAACCGAATAGACTAGCCCAACATCCTATCTGACAAAGAAGAAGTCAATTACAAGTTACAGGAAAAGAATACCTACAATCGACTCTTGAGAAGAACCCGAATCACCGAACGCCGCTTATACTCGCAATCCTTTTGCTCACTGCTTTCTTTAGTTTGTGTGCGTGAGTACTGCAGATCCAACTTGGGTATATATTGAGATGAAACAGTTCACAACCTACCGATGTGTTTGGTAAGTTTGTTAGCAAAAGATTAGACCCAAATTTATTAATTAAGTTGTTAAGCGTAAAAATATACCTATATTTGTAAGCAATCTGCAACAAAATGAAACTACCATTTAGCATATTAGAAACACAATTTGACATTTTTTTTCTCAGACTGTACCCCTTTTTTGAAACTAATAGAACATGAGAATTCTATAAATTTACAGACCTTAGGATCCTTTGAAGAATCATTCTCCAGATTCCCTGACCTTGTAACGGAGGGATCACCTATAAAGTTTACGTTAAAATGAACTCAAATAAGAGAATTTAATATGTCAAAGTTTTCAACATTCTACACGTACATGAATCATGAAGATACAAATTTGATTTAACTTTGTTTATCAAAGATGTAATAAACTACCAAGAACAAGTATTTGTATCAAATTGATGCCAAAATCAAATGACAGGGGATTAATTTGCTAGGAAAACAAGAAGATGAAATTAGGGTTTTTACCATGAGTTCATAAATTGAAGCAGTTAATGCACTTTCAGACACATCTGCCGAATCCGACTAATATCCGCCAATCAGCGTCAATGGAATCATTCGCTGTTACCAATCGCTGCTAGCACTCGATTCTAGTATCTAGGTGACGAGTTCCGCTATGGCGACAACAGAAACAACGACGCCCGACGGTGAGGGAATTTGACTGCAATCTGATGTTAGGAGATGGGGATGGAAGAAATTTTAGGATTGGAGTTGCCCTAGTTTGCAAAGGGAAGTTGATTTGATGAAACGTGAATTTGGGGGGAGACATAGAAGATTTAAAAAGCTTGAAAATTTCTAATATTAGCTGGGAGGGAAGAAATTTTGGGGAATTTTAGTAAAAGGTTTAAAGGAGGGAAAAGAAAACTTTTTAGAAAAGTGCTTCAAAATTTCAATTATGTGTGTAAATGAAGTCACTCGAGCTCCATTTGAAAAAAAAAATTGATGCGAGTTAAGCTTATGAGCTTAAATCGGATCCTATGTATAAAAATAAGTTTGTTTAGTAAATGAGTCAAGCTTCACTTATCGTGCTTGAGACGGCTCACAAGCCTAAATGAGCCTATTGTTTTTGTAGTTTTAATTAATATTTGTAGTTTTAATTAATATACTAAATATATAGTTAATTATTAATAATAAACGAGCCGAGCTCGAGTTTGAAAAATTACATACGAGCCAAGCCTGAGCTGAGTCAAGTTCAATGCATATGTAAAGTGCCGTTAAAAGTTTATTAAACGTTTTAGTGGCATAGAGAAAGTGCTATTAAAAACCTAGTTCGGTGGCATAAAAGCTAAATGCCATTAAAAGTGAGTGTTAAGTAAGTATGGCACACATAAAGTGTCATTAAAAACTTATATTAGTGGCACAAAAGTCAAATGCATTAAAAGCGGTTGCTACTAAATGACATTTTTTTGTAGTGGGCCCAATATAGTTCATTAAGAAATTTTGATCTACTATTGACCTTGTGATCCATTAAGGCCCGATATGTTTCATTAATACATATATGACTCACTATTGGCCAATGTGACATATCAAATCCCAATAAGGTCCATTAAGACATATATGATCCACCATTATCCATTGTGCTTCATTTAGGTCCAATTACAAAAATGCCCTAATCTAACCCAAACACTTTTTGAAAAACAATTTATTGACTTATGAAAGAATGTCCTTTTTTAGTCATTTCCTATATATTATAAAAACTTTTTTTAAATAGTTCCATTATTCTTATTTTTATATTTAATGTGATCGTTTAGTTTTAACTATCATCAACCATCTTGACAACTACTAGGTATAATACATATTAGTAGTCATGATATAGTTTTATAGTCTTTATAGGTTGTAATGGGTCATTATAACTAATAAAGATACATAAAAAAGTTATATGCGAGTCGACCCAATATCCTGTTTTGTTAAACATGTCTCCCTACAAAGGTTAAAGTTATAAGACCCTAGTGTCAAGTGTCTTATTAAGTTATGTTATAATAGAACTCTAGCGAATAAGCGACCTATAAAACTGATGTTTTATGACTCAAATATCAGGTGTCCTATTACAATGTATTATAATAACACCACAATGATTAAGCATCTTATAAAGATTAAATTTATAACACCCAAGTGTCAAGTGTCTTTTTAAGCAATATTATAAAAAAACTCTAGCGAATAAGCGTCCTATAAAACTAATATTTATGACTCAAATATCAAGTGTCCTATTATGGTGTATTATAATAACACCACAATGATTAAGCGTCCTATAAAGTTTAAAGTTATAAGACCCAAGTGTTAAGTGTCTTATTAAGTTAAGTTCTAATATGACTTCAACTAGAAAGGGTCCTATGGCACTGAACATTTATGACTTAACTACAACGTGTCCTATTAAGTTATCTTATAATAGGACCCCAGATGATCAAATGTCCTAATACAGTACCACATAATGGGACACTAACAATTAAATGTCTTAAGTACTTTATTAGGATCTACATTTTAAGTGTCCTATTAAATTATATGATAATACGACCCCAAAAAATCATCCATCCTATTAAATAGTTTTTTAGGACACCAGTTTAGTAGAGTGCATTATAAAAGGACCCCAAAAGTTCATTAGTCCTATTAAATAGTTTTTTAGGACCCTCTTTTACAAGCGTCCCACATAAAAGGTCCTAAAAGCCATTTTTGTGTAGTGCAAACCACCGGGAATCCCATGCCTTAGAAAGTGTGTGAACTCACCTTGGTTTGCTCGGTTAGATTCTCAAATATAGCTAATAGTCAAAGTCGGTCAATCACGTCCTAGTATAATTACCAGTTAATCATTTAGTGGTTTTCCAATAGAGCACAAAGTTCCTACATGTATCTATCACACAACATGCATTACTTTAACGGTTTATGCCCATATAAACTCCTCATCCATTCCCGCTCACAAATAAACATACGATATTGCACATAACTCTTTTATTTACACATAACATATTAGATCATTCACAGATAGCATACTCGACATTTAGGCACGCAAATTACTACTTATGTCATTTCAACTTAAATATCAGAAACTAGGCTGTTTTCGAGCTTTTTAATAAAATAGTTATCTTATTTCAAAAATTCCCAACTTTTTACAGAAAATGCTAAACGATCCATATATTATTGTGTAAAAATCTTGGGATCCGATTCATTACCAATATTTTATAAACAAATAATTTTCCGAACTGCACTCAGATTTATCTTTTCTGACTGCAGTCCACGGAATAATTCGTTAAAAATTCATTGTAAGTCGGATTGACGAAATTCCAGTGGGACGGTTACTAAGACACCAATGTACATCTACAGTACCAATTTCATAATCTAACTTTACACAGAACTCAAGTTATGACAGAAAACATAATGCATATTTTCGGCAGTAAAAACTTAGCTTTAGTTGCTGTTACAAAACGACACTTTAAAAATAGTAAATGAAGTCCAAAAATTATGATTCCAGAGCCATTAGAACCGTATTTCATAATACATAAATCTAGGCTTCAGAAAATCAGTTTTTCATTAAGTTACGGTCTGGTTACAGCCAACTGAAGTTGGCTGTAAAAACCAAACAGCTTTCTGTTTCAGCTTTTAACTCTCTAACTTGAGTTCGATTGATTCCGTTAACATGTTTAGTGATCACAACAACATCAAACATCAATATTAACCAGCAAAATCATCAGAAAATCAATAAGAATCATAACAACACAAGATCTACATGATTTACACACATATCTTCTCTTTATCCATCTTTTATTCCATATGTTCAAGACTTGTTTAAGGTTCTTAAGAGTTTCATGGATTCTCATCATCAAATATATATTAACCACTTAAATAACATCTTAAATAACATGAAGAATGAATGGATCTAAGTTCTTACCACTAGTTCAAGACTAGGGAAGTTTGAGTGTAGAAAAGTGATGGTTAAAAGCGAATAGAGAAGGTCCTTCCACTTCCGAACGCACCGAGCTTCGTTGTATACCTTCTAACACCTATGGATGCTTGTGGAATGTATGAGAAATGATTTGAAGGTGGTGGTATGGTGATGGTTGTTGGCTGCTGAGATGGAGAAGAGAAGAGGAGAGAGCTTTGTGAGTTTGAGTTTAGTGAAGATGAGTATGGAGGATGATCTAGTGGTTATATATAATATTTTCCAGCACACTATTACCCTCTAGTCCATGTGTCTTCAAGATACTAAGCAATATCAATTAAATAATTGAATAAAATCATGGGGAGTCCTTCTTGTCCCCTAACCGGTTTGGGGGGGGGGGGGGTTATAGGGTTGGGATGCAATGGAACTAGTTACACTCTAGTTAGTTTTCAAGTACTTAGTTAGTGCATTAGTGTGTGTCATGCAATATAAGGTGTGTTAGGGTGTTCGGGGACCCTAACTAGCTCAGAAAAGTAGAAATAATGTGTTTGGCAATATTTTTGTGTTCCGGGTAAAGTCCAATTGTTCGGTTCGGTGTTGTTCCGTTAAAGTGCTTAATTAATCCGTAAAGCGTCCTATATATATATATATATAGGGGATGGTTCAAATGAAAACCATTTCTATTGTGAAAACTCGAAAACTAACTAGAAAAAGCCTAAAAAACACACAAAAAAATTTTTTTTTTTCAATTTTTTTTTTATAAAAATCGCTAGTTTTTATATATAAAAAAACTTTTTTTCAAAAAAAAAAAAAAAAAAAAATTTGTGTAGTGCACATGGGTAATAATACACATGTGTAGTACACATACATATGTGCAGTATTACACATGTGCACTACACAAATTTTTTTTTTTTTTTTTTTGAAAAATTTTTTTTATATTAAAAAACCTGCAAAATTTTGACTGCAAAAAAAAATTTTTTTTTGTATGTTTTTTTGGCTTTTTTTAATTAGTTTTCGAGTTTTCACAATAACTAGTGGTTTTCATTTGAACCTTCCCCTATATATATATATATATATATATATATATATATATATATATATATATATATTTGTAACATTTTTTATTTTCAACACTCAAGAAAGCATAACGGACTATTTAATGACTTTTCTGTACACTATTAGTATGTTAACAAGTACATGTTAGTATAACACGGATATCAGAAAGCAGTTAAATGATTCAGCACAGTCATCAAGCACTTTAATTTTCATTAATACATTGTAGGGAATATATGGAATTACGAGGGTTGTCACATTCTCCCCCTGTTGAGAAAATTTCATCCCGAAATTTAGCTCGTGGTTACTGAGGAAGCTAGTTAAGTTGCGTGGTTTTCCTGATTTTCCTGGGGTTTTTAGAAGCAACCTTTTTCAGATGACTTGCATTTGACTATAATGCAACATAGTTGAACGTAAAAGTTGCATTTAAAGATCTAATGCAACCTTTTTCATAAAAAGTTGCAAAATTATGTTATATTTGCAACCTTTTTAATAAAGAGTGGCAAATTTTATATATAATTGCAACCTTTTCATGAAAGGTTACATTAAGAATAAATGGTCGTAGATTTGCTATATATATTTAAATGGTATATGGATCTCATGGTAAAACATCAATAAGTTATTGTAGATCTGTTTTGAGTCAAAGATTGCTCTAGAAAGTCACCTAATATGTCAAAGAACTACTGTAATTTTGACCTTGATGAAAACTGGCAAAGTGAAGATTAAGGTAAAAAGTCAATGTCATGATGAAAAATTATTAAATTGATAGATTGCGAAAGTCAAAGTAGGTCAAATAAAGTCAAAATATCAATGTAGTGAAGTTGGAAAGTCACAATATGGGCAATATCTATTTGGTGCAAAAAACCCTGAACTCTATTGTATGCTAATCTACAAAGCCAAAAATGGGGGAGTTAGAAAGTCTTAAATTTGAAGAAATCATTGGCGGTAGGTTATCCCCATGAGGTGGCCACCCCTCTCACCCTAAGGTTCATTAAGGAGTGGGGTGCGTTTATACACACCCTATAAATTCTTTAACAGTCTAATAGTTATAAAATAATTGGGAATTCTATAAAGTCTATGTTGATTATAATTTGTAAATACAAATAAAATAAAATAAAATAAAACTCTACTAACTGAAAGTCATTTTATATAAATTCTTTATCTAAAAGTAGTTTTATATAAATTTTTTATCTAAAATTGGTACTTTTCGGAAATTATAAATCCCATCCCAAGTTTATCAAATATTCAAACCGTTCCCTCTCCTGATGAAAATTCCCTCATCACTAATTAATTACCCGCTCACACCTTAACCCTAAATTGGTTTATTCTCCAAAACTGGATTCATCCTTGAAGACTCGTGTGGTCGCTACTTCAATTATTTTCCCTGAATCGCTACGTAGAGATGGTGACTGGCCGCTAACCACCACCAACCGACCTCAAGGGCTTCGATTACAGGCATTACCCCATGATTTTCTTCGGCTACAGACACCACCAACCGACATCAGGTTCTAACTGAAATATTTAGTATGTTTACCAGATGATAGAACTTCCATTTGGTTAGCACATAGTTCGAATTGCATATAGTCTGGCTATGGTAGTTCTTGTTCGAGTCATTCTTCCATTCCCAAAGTTTACTTTTAGCCATGGTTGCAAAAGTCGCTAGGCGCTCCCTAGTCGATCGACCGGGGAGTTGAGAGTACTCGGCATAGGCGGAGAGTACTCGGGGAGTACTCAGACATGCTAAATTATAAAGAAATTAGTTTTCGGAAATTAAATATATGTTAAATAACATAAATTTACTAATATTTATAACAAAATACGTGAAAATGATATTCATTATTTAATAAGATAGTCATGTAAGTTATGTTCTATTATTTTTTAAGTCAAACTCGGACCGAATTGACCTACTAGATCCGATTTTGAACAGAGCTATAGTTCTTGTTTCTTTGTTGTATATGTAATGAATTATTAGTCTTCAGTATCAGTATGGAGATTGTAGAATGTTTCATCATGGAGCTTCACAATTTTTGCTTGAGAAAATGACTAGCAGACTAGACGACGAGATGCAAATGGACTAAATATGTTGTTTAATTTTTATTAAACTGATTTGTTTAGGGTTATATCCTTGTAGGATTCTCATGAATTTTGATTTATGATAATCATGTTGCTATTGATCGGTTGAACATCAGACAATGCACTCAAATCTTGTGAAGTTGTTAATGAAGAAATTAGGTACAGTTAATCATGATTTGGTACGTGTTGTATGATTCAGGTTAAGTATCTAGTTTAGTCCATTTAATGAGCCAGAAGGAGATGGTGGATATTCTGTATAAGAAAGAAAATATAGAGCCTTCTTTGACAAAGACTGGTATGCAATTAGACTATGGGGTATGGGGCGGGGGTTGGGGTTGGGGCGTGGGTTGGGTACAAACGCCCAAGTTACCACCCCGGGTGGGCTTGGGTTTCGGTGTGGCCCCTTGGGCGGGGGTTTCAGCCCGGGCGTTGGGCATGCCTAACGGTCCTACGTGCCCGGCTCTTATTGGCTTGTTGGCTAGGTCATAGCGGTTATGTTTAAATTTCAAAAAATAACCGTTTGGCCAAGCCAAACGGTTCACCCAACTCGTTATAAAACCCTCAACCCCACCGCCTGTCCACATCGCTACCCCAACCCAAGTCACTCCACCTACCCGAACCCGCTACCCACACACACTTGATCGATGGCCTCTTGGACACACGAGGAAGAGCTAGCACTTGTCACGAGCGTCGTTGACGCGATGAAGGGCCGCCAACCCGGTGAGACCCGTTACTGGCCGGAAGCTTTCGCTAGCTACCGACACAACGTGGGGAACGACCGGCACAATTTAAGTCACGAAGACCGGGTGGAGGTGGCCAACATCGAGTTCCGGGGCAAGGAGGAGAAGTCGTTTGACAAGCTCGCCCATTTCGAAATCTACCTAACGCTTTAGGCTTTTTTTTTTTTAATTTTGTAATCCTTTTTTTTGTAGAATTTTGTAATTTTTAGGCTTTTTTTTTTTAATTTTGTGTGTATTTTTTAAATTTAGGTTTTTTTTTTAATTTTAATAAACATGGCCAACCCACGCGGGCTAGCCACGCCCCGCCATACCCCGCGGACACGTCACTCACCATTGCGGGGGGGGGGGGGGACTCCATGTGTCAACCCATGCCCCAAACCCTCGCCCCACCATACCCCACGGTCTTAATATGTTAATTTTTTTAATAAATTCATATTTATGTTTCTCCTACATATAATTAGTTTCTTTCGGTTTTGCAGCTTCTTATTGAACAAAACCAAGAGTTCTTTAAGAGCTACTATTTCTTGTTGGCTGTGAAACACCAACCAGTGATGGATCCAGGAATTTTTTCCAAGGGGTTCACTTTTTTTAAATATTCCAATTTCATATGTCCGAAAAATAAAAATATCAGGTCGGTTCGATGGTTTGGATAAGTTTCGTCATGAAGTTGTGTACAATCTTTAAGGTAAGACTGGTTGTTGTAATGAATTTTGCTTACACGTGGTTTTCTCTTGCTACAACAGTTTGTCTAACTTATTACATTGTGCATCTAGTGTTACGTTATATTGATGTAAGAAAACTCATTTAATTAAACTGATGCAAGAATCACAAGATTCCAAAATAAAACCATATTAATTATTTTGATAATTAGTTACAGAAAATGAATACAATACTATCCCAAAATTTAAAACTGAATCTAAATCCTAACATATAAATAACAAAACGAAAAATATTATACTGAAAACCATAGCCGAAAGTCCCAAGATTCAATTCTTCTAAAACTAGTGAATGCTTATAACAAATCTCAAAATTCCCATTTATTTTGAACACATTAAGTTTCTTGATAAATGATGCATTGAATGGCAAAACACCATGAAACTTATTGTTTTTAAACATTCAATAATGCATTGAAAGGTAGAACACCAGGGAAAAAGCCACAAAAAAGAGGAAAAAAGCATCTGATGGGCTCGAACTTGAGACATCAACTACATACAAAATTCACTTTTACCAGCAGTCCACTACACATTTTACATACCGAACGGGTTCCTGGGAACCCCTTTCTTGGCTATAGATCCGCCCCTGACACCAACCAATGAATGAGTAGTATCACCCAGTTGAAGTCGCAACAATGGTGAATCACAACTTTAATCCACCAGCTACAGCAGGTAAGCTGCCTCAACTTTTTACGGGTCTTTATTTCTCGCTTAAATGCTAAATTCTTATATTTTACTTCTTGTTTTTGTAACGTCATTTGTTGGGCCTGTATCCTGTGATTGTAATCGCATTTAATGTATATTTGTTTTCAAACCCTGATAGCCACACTGGAACTTGATCGACGTCGACCCGGGATTTTGGGACCAAAACTTCTGGTGACTGACAACCAGTTGTCTGGCTTCGGCTAAGTACATGTACAAATTTACCAATTAAGAAGAGTTAACATATTTTACCAGCGTGTTACTAGAGATTATTACTAATTCTATGCGGCTATATTACTAAATTGCTGCAGGTCAAAATACTTGTCATAAATAGCAAATCTTGTAAATGGCATCGTATGGGAAGCTTCAAAGTTAATATCAAGTCTTATGTATGTACATGAAAACTTAGACGAGTATGCATGGTTGTTGACACGTTACTACTCATACCTGTTTTCTGAAGGTTGAATTTTAATTCAAGTACGCAAATAATTGTTAATTTTGCGGGATGTACTTGAGTTATGCTGGTGATTTTCGGTGTTGTTAGTCATTTTATGTTTTTGAGATTTAAAGAAGACTAAATGGACATAGGTTAAGCTTTAAAACAGGTTAGGAGATGCGAAATGTAGTCAGTGTAAAGTTAACTGAGTTCCGAGATCCCTTGAATGATGCGATTTAAAGGGATAATAATGAAGTTTTGATTTATGTTGGCCTCGAATTATTTTACTAAGTTAGATTTTGCATAAGTCGAGCATGTATTTGACCTGAGATTTTATACGGTTTAAGTAAGAATATTTAGAAGTAGCAGTGCTTCAAAGAGACGAGATAATGAAATGGAAGTGGGAAGTAGGAACTACGAGACGACCATAGAATGAATCAGTGAGTACTATATAACGAGAAATGAGATAAGTGGGTTGAGTGGTCATATAATCATATTTGTTATACAATTCTAATGAGTTTGATGTGGACAAGCATAACATTTACATGTGGATATTGGCGAGTATTTAACTTATACAATTCTAATGAGTTTGATGTGGACAAGCATAAATTAGAATTATTTGTTAATGATTAGAGTTGGTTTAACTAGCATGGAAAATATTGAAGAGTTTGTCATTTGGTAAATGCATAGTTGTCAATAGCAGCTATAGCGACCGCTATAGTGCGCTATGAAGCGAGGCGACCAAGTGACGCTATCTGGGTCATAGTGACCAATAGCGTGAATAGCGACAGTTAGTTTTTTTTTATGTAAATAGCAATTAGATATAGATATACAATAGCTGGATTTATAGGTTTTTGTTTGTTGGTGCACTTGTGTCTGTACTTTGTCTGTATTCGGTCACGATGTAAACGATGTCCTTGTAAGTCATGTAAGTTGACCAAGTCAACCGTCCTCCTGGTTTGACTCAGTCAACAGTAAGTAAACTTGTTGAAAGATGTTCTGATCGAAGGATAGATCCTCGAAGGATGCTGTTGATCCTTCGAGGTGCACGAAAGATATGGTTCGACTGATTAGACCTCGAAGGATGATCCTTCGAGGTCAATGCTCATCTTTCGAACATGTTGTGATCGATAGATGATCCTTCGGACCATCTATCGAATCCTTCGAGCAGACCTGCTGAGCTGGGTATATATACCCATGCATGTGTTGAGTGTGAGTAAGTTCTGCCATTTGCACATCCGATAGATAGAAAGATTTGAGAGCATTCTGTCCAGAACTCACACACACACACTTAGAGAGTTTATAGAACATTTCTGTAAACATTGAGCTTGTAACCGAACCCTCATTGCATTAATACAAGTTGTGTTAATCGGTGAACTTGTGTGTTTGTTTCTCTACTTGCTACTAACTCGGTTTGCTTGCTAGCTTGGATTCCGCACTCGCTAGTAGGTTTGTATAACAAGGTTTAGGTTCGTAATCCTCCGCGAAAAGGGACCTACAAGTGGTATCAGAGCCTCGCTCTTTACCTTGTTTAAAACCGGGTTTTTACAAGTTGTGGTGTGTTGAAACACTTGGTTTTGCACCTGTTTTTACTTAGCTTCTTGCACTTCTTTGAGTAAAAACGTGTCTAAACTAACCGGGAGTGTTTAAAGTGGGGTTGGGTAACTTGAAAAATTGTTTTAAGTGATTTTGAATTTTCCGGCTATATTCCGGTTCAAAATTCCGGTGACTGGTGTTGAAGATAAGGTTTGCCATTTTTGGGCATTGTTTTTGAAAGTCAAAAAGTTGGTGAAGATTTGTGTGCAGAACATACCTTTCTGCCGAAAGTACTTCACCAACCCATCACCTTTTTCACCAACCTTTCACATCAGATCAGTTTGTGTCAGAGGTCTCGAAAGATATCTTTCGACATCGAAAGACCATCTTTCGATCAAGGAAGGCTCGAAAGATCACCATCCTTCGACCCATCCTTCGAAGTCTGAAACATATCCTTCGAGAGAGGAATCTATTCGAAAGACAGTGTCCGAAAGATAAGGATTTAGCTCGAAAGATAAGGATCTTTCAAAGGAGAATCCTTCGAGCTCTTGAATCTTTCGAAATCATTGTTCGAGACTCAACAGTAATCTTTCGAGTACTGTTGATCCTTCGAACAATAGTTAATCTTTCGATTGTGGTCAGTTTGTTGTTAACAAGTTTCTGTGATTTCAGATCCTTCGACCAGGATCCTTCGGCTGTGTATCTTTCGGATCATTCTTACTTAGCATTTATTTTGCTTATCTATCATGAATCCGAGTTGGTGGGGAAATCCGGCTCCAGACAGTGGAAAATACATGAATACCAGTCAATCTCCATCATGGGCCGAATCTCCAGTATCTACATCCTCACAAACAAATGCCACTCCAGCTGGTCAATGGGCGTTTGTTTCAAATCAAACTCCGAGTATTCAAAGTATTTTACTAAGCGAAAGTGAAACCGGAAGTTTGAACAGGCCTCCAAAGTTGATGCATCTTAATGAATATCCGGGATGGGTTGATCGTTTCCATACATACATTCTTGGTCAAAATACAGAGTTATGGTTGCGGTTCACTACGGAATTCGATCAGACTATCGAGGTTGCTGCTTCTTCGACAGCTACATTTGCCGATCTTCCTGAGGATCAAAAGAAGACGTATGACTTAGAAAAGAAAGCATACGCTATTCTCACTCAAGCACTGAGCAAGGATATTTATCATCAGTTCGTCAGTTTCAAGACTACGAAGAAGCTGTGGGATGCATTGAAGACAAGAGGAGTAGGTAATGAAGCCACACGTCAACTACGACGAGATCTACTGAAGAAAGAATTCGATGGCTTCACATGTATGGATAAGGAGTCCTTGGGAGATATGACAAGCCGTTTCTATCACCTACTTACTGAGCTGACCAACTTTGAAGTCACAACGACTCCAACAGAGGTGGTAAAGAAGTTTGCCGATGCATTGCCTCCTCAATGGAATAACTTCCTGGAAATCTTGAAGTACAACGGAACGTTGAAAACTACAAATATCAACGATTTCGTGCAGCTTCTGGAGAACAAGGATCAGGAAGAAACGTTGAAGGCAAAGAGAGTTGCAGTGCCACAGAATCCAGAAATGTATTATGGCACCTCCACTACTTCATCTGCAAAAGCCGGTTCACATGCTCCACTTCAAACGGCGTTTGTCACAAGCACGGATATGTATGGCAATCCAGTGCAAGTTCCTGTAAAGCCGCCTCCAACCACAGATCTGTATGGAAATCCAATACAACCACCTCCTCCTCCTCCTGCTCAACAACCACAATATGCGTGTTATGGAGGAACATCATCTGCAGGTCAACAATCAAAGTCCAGTACCGTTCAGCTCGACACGTCAAGTTTCTCTAAAATCAGTGTAGAAGTAGCTAAGGAACACATGGAGCTGCTTAACACTGTAGTGAGCGCGTACTGTGGGTTAATAGAAGGTCAGATTGGCAACATTAATCTGACACAAGAAGACTACAGGCAGATTGATAAAGAGGAGATGGACTTGATGGATATCAAGTGGGCCTTTGCGAGTGCTGTGAGAAGAGCAAAGGATTGGATGGAAAGTACTGGCAGAACCAGCTTGGAAAGTAAGCGAGACACCAAGTATGGGTTCGATAAGCAGGCTGTTAAGTGCTTCAACTGTGGTGAACGGGGCCACTTTAAAAGGGAATGTACAAAGCCAGCACAGCACGGGAATCAAAATCCCTTCAGAAACCGAGGCAACCAGCAGAATCAGAACAGAAATACTGAGCGTTCATTGGTGCCTGCAAATAACCAAACCAACCGAGCACTTGCAGTTCAGGTGGATGAAGGTTGTGACTGGTCAATCCAGTTGGGTGGTGATGCTCCTGATGAAACAGCATGTTTTGCTCAAATTGTGAAAGAGTTAGTTCACACCAGTGGTAGAGAATCTTCTGCCAGTGGTGGTGAATCGTCTGAAGATGAAGACTCTTCTGGTTATAGCAGGAGTGCTGATGAAGAATCATCCAATTCTGGTGATGATTATGTGGGTGAGACATCGAATGCAGCGATCGATGCAGATATTGATGAACTCTTGGAGGAAGCTGCAGCAGAAACTCAAAGAAGATCTATTTTGGTGGATCAAGCTGCTTATACTTCGTCTTCTCTCCATTCAGCCTTTATGGCTAATGTCGACGGTTCATCAAGTCAGGTATGTGTCGATGAACCCACTGCTGTTAATTGTGATGAATGTGCTAGGTTGCATGCTAGATGTGCTGATCTGGAGAAAAGTATGTCTGAGTTGCAAGGCAAACATGATGCTTTACAAGCTAGTTTGTTTGACTTGCAAGACAAACATACTACTGTGAATGAGAATTTGAGTGACTTGCAAAGTAAGCATGACGCTTTGCAAGAAAAATATGATGTGACCTTTCTCCACAATCAGAAATTGACTGTGGATCTCTCAAAATGCACAGAAGCCAACATGTTTCATGAAAACCATGAAAAAGAATTTAAGTCAATGATTGAAACATTAAAGAAAGATAAAACTGAATTGACAAAAATGGTTTCAAGAAAACAGACGGACATTAATTTGTATATATCTCGCCTTGAGAGTATGCAAAAAGAGATGGCTTGTGTGAAAACCGAAAGTGATGCGATCAAACTCAAGCTAGACAGTTATTTGAGTTCTAGCTATGTGTTAGATCACATCATTGACGTTCAAAAGGAAAAGAGAGATGTCACATGCATAGGCTACAAGAAGTGTCCACCACCAGTGAGACATAATTATGATGCCATGCCTGATGAAGAGGACAGGGTTTTCTTTGAACCTTCTGTGCCTCTAGATGTTAAGGAGTTTGCTGCAGGACTCGGATACCAAAAGGAAGTATCCTCAGATTCAGATGTGTCAGCAGATACATTTGTGAGTGCTGAACAGAATCAGGATCCTCCAGTTGTGATTGAGGATGCTGATTCGTCTGATGATGAATCTGATGATACTGTCCCAGCAAAGTCTGATGCGGTAGTCAAAAATGAGGACATACCTCTTGAGAATCACATTCTATGTGATCCCCCTGTCAAACCCGCTAAGACTGTTGCAACTGAGTCCTCGTCTGAGAAGGAGTCGGAGAGTGTGAATTTGCTGTACACTCTAGTTGGTGATGATAAAATTTACTCAGACAAAGATTTTCCCATTAAGAATGTTAATCAATCCTTAATCTGCAAAGTCTTTGAGAATTCGACGAGTAAGTTCTTGGGAAAGGCAGGACCTAAAGTTACAGTCACACAGTGTCCTCCAATCCCAAAGGATGAAGTTCGAAAGCAATTTGGCAACAAGAAATTGCCAACAGTGCCAACACAGCAAAATCACACCAAACCCAAAGGTAAAGCACCGGCTCCAGTGCAAAAGAAGCCGAATCAAAAGAAGAAGAAAACTGTTAACTTTGTGAAATCGACGGGAACAGACAAAATTGAAAAGTTTGAAAATCAATCTAACTTAGATTTTGTCAAGAAAGCTATTGTCGAGAAAAGAAATGAACCAAGTAGTTCAAAGCCCAGTACCTCGGGTTCACAAAGTTCAACATCATCGGCTAGACGATCACATGATTCTTCGGGGTTTGTAGAACGAAGATCATGTTTTGAGTGTGGAACCATTGGGCACATTATTAGAAACTGCCCGTATCTTCATAAGCAGAAAGGAAAGGTTGATGATCCCCGTGGCAAAACTGACCGTAAGCCAACTGTTTCCACAAAACAAGATCCCCGACTTGTAAAAGAAAGGGAAAAGAAACAGAAACGCCAACAGGTCAAGAAGATTGAAAAAGCAATTAAAACTGATGTGGTTCAAAAACAATCTGTTGTTGTAAAACCAGAAAATTCCAAAACTTCAAACAATCAAGAAGTTAAAATATTAAAGAAAGACACTGGTAAAACAAAACAGACTTGGAAACCTAAATCGGTTGCTGAATCAGGGGGACCATCACAATTCACCAACCATCAAAGACAAGAAGTTATTGTCATTGATGAAAATGGAAGACCCAAGACCACAATGGCTTGGGTCCCCATCTCCAACTAATTCATTTGAGTTCATGTGCAGGGTGCTTCAGGAGGAACTATCAGTAGTCATTGGATTGTTGATAGTGGGGCATCCAGGCACATGACAGACGACATAAAGCTTCTCTACGACGTTAAATCTATTAGAGGAGGTTATGTTGCTTTTGCTGGAGATAAAGGTGGATACATAACGGGTGAAGGAATGATATCTAACGGGATTGTCAGCTTTGACAAGATCAACTTTGTGCAACAACTTGATCACAATCTTCTTAGTGTTTCTCAAATTTGTGACAAGAAATTTTCAGTACACTTTGATGCTAATGGATGTTATGTGCTGAAACCCGGCTTCAAAATTCCAAAAGAATGGATTCTCTTGTCGGCTCCAAGGATAAATGATTTGTACGTCCTTGACATGAGCCAAGCAATTACTACGTCTGCACAAGCAACTTGTTTCGTTTCCAAAGCCACAGAAAAAGACACTATCTCTTGGCACAGACGAATGGGTCACATTCACTTACGCAAAATGAATCATTTGGTTTCAAATGAATTGGTGAATGGTGTTCCCCTCAAAAATTTCCATCTTCAAGACATCTGTGTTTCGTGCCAGAAAGGAAAGCAAACAAAGAAGAAGCACCCTACAAAGAAGATCAACACGGTGGCAGTTCCTCTTGAACGTTTGCACATGGATTTGTTCGGTCCTGTCAAGCACAAGAGTATTCGGGGTGATCAATACTGCCTCGTGGTTACTGATGATTATTCAAGATTTTCTTGGGTTGCGTTCATGGCACACAAGAGTGAAACCTTTGGCATTATCAAAAACTTGATCATTCAGATTGAGAATTTGTATAAGTTGAAGGTTAGGCGGATACGTAGCGACAATGGTACTGAATTTAAAAATCATTTCATGACGGAGTTCTGCACTTCAAAAGGTATTCTTCATGAGTTTAGTGCAGCTTATACTCCTCAACAGAATGGTGTCGCTGAACGTAAGAACCGCACATTGATCGAGACTGCTAGGACAATGTTGGTAGAGTCGCAGTTGCCCATTCCATTCTGGACTGAAGCTGTGGCCTCTGCTTGCTACACATTGAACAGAGTCCTTACAGTCAAAAGGCACAACAAGACCTGCTTTGAGCTTCTTCAAAAACGGAAACCAGATTTGTCTTATCTCGAACCGTTTGGAGCTCCATGCACAATCATCGATCCTAATGGAAAGTTTGGGGCAAGAGCAATTGATGGATACTTTCTTGGGTATGCCACCCCTAACTTACGAGTCTGGAATCTAG
This sequence comes from Helianthus annuus, assembly GCF_002127325.2. Taxonomy (NCBI): domain Eukaryota; kingdom Viridiplantae; phylum Streptophyta; class Magnoliopsida; order Asterales; family Asteraceae; genus Helianthus; species Helianthus annuus. The sequence continues at coordinate 13,558,026 of NC_035435.2, forward strand.
AGACTAAAAGGGTCGAGGAATGGTCTGAAGTCAGAGTACAAAGGCACACCTTGCCAGTCAAAAATCCGGGTCAACCTTGGATGTTTGAGTACGATGACTTTTTCAATTCGATCAATGTTGAAGCCGTTGAAGAAAATGCTGCGGCTAGGATGTTTTTCGAGAGTGACAATGCAACAGTTTCACCGGTGGTTCGTCCAATTCTTGTTAATCAAGAACCATCTTCTTCGGTGAACAATAATACTCTCAACAATGAGGATTTTCACGATGCAAACGAATTGAACGAATCTTCAGAGGATGATGAATTTCTAGATGCAGATCAAGAAGCTCCTACAACAGCAGTTCATGGTACTTCAGAGGGTACTCCTCCAGTGGATACACATAGAACAGCTGAGACTACTGCATCATCCTCTTCGTCAATTCCGGGTCTTGAATTGGTTGTTGATCTTAATCTTAACAACCTGGGTGTAAATGTTCCAGTTCCAGATAATCCAGAAACAAGGATTCATAATACCCATCCTCAACAAAACATCATTGGAAATGTGCAAAGTGGCGTACAAACAAGAAACATGTTGCGAAACAACAACAATGCAGGCTTGTATGCAGCTATTCGAGAATCCGGGCAACAAAACGACTGGTCCTTCGCGTGTTATGTCTCACAAGAAGAACCAAGAACGTGGAAAGAAGCCTTGAAGGATAATGCCTGGGTTGAGGCAATGCAGGAAGAACTGCAACAATTCCAGAAGCTGGGTGTCTGGAAGCTCGTAGAGAAACCTGCTGGATACAAGAAGATTGGTACCCGTTGGGTTTTCAAATGCAAAAAGGATGACCGTGGAGTTGTTATCCGAAACAAAGCTCGTTTAGTCGTTCAAGGTTTTCGTCAGATTGAAGGGATCGACTACAACGAAGTCTATGCACCAGTGGCACGTCTCGAAGCAATTCGAATCTTTCTAGCCTATGCGTCCTTCCAAGGATTCAAGGTTTATCAGATGGACGTGAAAAGTGCATTTTTACATGGTGTGGTTGAAGAAGAGGTGTACGTCGAACAGCCTCCAGGTTTTGAAGATCCTATCCATCCCGATCGGGTTTGGTTGCTCAACAAAGCTCTTTATGGTCTTCATCAAGCACCGCGAGCTTGGTATGCAACCTTATCACACTATCTGCTGGAGAACGGTTTTCGTAGAGGTCTTATCGACTGTACTCTTTTCATCAAGGAACAAGATGGAGATCTTCTTCTGGTACAGGTATACGTTGATGACATTATTTTTGGTTCTACTAATGATGTCTTGTGTAGGGAATTCGAGCGCATCATGCAGGATAAATTCGAGATGAGTGCTATGGGGGAAATGACTTTCTTCTTGGGCCTACAAGTGCAACAAACGGAGTCTGGGATATTCATCCATCAGACTAAATATGTTGGTGACATCTTGAGCCGGTTCCAGATGTCTGATGCAACGCCCATTGGTACCCCATTGCCAACTAATCACGGAATTACTCCTGACTTGAAGGGAGAAGCTGTTAGCCCTTCTATCTATCGCGCCATGATCGGATCTCTCATGTACCTCACAGCATCAAGGCCAGACATAATGTACCCAACGTGCCTGCTTGCCAGATATCAAGTTAATCCGAAGGCCTCACATCTTGCTGCTGTCAAAAGGATTTTTCGTTATTTGAAGGCGTACCCCGACACCGGTCTGTGGTACCCTAGGGATAATAACTTTGAATTGGTAGCTTTCAGTGATTCTGATTTTGGCGGATGCAAAATCGACGGTAAATCCACAACGGCTGGATGTCAGTTTTTAGGAAATCGCCTAGTTACATGGCAGTGCAAGAAGCAAACGTGTGTAGCTACATCAACATGCGAAGCTGAATACATTGCTGCCTCAAGTTGTTGCTCCCAAGTTCTTTGGATCCAACAACAAATGCGGGACTACGGTTTTGAATTCCTAACTACTCCTATTTACGTTGATAATTCTGCTGCTTTAGATATCACTAGAAATCCTGTGCAGCATTCAAAGACCAAACACATCGAAATCAAATATCACTTCATACGTGATTGCTTTGAGAAAAGGCTAATCGATGTTGTTAAGGTCCACACCGATGACCAACGTGCCGACTTATTTACCAAAGCTTTTGACAAATCAAGATTTGACTTTTTATTATTGGTAAACGGCATTAAGGTCAAGCAAGAGTAAAACCAACATCGGAAAATCATTTTTGTAAATACCTTTGTGTTTTAAATTTGTCTTAGTTTATTGATTTTAGGGGGAGTAAATCCAAAAATCTGAAAATCCAAAAACATCGAAAAATTCAAAAACACAAAAACAATAGAAAAACAAAAATGAGTTTCCTGGCGAGCAAAAGAGAAAATGATAGTACATCAGTGGTCTATCCAAACCTCTTTAAACCTTAAATGCAAAACGATAAGCAGCTCTATATAAGATGTATCGGTAGGCTCACAATCATTTTAAAGTGTGCAGGGTGATATAAATCTTAATCGACTGAAGACCAGGTGGGAACCACTCATTGGCATATGGTCTTAGTACCGAAATTTCGTTTGATAGTTTGCCGAGGTTCTGAGATATTCGGTCTTTATGCTGCTTATCATCTGGGTATCATGGTTGTATCTTTTACCGAAAAATAACGGGGACGCAAGTCTAGATCTTCCATGATACTATACATACGTGTACATATTACATACTGCATTCGACCTCAATAAGTGATAAACAATCACATGTCCATATCAAATAAGTGATAAAATATCACATTTATCCGGGTGTCAAGTTCGTCTCTCTGCTGTACGGAAGTACTGACCTGTTCACGGACTTGCACCTGTGCCCTCATGCATACGAAAATCAAGTTCCTCATCAATAAGTGATTATATCACATAGGACTTGTTTTCAAATCAAAATAAGTGAGTATCTCACAATTTATACGGTCAAACAGATGATAATCGGTATACTCACCGGTAAGATGAACTCTTGTGCATACCTTGATACGGGAATGTGTCGTGATGTGGATGAACACCGGTCGGTAAGTATAAATCATACCTTAACGTATCCTCTAAACATGATTACATCTGATAAGTTGAGCTTAAGTGGACAACAATACCGATAATTGTTATAGGATGCTTATCTTAATGTTAACTAACTGAACAACTAGAGTGTTTTGGCATGACCGTACACTGATATGATTCTCTTACCCTCGAAACTCGCAAAAAGAATGTCTGTATATATTTATTTATTTACTGCTTAACTTTTATTATTTCTTTTAAACAGTTTCGTCGTTTGGTGCATATCAGCACGACATTAGCGGTGATGTCGTTTGATAACACTCAAAGGATTTTAACTTGTTGTCTTTTAATTTCAAAAATACCAAAAAGATTTTAGGCGTGTTTTAATATAAACTTTATAAAAGCCAAAAAGATTTTCTTTCTACTTTATTTTCGATCGTACGATGTTGGAGCTCAAGTCTTCGTTACCTGAAACCTGACTGAAAACCGAACTGACTAAATCTTCATAAACGGTCGAAATTTGCAAGTTTTGAAAGTTAAATCTAAAATTGACAAATTTATTAAACTTTCAAACTGTCGGACGGTGTTTGATTATGACATGGTCATTTGTGTGTCATTTGTTTATGCTATATTCCAAGCAGTTGTTCTCATTACGCGTTTAGATTTCTTGCATGTGCAGATTCTAAAGGCTAGGAGAACATGGTCGATGACAAGCTTTGGAATGAAGACACCACGAGAAGGCGCTCAAAAGATGAAGATGATCGAGTTGCCGCTGACCATCATCAACACCACAAGGATCTCACTTCATAAAGATAAAGTCTTTTCACGAGCATAACTCAAGGGGGAGCTTATGTTAAGGGGGAGTTTGTCAACACACTTCCTACATGATACGGGTAGTTTGTTGATACACTCTCTGCTTTCAAGACGTGAAGACTTTGAAGATCCTCCGACTTTGAAGACTTGAAAGGACATCAGAGTTTTGATAACTCGAAGGCCCAAGACCGTCGAAGTACAAGACGAGTCTACAACCATAGAAGATAAAGACAAAGCTACAGCCAAGGGGGAGTTTGTTGGTGCACTTGTGTCTGTACTTTGTCTGTATTCGGTCACGATGTAAACGATGTCCTTGTAAGTCATGTAAGTTGACCAAGTCAACCGTCCTCCTGGTTTGACTCAGTCAACAGTAAGTAAACTTGTTGAAAGATGTTCTGATCGAAGGATAGATCCTCGAAGGATGCTGTTGATCCTTCGAGGTGCACGAAAGATATGGTTCGACTGATTAGACCTCGAAGGATGATCCTTCGAGGTCAATGCTCATCTTTCGAACATGTTGTGATCGATAGATGATCCTTCGGACCATCTATCGAATCCTTCGAGCAGACCTGCTGAGCTGGGTACATATACCCATGCATGTGTTGAGTGTGAGTAAGTTCTGCCATTTGCACATCCGATAGATAGAAAGATTTGAGAGCATTCTGTCCAGAACTCACACACACACACTTAGAGAGTTTATAGAACATTTCTGTAAACATTGAGCTTGTAACCGAACCCTCATTGCATTAATACAAGTTGTGTTAATCGGTGAACTTGTGTGTTTGTTTCTTTACTTGCTACTAACTCGGTTTGCTTGCTAGCTTGGATTCCGCACTCGCTAGTAGGTTTGTATAACAAGGTTTAGGTTCGTAATCCTCCGCGAAAAGGGACCTACATTGTTAAATATACATGTAAAATAGCATATATACCAAGGTAATTTGATATAATATACATATAAAAGTTTTCAAAATTCTTTTTCTAGTATATTGCTATTTATAAAATAGCGGTCGCTATTTGTCGCTATTCGCTATTAACAACTATGAGTAGGCTTTATCAGTTCACATACACTAACATGGTTAAGATTCCAGTTGACAACATTGCTGGTTGACAACATTGCTGGCTGAAGTTGGACTGAACATCCAAGAAGCACATGCTTTTTCCACAGTGGATCGCTACTCATTAGACGTCTTTGTGGTTGTTGGTTGGCCATATGAGGTATCTTCGTGAACTCCTAAAGTTATGTTATATAAGAAGTCTACTCTTTTAGTTTGACTTTGTCTTTCAGATTGAAAATTTGTTGCACCTATTTTCAGGAAATTGAGCAGCTCCGAACTGCCCTCGAAAAAAAACTTTTTAAGCTTGAGGTATGAACCTGCCAATCAAGATTTTAGCTAAATATAATGTACTGCTAGTTAATTTGTGTATGTTACAAGCACTTTTTTCACTATTGGAGTTTAGCTTCGTTGTATAAATGGCCATTGAAATCTGTGCAGAAACAGTCTTGGCCAAGTCAAAGTTCATCATCCCCTTTAAGTGATGGCATAACCATTGTTTATATGCAAGTTTCTGCAACAACTAATGGCAGCTCTGATGATGTAGTTTATTTAAGCTCTCTTACACAACAACCAGCCAATAGGTAAATTTTTTTTTATTGAAAATATCCAACAGTTTTGTTTCTTTTGCTCGTCAAATTTCAATGAGGTTGGAACTCCTATGGTCTTCTTATGCTACTTTCAGTCCATTCCAAACTGGCCGGTTAGGCCATTTACTAATCAGTTTTCTTGTGTCCTTAGGTCCTACTTTCTTTACCATTTGATTTTTTATGTCATTTCTAAAATGTATGTATTATGACAGCATTCATCATCCACCACCTGCATTTGGGTCATCTCCTAATCTTGAAGTCCATGCACTTGAAGCAAATGAATCTCAAGTTCAGAATGGGGATAGTGCTGTAAATAGCTATTCAACACTGCCCAGGTGCTTCTTCAAGAATCACTATAGCATGCTATATAGAAAGATTTTGAGAGCCAATGAGATAACTTTGAAGATACAATGCGAAGTGTAATGGAAAAGATACCTATTGGAGTACTTCAAGATTTTAGAGATGAGTAGGAGGTTTTGTTAGTTTTTATTATTGTTATTGACAGCTTTATTTTTATTATATTGTTATTTTGAGTTTGTACATATGTTAAATTATGATATAAGATATTTGTTATTATTGTACTGTTGTAATTGTGCATATTAATATAAATTTTAGTATTTCAAACAATTATGTTATAGAGTTGCATTTGATTGCAAAAAAGGTTGCATCATTTACTAAATAATATAATAATAGTTCACTACAAAAAAAAAAAGCCATTTAGTGGCATACGTTTTCAATGGCATTTGGCTTTTGTGCCACTAATGAAGGTTTTTAATGGCACTTCACGTGTGCCATATATGCTTAAGACATAATTTAGTGGCATTTAGCATTTTGTGCCACTAATTTAGGTTTTTAATGACACTTTGCGTATGCCATTGTAGATTTCTAGTGGTTATTTAAAAAAATCTCCTCTTTCCCGCCCCCAAATACAATATGGAACCATAGAGCTTTGAACCATTAACCAAATATATTTTTTCTTAGTGTGGGTGACTCATTAACTCTTTCCATCCCAAAGTAAGTTTTTTTATGTATCAAGTGTTATAAAAAAATATATATTATATTTTAAATATTTATGTATACTTTTATAATAAACTAAATAAAAAGGCTTAGTAAAAGTTAAAAAAAAATACGTTGTTATACGATATCTACATTGTTATAAGATATGTTATACCTTATACAATTTTTATATTAATTTTTTGTATTATTTTTAAGTATTTATTTATTTATATATACATTTTTTTAACTAAAACAACTAAACTTAATTAAAAATTTTAGCTTCCCTCTCATTATTTTATAACTTCTCATTTTTAAGTATTTATTTATTTATATATACATTTTTTTAACTAAAACAACTAAACTTAATACCCTAAATTTTTACACCCAAAAATTTATATTCCCACCTTTAATTAAAATTTTTAACTTCCCTCTTATTATTTTATAGCTTCCCTCTACCCAAATTTGAACACCCAAAATTTATATTCCCTGGCTTCTAAACCCTAACCATCCCCTCCCTCCCCGTTCGACATCTTCTCCCTAATTGAAACCACAGACGAAAAGTTTTCACTTTTAGTTAGTTGTTCGCAAAATCCCCACACAATCCGACCACTTATGCTTCTATCCATCATCAAGTGCAGGTATGAACTGTGTAAGAGTGAGAAGTTGATAGCTAGGGCTTATCCTCAACACGGTAAGATCTTCCAACGATTTGTTTCTTCTATTTCTCAGTCTAGACTATCTTTTGGACTTCTTTTGCTGGTAGTTGTGTGTTGATTGTGATTAATTTGTTGTGTAAGTTGTGAGTTCTTTAGGATTTGGGGATTTATATTAATATTGTATTTTTTTCAGTTTTATATTGATTATGGAGAGTTTGCAAAATAATCTATATCGTCTCACCTTGGCACCGAGTCATCCACTTCATTCTCATATACATGACAAGACCTGGTGTAAGGGCTGACGGGAATCTACTGTATACATTAAAGGGAGATTTGTGCCTCCACTATACATGAAAGGAAGGTCTGATGATTATTTATGTGCCTCCACTATACATACATGAAAGGGAGATTTGTGAAGGAGAAATCTACCGTATTGAAAGGTCAGCAACAAAAAGGTCCACTGTCCTGTTTTCTACGAAAATTACATGTGCAAATGAAACAATGGCTGCTTCATAGTGAAAAGAGTATAAAATTGATGTTTATGGAAAGCAAAATGCATACATTCCAGCAGATGCTCATTACTCGTTCTGAAAATGCTTCCATGATAAGTTCAACAGAGACGCCATTTTTCGTTGACATTGTTACAACTGGTCGAAATGGCATAGATCTGCATACAATTGATTACCTTGTTGTTGATTCTCATGTTGCTCTATAAGTAGATAACAACTTGCTTGTTTTCCCATTCATTCGTGACCCATCTCGGTACCAACAGTTGGACATTTCAACTAAACAGACGATTGCAACTGATGATACTAATGAGCTTCAAGGATCAAGTGACTTGATAACTAAGATTAAGAGAAGGGACCTATACTGGTTGAGTGGAGCTGCTGGATGCAAACCGCTTGCTGCAAAAGTCGTATTTGCGGTGTCTAGGGGTCGCAAGGCTGGAGCTAGCTTTCTCAAAATTCCCCTTTACACGCATATTGCTAACTTAGCTGGTATTAAGAACTTTTTTTATTGCCAGTATTCATCTTTAATTTCATTAAGGGTCGATCACGTGCTGCTGGAAATACACTTGCCTTGCAGGAATTTACGATTCTTCCTATTGGTGTATCACACTTTGCTATGCTAGACTTGTTTTCGAAACCGATTGTCGTGATTACCAACTTACCAACACCTATTTCCAGTCTACTCCGAGCTGTTTTATTCACACACTCGCTGATAATGTGTTGGTGTCAAAAACTGGTTGTATGCTACTTCTCCCGTAACCACTCCAAACAAATCGATGTCACATATTTTGGGATTCACTTGATAAGTTGTCGAAACGAACATTACAAATTTTACTAACAATTAATGTCTGTTGTCATTTTATTTGTACACACGTCTAATGAGCTTAATTATTTAGCTTTTTTTAGAAATCACCTATGGCAATACAATCGGCGCATGGAGGATGACGATCGATGTAGAAGAAATGCGGAAGAGGAAGAAGCAAAGCAAGCTGAACTTAAATATTTTGGTTTTTTAAATATATGAACTTAAATAAACGCCAATGGTAGGTTTATTTTGGTTTATTAAATATAAAGTTTCAAGCACATTAATATAACATTTTTTACAGTTCTGTGCCGCCACGCGTGCGCGAGAAATCATTAGTTACAAATATTTGATGAAGAAGGCTGCAAGAATTTGGGAACCTTGTTTGAGGGCTGCATGAATTTGATTTTGAAGTTATGCGAAAGGGTCAAGGTTGCCTTTACGGCTTTACCCCTCACTGACTTACAATACCAGGAAGTAGTATTGCTGGGCATCCAATCATTTTCTTTCATGGTAATTTCATGGGGACTTCGTTCTCATCTTTAAAGTATTATATTCTTTATTAAATTTGAACTTTAGAGATTAAACAGGTACTCAGCCAACTGGAATGTTTAGTTATGGTGCGTTTCATCTGATGAGAGTGACTTCTGTTTCATCTCATTTCTCACATGACAATGTAATAGGTACTTTTTATGTTACTTCGTAATAGAGGTGATAAAAAAAGATGGGTTAGGTAACCGATCAATATGGTTTATGTGGACATGAGTAATTTTTTTTTTGTGCAGTTTAAGCGGGTCAGACCAAACCTCCACACTTTTTGTCCGTTGTTTGTAGTTAGTTAACAACGGATGCATCATATATGGTTATAGAAACTATTATAGCAAACTAATAGATTTTTTTTCTCAAAAAGGTGATTTGGAATTTGTAAGCAACTAAGCATTTGAACACAGGTTGGTTGACTTTTGACATGTATCTTTTTTATCTAGTTTTCTACATTTCTCGACTGCATAGTGTTTCAGAAATCGTTAGAGAAGCTTAAGGATGAGAGGCAAGCAAAAAGAAGGGTTTAAAAAGAGAACTTATTACATCACTCATGAATTCATCCAGGTACATTTTGAAACCACTCGTTAACATTTTCTATTCTTGCTGCGTGGGTCTTTAAAGTTTTATTCCTCCTCACTGGTTATCTCTATGTGACGGCTGACGCAACCCGTGGTTTTTATTTTTATTTTATTATTTTATTTTTTTACAAATATAGAGGTTAGAAAGATAAACCTTCAAAGACAGGTTTGTAAATTTTAGCAAACTTAAATTGTAATATTCAAATGAAAGCAAACATAGTGGGTTTTTCAGACATTGCTTCTCTTGGTTGTGGTCATACCTTTTGCATCGGCTGTTACTACCACTTGAATGTAGTTGTAATATGTAATGGTTTGCTTTTGCTGCTGTAAAGGTTCAAATATATTATTTTTACGAGCTTCAACGTGCGGGTAAAAATACTCATTTATTACTTTCTCCCTCTCCCTCTCCCTTTCTCTCTATATATAATATTAATTAAAATTTGTATAAATAATGGGCTTGCTTTGGCTCACAAGATGGCTCTAGCTTATTTTTTTTAAACACTGATGCTTGTTTATATGGTTGATGATGGCAGGGTAGATGTCATGAGAAGCATTGGAGCTAAGCTTTATGACGATGAAATTCTCACACAAAAGAAAATTTAGACTCATCATGTATTGTTTTGGAATTCGGAATATGTTACTTGTTACACAATGTTTCGGATCAAAGTTATTTATGAAGTTATAATATCATGATTTCTACATTTACCATTTTAGTGAACTTTTATTTATTTTATGTTGTATATTGTAAATAATAATGTGATTTTTGTGGCAAAATTATGTGCTACTAAAAATAGTACATACATCTAATTAGAAATAATTTTTACCGACACAACATTTGTGCCACTAAAGATTTCTTTTATATCACGGCAGAAAAAAAGTGCCACTAAAAGGGGAAAAACTTTGTGTGGCAGATTGAAAAAGTGCCACAAAAAGGTTTTAGCGTCAGCGCTTCTAATGGCACTTTTAATGTGTGCCGCACATTCCCATGGGAGCCTTTAGTGGCACATTTTTGTTTTTTTGTGGCACTTTTTGCCTGTCACTAAATGGCATTTTTTTTGTAGTGGTTGCATTTGAGTTTAAAAAAGGTTACATTTGAGTGTTAATAAGGTTGCATTTGAGCCTTACAAAAGTTGCATTAGCTTATAAAAAGGTTGCATTACAAAAAGGTTGCATTTGAATAGTAAATGCAACTGTTTTTTAAAAGGTTGCATTATCTAATAAAAAGGTTACATTAGATCTAATGCAACTTCACCTAATGCAGCTTTTGATAAAGGGTTGCATTAGGCCTAATGCAACCTTTTTAAGGCCTAATGCAACATTTTTCTAGGGTTGCAATAACTTCATTTTCTTGTAGTGTTCCACTTCCGAACGCACCGAGCTTCGTTGTATACCTTCTAACACCTATGGATGCTTGTGGAATGTATGAGAAATGATTTGAAGGTGGTGGTATGGTGATGGTTGTTGGCTGCTGAGATGGAGAAGAGAAGAGGAGAGAGCTTTGTGAGTTTGAGTTTAGTGAAGATGAGTATGGAGGATGATCTAGTGGTTATATATAATATTTTCCAGCACACTATTACCCTCTAGTCCATGTGTCTTCAAGATACTAAGCAATATCAATTAAATAATTGAATAAAATCATGGGGAGTCCTTCTTGTCCCCTAACCGGTTTGGGGGGGGGGGGTTATAGGGTTGGGATGCAATGGAACTAGTTACACTCTAGTTAGTTTTCAAGTACTTAGTTAGTGCATTAGTGTGTGTCATGCAATATAAGGTGTGTTAGGGTGTTCGGAGACCCTAACTAGCTCAGAAAAGTAGAAATAATGTGTTTGGCAATATTTTTGTGTTCCGGGTAAAGTCCAATTGTTCGGTTCGGTGTTGTTCCGTTAAAGTGCTTAATTAATCCGTAAAGCTTCCTATATATATATATAGGGGATGGTTCAAATGAAAACCATTTCTATTGTGAAAACTCGAAAACTAACTAGAAAAAGCCTAAAAAACACACAAAAAAAATTTTTTTTTTCAATTTTTTTTTTATAAAAATCGCTAGTTTTTATATATAAAAAAACTTTTTTTCAAAAAAAAAAAAAAAAAAAAAAATTTGTGTAGTGCACATGGGTAATAATACACATGTGTAGTACACATACATATGTGCAGTATTACACATGTGCACTACACAAAATTTTTTTTTTTTTTTTGAAAAATTTTTTTTATATTAAAAAACCTGCAAAATTTTGACTGCAAAAAAAAAAAATTTTTTTGTATGTTTTTTTGGCTTTTTTTAATTAGTTTTCGAGTTTTCACAATAACTAGTGGTTTTCATTTGAACCTTCCCCTATATATATATATATATATATATACTAGCCATTTACCCGCGCGATGCGGCGGGAGTGACGATTTACAATAGAATACTCGTTTACCGTTAGTTTATCACCTATAGGTTTGGCGGGAGTGACGATTTACAATAGGATACTCGTTTACCGTTAGTTTATCACCTATAGGTTTGTTGTTCTTCGATTTCAATATGGCGCGATAAATTGTAGCAAGTGAATTTAGAGAGAAAAATGGCTCAAGATTTTAGGGTTTCATTGTTTAGAGATGTAATCCGGGTCAAGTAGGATCTATTAGTACCTTATGTAATTTAAATTGTAATCTCTTAAAAACTCATAAGTTAATGATTATAAATCATATACATTGCCGAATATAATCTAAAAAAAAGTGTAATTCAAATCATATACATTGCCGAATATAATAAAGTTACCATCTTTATTAAAAAAAAAAATACAACCTATAACATGTCGGTTTGGACCAACACAACAACACTCCTTTGTCCAACTATTTATACTTGTATTAAACATAACTACAAAAACAACATTAAAGTAGTTCACTACAGCATGATTGTTTTTTATTATAAACTTGAATGGCTATCATTTCAAATCCAGAAAACTGATTTGGGCTCGATTCAAGCCGACCGGTGTCACTGCAGTAGTGATAGAATAGAGTAAGTACGGAAGTTCTTTGTTGCGTCAAACCACAGGTTCAACCTCTGTTCCCTATTACCCTGCATATACCAAACAAACTTGCGATTAGTTTATGCACAGCTATTCATAATCATTTTATCATGAAATAAGGATACCTGAACAAATGTCTCGCTCGACCAATAGTTTCCCTTGACGCATTATGCAAGGTTCGCTCGGTCCAACAACTCAAGCAAATGTTTTCTATGTTTTTTAGGGGGAAGATGGGTGCTTCTCTCCACAGGGCATACAAGACACAGGTTATTGGCGGCAGTCCGCCAAATTTAACATATAAAGTTTTTTTATATGTTAAATATGGCGAGCTGCCGCCAATAACCTATGTTTTGTATGCCCTGGGAGAGAAGCACACATGTTCCCCCTAAAATGCAAAGAAAACATTTGCTTGAGTTGTTGGACCGAGCGAACCTTGCACAGGCTCAGTTTTTGCATCACAGCCTCAAACACTTTCAGTTCAGATAGATTACATAGGCTCAGTTTTTGCATCACAGCCTCAAAACACTTTTACTTCAGACAGATTAAGAACACAAGCTCAGCTTATGCATCATAGACTCAACACTTTTAGTTCAGACAGATTAAGAACACAAGCTCAGCTTTCGCATCACAGCCTCAAACACTTTCAGTTCAGACAGATTAAGAACACAAAATCCGGAGTACACAACAAGAGTAATTTGCCACTAAACTTAAACAACCTTTAAAGCATGATGTACGAGTGTTTTAAGCACAAGAAACACATATGTAACCTCACAGGCTCAGCTTATGCATCATAGCCTTAACAGTTTCAGTTCAGACATATTAAGAACAAAGCTCAGCTTATGCATCATAGCCTCACAGGCTCAGCTTATGCATCATAGCCTCACAGGATCAGCTTAATACAAAAATTAAAGTAAGATAAATAAGTTCGTTTACACACAAATGGTTACAAACAAATCAATCGAGTCGTTAATCAAACGATTAAACGCATAAACAAAACAATAAATATGAATTTGTACATTCTGATACATATCTACTTAGAGGTGGCAGTTTTTTTATTTTTTTATTAACCATGCCGCTGCGCTCGTTGCGGCTGCCCTCACCGCGCCGCTGCGGCTGCACTTGTTGCGCTCGCATGCTCACTGCACCGATCAAATTTTAGTAAAGTACACGGATGGTAAGCCAGAGACAACTGAGGTGATGGCACCAAGCAAGAATGACACAGTGCTGAACACTGCTGTTCCCTTTTACCCTGCATATACCAAACAAACTTGCGATTAGTTTATGCACAGCTATTCATAATCATTTTATCATGAAATAAGGATACCTGAACAAATGTCTCGCTCGACCAATAGTTTCCCTTGACGCATTATGCAAGGTTCGCTTGGTCCAACAACTGAAGCAAATGTTTTCTATGTTTTTTAGGGGGAAGATGGGTGCATCTCTCCACAGGGCATACAAGACACAGGTCATTGGCGGAAGCCCGCCAAATTTAACATATAAAGTTTTTTTATATGTTAAATATGGCGAGCTGCCGCCAATAACCTGTGTCTTGTATGCCCTGTGGAGAGATGCACCCATGTTCCCCCTAAAATGCAAAGAAAACATTTGCTTGAGTTGTTGGATAGATTACACAGGCTCAGTTTTTGCATCACAGCCTCAAAACACTTTCAGTTCAGATAGATTACACAGGCTCAGTTTTTGCATCACAGCCTCAAAACACTTTTAGTTCAGACAGATTAATACTTTTACAACTGGAAGACTCAGACATGTAATTGAGAGATGAACACAACTACGGGTAAAGCCATGGCTGCAACACACGGTTGCAAAGTGAGAACTATGCAACCTGGATATTGCCCCGCCAAGATGCTACTCGGATCTCCTATGTACCCTCAAAATACAATCATCACAGTCTATTGTGTTATGTAACCCCGCTTTAAAGCATGATGTACAAGAGTAATTTTCCACTAAACTTAAACAACCTTTAAAGCATGATGTACAGCTGTTTTAAGCACAAGAAACACATATGTAACCTCACAGGCTCAGCTTATGCATCATAGCCTTAACAGTTTCAGTTCAGACATATTAAGAACACAAGCTCAGCTTATGCATCATAGAGTCGACAGGCTCAGCTTATGCATCATAGAGTCGACAGGCTCAGCTTATGCATCATAGCCTCACAGTTGAGTGTAGTTGAGTGTTAGTTCAACTGAGATAAACTTACAATTTGAAAGTTTAATTCGTCTCAGTTGAGTGTAGTTGAGTGTTTGTAGAGTGTTGATACATCTGAAGTATTTATAGAGACTGAAGCAAGCATGTGGTCTTTCACACAGTGTTTATAGAGACTGCAGCAAGCAAGCAAGCTGTCTTAAGTGTTTGACCATAAAAAAAAGATCAATATCAGTCAGTAAATCAAATCTGAGAGTTCATAATGCCCACCTAACTGAGCATGCTATTGATTCAATATGTTAAGCAATATAAGAATTCATAATGGCGACTCTTGTATGTATTTCGCAAAAAAAAGTATACCCACCGTAACACCAACATATGTATCTATACTACTTTATAAAGCATATAGGAAGGATAGAATGGTCTTTTGCCACTTTACAACTCTTTAAAGCCCATTGTACAAACCTCTTAAGCACAAGTGTTGAAAACTTGTTTTCAACACCTGATGATACCACGCGGATCTTAGCGGATCTACTTGACCCGGTTTTTGTTTGATGGATCCAATATATTCGTATTATCACAGTTTACAACCACAATTTCATCCGCCGCTCCACATTTCAGTTTTTAGTTTATCTCCAGTGGTAAGTAGTAAAAAAACAAAAAGGACAAAAGTCAAAGAAAAGCTACTGACATGACTTGCTTTTTGAATTGTCTTTGGATTATAAGTTGAAGTTGGATTCTAACTAAACACACTTCACATCCAATACAAATATAACACACATAAGAAACCAAAACAGACCATCATGCTTCATGGTTAAAATAGAATAACAAAGTTAGTTTCTTTAAATACAAAAAAGACCATTATAAAGCACACAAACTATATAGACTACCAAAGTAATTGGATCAAACCAATCCTAAAAAAACAAAGTAACAGCAAACGGGTCGATCCAATTCCGACTATGTTTATATCTAACGGGTCAAACAATAAATTAGCTAAAAAAAATGTGGCAAGCAAGTCAAATAGGTCGACAGCCGTGCAAAGTGTACTTTTAGTACATAAAATTTTTGAATCAGTTTATTCAAAGGAGTATATTATAATAATGATACAAAATCTGTGCTTATATTGGACACCCTAATTATTTATCAAAACCATTCGAAACGTGTTTTGGGTCGACCTGCCCGTAGTTTTGGCCCGTTACACAGCCCGCCTAACCGGCCAAGCACCTAGCATGAAGCAATGAGAAAAAGAGCAAAAATCATACCTACTCCCATTGATGTGGGAAAGTTGTTCACCACAAGCAACTTGAAAAGATAGATTGAAATTACTACCTGCAGGAGAAGGGGCAAGAAACAAAAAGCTCATGAACAAATAAATACGTTATACGATGACAACAGGAAAGATGCATTAAATATTAAGTAAATAAAATCGGTAAATACCTTAAAAAACAAACTCCAGTCGCTTCCTTCTGCCAAGATTCTAGCTACATTACCTACTTCATTCCATATGTTTGCCAACTTGTATTTCATCCACTAAAAAAATAATGAAAAAAGGGATGATTTCATATATCTCCCTTAAAACATTATATAATATCATATTTACCCTACAAAAAAGTCATGATATCAAAACCCATTTTCAAACTTCAGACATAGTCGGAATTAAATCATATTAAGCGATGACTATTTGGTATGTGCATGCACTCACCATAACTCCCATCATCATTTCGGCGCCAATACCGCACATAACAAAGGTCACGTGATACAAGTCTTTAAGGTCCATGACCTCCCTGCTTTCCTTATTCAATTGAGCCGCACCAAGTTCGATGGTTGAAGCGTGTTAAGCAAACTTCAACCTACAAACCGTAGAGCTGCACAATAAGAGTATCACAATTAGTATAATTCATTGAAAATTAAAAACTGAAAACAAATTATGTGTTTGAACTTTAAACAAAGAGATGGGGTCTCACTTGACTGTCAATGTAGCACCGTATATCCTTCCATAGTCCTGTTGTTTTAAACTTCTCCTAAAATGATGTCGAAATTCCCATTTAATACAAAATTCAATGATTTTTAAAACCTTTAAACGTCAAAAACAAAATCAATTACCCCTAAACCATGTGGGGAATCAGATCGAGATGGCTAGTAGTCGAATCAGCAATTGGATCAAACCAATCCTAAAAAAACAAAGTAACAGCAAAACTACTTTTAATTAGAGAGATTCAAATTTAAATCATATTAAGCGATGACTATTTGGTATGTGCATGCACTCACCATAACTCCCATGTTGAGGCTGTCCGCCAGCCGATTCCTGTATGCTTCCTTCGCCGGTGAGCTTGCAATCGGATTCTCCTTACAAACAAAACCATAATTCAGTAACCGATTAGATCAAACAAAAAGCCCTAATTATGAAACAGAAATTACGTTTTCTCTATAAATCTCACAGAACATTAAAATAATCACAAGACCAACACAGATCTAAAAGTATTATCACACATCTAAAAGTATTATCATAGATCTAAAAGAATTATCACAGATTCACAGATCTAAAAGTATTATCACAGATCTAAAAGTATTAAAACAGATCTAAAAGTATTATCACAGATCTGACAAAGCCCTAATGCAAGAAATTAAAATTGGTCCATTCACAGATCTGACAAAGCCCTAATTATCAAACAAAAAGCCCTAATGTTGATCCATTCACATAACATTAAAATAATCACAAAACCAACACAGATCTAAAAGTATTATCACAGATCTAAAAGTATTATCACAGATTCACAGATCTAAAAGTATTATCACAAATCTAAAAGTATTAAAACAGATCTAAAAGTATTATCACAGATCTGACAAAGATTAAAAAAAAACGTACAAAACAGAGTTAAAAACATGACCTGTTCCATGGATGAAAGGGGAGAAGACGGTGATGGCAAAGACAGGTTCCATGGATGAGCGGTGGAGGTGCGGTGGAGGTGCTTCAGTTATGCGGTGGAGGTGCTTCAGTTATGCGGTGGAGGAGTATTATCACAGATTCACAGATCTAAAAGTATTATCACAAATCTAAAAGTATTAAAACAGATCTAAAAGTATTATCACAGATCTGACAAAGATTAAAAAAAAACGTACAAAATAGGGTTAAAAACATGACCTGTTCCATGGATGAAAGGGGAGAAGACGGTGATGGCAAAGACAGGTTCCATGGATGAGCGGTGGAGGTGCGGTGGAGGTGCTTCAGTTATGCGGTGGAGGTGCTTCAGTTATGCGGTGGAGGATCTAGGGTTTAGAAAGTGAAAGAAATGTGGAGCGGCGGATGAAATTGTGGTTGTAAACTGTGATAATACGAATATATTGGATCCATCAAACAAAAACCGGGTCAAGTAGATCCGCTAAGATCCGCGTGGTATCATCAGGTGTTGAAAACAAGTTTTCAACACTTGTGCTTAAGAGGTTTGTACAATGGGCTTTAAAGAGTTGTAAAGTGGCAAAAGACCATTCTATCCTTCCTATATGCTTTATAAAGTAGTATATATATATATATATATATATATATATATATATATATATATATATATATATATATATATATATATATATATATATATATATATATATATATATATATTTGTAACATTTTTTATTTTCAACACTCAAGAAAGCATAACGGACTATTTAATGACTTTTCTGTACACTATTAGTATGTTAACAAGTACATGTTAGTATAACACGGATATCAGAAAGCAGTTAAATGATTCAGCACAGTCATCAAGCACTTTAATTTTCATTAATACATTGTAGGGAATATATGGAATTACGAGGGTTGTCACATTCTCCCCCTGTTGAGAAAATTTCATCCCGAAATTTAGCTCGTGGTTACTGAGGAAGCTAGTTAAGTTGCGTGGTTTTCCTGATTTTCCTGGGGTGTCACATCATCCCCCGTTGATTTGGAATTTCGTCCCGAAATTCTGCAGTAGCTTCAGTCTCAGTAGTGGTTGCATTTTTCTTAAACAGCCAGGGATACTTGAGTTTCATTTGGTCTTCTCGTTCCCAGGTAGGTATACTCTGGGCCACAGCGGGAATTCCAACGAACTCGGACACGAGGTATCCTGGTGTGCTTGAGAATTTTAACATCTCGATCGGTAATCTCTACTGGTTCCTCGACGAACCGCAGCTGGTCGTCGATAGTGAGTTCCTTAAGGAGAACTATGAGGGTCTTATCTGACAGACACTTCTTCAGATTCGACACATGAAAAACGTTGTGAACACCGCTGAGTTCTTCAGGTAGATTCAGCCTGTAGGCCACCTTGCCAATCTTCTCAATGATTTCGAATGGTCCGACATAACGCGGGTTGAGTTTGCCTCGTTTGCTAAAACGGACTACACCTTTCCAAGGTGAGACTTTGAGCAGCACTGGATCCCCAACCTGGAACTCGAGTGGCTTTCTTCGCTTATCAGCATAACTTTTCTGACGGTCGCGAGCTGCCGCCATTCATTGTTGTATCTGAACAATCTTCTCGGTTGTATCTACTACAAGTTCTGGGCCGGTGATTTGACTGTCACCAACTTCTGCCTAACAGAGAGGTGATCGGCACTTCCGTCCATACAATGCCTCGAATGGAGCAGCCTGGATGCTGGTGTGGTAACTGTTGTTATACAAAAACTCCACTAACGGGAGATGCTTTTCCCAGACGTTACCAAAATCGATTACACATGCCCTAAGCATGTCTTCAAGAGTCTGAATGGTGCGTTCAGATTGCCCATCCGTCTGTGGATGATAAGCCGTGCTCATGTCTAATCGAGAACCAAAGGATTTGTGCATGGCTTGCCACAATTCAGATGTAAAACGTGCATCACGATTAGAAATGATGGAGGTTGGCACTCCGTGCCTTGATACCACTTCCTTTAGGTAAACGTCTGCTAGAGTAGAAAATTTATCTGTTTCCTTGATAGGCAGAAAATGTGCAGACTTGGTCAGTCGATCCACGATCACCCAAATGGTATCATTCCCGCGTTGAGATCTGGGCAGGCCAGTAATGAAATCCATGGAAATTTGCTCCCATTTCCATTTAGGTATCTCTGGTTGTTGAAGTGGGCCTGATGGTTTCTGGTATTCGACCTTGACCCTAGCACAAGTCAAGCATTTACTAACGTAGGTCGCTATGCTGGCTTTCATACCAGGCCACCAGTATATAGTCTTGAGATCATGGTACATCTTATCCGAACCAGGATGTACTAAGTAACGAGACTAATGCGCTTCATCCATCACAAGCTCGCGTAACTCCCTATAAAGTGGAACCCAAATGCATCCGTTAACATAGTAGGCACCGTTTTCCTTTTGCTCTAGTCGTTGCCTCGATCCTCTTAGGGACTCAGCCCTGATGTTTTCTGCTTTCAATGCTTCAACCTGAGTATCGCGAATCTGAGCGGGAAGGTTAGATTGAATGGTAAGCTGTATCCCACGTACACGCTTAGGTATAGTATCATTTCGGCTGAGGGCGTCGGCCACAACATTGGCTTTGCCCGGATGGTACTTGATCGCACATTCATAATCATTCAAGAGTTGGATCAGGGTAGAAGATTGATAATACCTGGATGATGTCGGCTGAAAGCGGTGTCTGAATGAAGGTTTGAATGAGAGTATTGACTCAATCAATGGAGATATATTGAAGAAAAAGGAGGAGTCTATGTATCGATGAGAGAGAAATTGGAGACCTTGTTGGTTGGATCAGCGATAATCTTCAGGTTGTTTGAGTGTGTATCGCAGAGAACCGAAGTGAGGTTGAAGGAGATGATTGAACTGATTTTTATTTGGGGTTTTGGTTCTTTGGGTATCGAAGATAGAGAAAGAGGGTTTTGATTGTTTGAATTTTCATTAGAAAAGTGAAGGTGGAGATGTTGGGGGTATTTGATTGAACTGATGTTTTTCTTTGATGTTTATGTATCGAAGAAAGTAAGCTGCTGGTGTATCGTAGAAAGAGGAAGAGGGCAGTGGATAATTTGTCTGATTTCAATAGAGAAAGAAGATGATGTCGGCTGGGATAATTAAAGTGGCAGTAGGTTTGTGATTTTGGGCTTGTTTGGATGGTGATATGTTTGGGCCATACACATTTTTTTTTTTAAATTGGCCCACTAATGTTTTTAGTGGATCTCATATGGATAGGCCAATTAGCCCCCACCGAGTTAACAGGCCACACATTTTTTTTTTGTTGGTTAGCAAAGCTTGATAAAATGTTGGCCTCACTTGGATAGGTATTAACTAATGCACTAATTCCTTTTATGGGCCACGCAAGAATAGTGGTGATGGAGTTTTTTTGTGAAATGTTAAGGTTTGTGGGCATTGAATACATGTTGGCTAAATTAATTTAGTATTATTGGACCAATCAAAAGGCCCAGTAATGTTGGCTAAATTAATTTTGGCAGTTGATTAAAATTGGAATTCATTGGAATAAATGTTTAGATAAGAAGTGGAGTCGTGGACCCGTCTTTATTCGTGAGTTGCAAAGTGGGGTCGGGTGTTCGTGAAGTTTAGTTGAACCGCGCTTCTAAATGTCAACGTCAAATTTGTACGGGTTCGGGAGCGCGCGGGGGATGATGAAGGTTGATGAAAACAAATGATTTATTTTGAATGTGGGGTAGTCACGGTTACCGATGCAAACGTCAAATTTTGGTGACTTGACTACTATGGGCCAAAAACCAAAAACGGTATATTCACTTCCGCACGTCAATGTTTATGATTGTTATCGGTTATTCGTAAATGTTAGAAAGCATTTTGTTTATTGTCATATTCTCGCATTTGAAAACGAACGTATGAACCTGGAATGTCATTACCGGTCCTAACGAGTTCACAAAGTCTTTGGAGGGATACAAGTCGGATCCTACGGGGTGCTAGGCGATTTTCTTTATCAACTAGAATATGCAAAGAAGAAAGCATTTTGTTTATTGTCATATTCTTGCATTTGGTAACGATTGAATGAACCTAGAATGTCAATGCCGGTCCTAACGAGTTCACAAAGTCTTTGGAGGGATACAAGTCGGATCCTATGGAGTACTAGGGGACGTTCTTATTCAACTAGAATATGCAAAGAAGAAAGTCGTTTTCATGATTTTTCGAACAACCGAGAACATTCAATGAAGATTGATGACAGTTCCGCTCAGTGGAGGGAATTGGTGAACATTTGAAGATAAATTCTACTTAGTGGAGAGAATTTGTTATGTGAAAATGACGACAGTTTCTTTGAAGTGGAGAGAATCTGTTAAGGTTTAGAGATCTTACCAAAGAAATGGGGGGATAAAAGTTTTCATATGTTGAATTTCTTCGGTAAATTTCTAAACGCAATCATAGGTGGTAGAGTTTGTCTTGTGACAGATCAAGACTTGATGCAGTTTTTAAAGAATGGAACGCTTATCAAATGCCGGTTGGAGTATTGGAAGATCAGCGGAAGATCGGTCAATTGAGCCTTGTGAGGAAATTGCACAACACCCAACACGGATACGTGTACTTTAAGGGGATACTATTATACAAGGAGCGTCAAGATACTACTTACCTGGATCATCGGTCAAGGGGGAATTTGTTAACACAGAGAAGATAAATACTTGACTGAAGATCGATTGCAGTTGCATTTTCAGCATTCGACAGCAACGGACAAGGGGGAATTTGTTGATGCAGATTTTGTGTCTAATGCTTGTCGAATAGATTAGTTATTATTTTACGCTGAATTTGTAATAGTTAGTGACACAGTCAAACGAATGTGTATTGACCCGCTCGCTTGAAGTGGTCAAACGAGAGGGTTGTATGTTTGACCGTGTGGGTTTTGCTAGACAAGTGGGTTTGGGTATAAATACCAACCCTTTGTCATTTGCAAAACTTAGAGAGAAGGGGAGCTCATTTGAGAGTTCCCTGTGAGCTTCATTGTGTAGGGGAGAGATCACCACTTGGTCTCTCTCCGGATGTATACTCCTTTGGTATTAGTTCGGTTATCTTGTAATCGGGCTGATTTGTAATGTTTTACTACCGATTAATACAAAGAAGTTTTGTTTATCCATCTCTAATCTCTCCCGTCTTGAACTAATCTCACACTAATGACGGTTTTGGTCACGAAACACGGTCCTACATAAACGTATGTCATTAAAGAGTGTCATAAACGTGTGTCATGAATGTGTGTCATTTATTGTGTGTCATAAATGTATGTCATGAAAACATGACACACAAATGCATGTCATGTTAATTTTAGGACTTCTCAATCAACGACACACTTTTGCGTGTCATAATCACCCTTTAATGACACGTAATGCGCGTCAAGAAAGGTGTTTTTTCTAGTAGTGACAGGAACCTCACCCTAGGGTAAGGATAGTGTAAAGAGGGCCTAAAGTGTGAGAAGTGTATTATAACACTATATAAACACCGTATAACACAATGTAACACCATATAACATAATATAACACTATGTAACACTATATAACACTATATAACAATATATAACACTATACATCTATCAGAGACATCTTATTAGTCAAACTATAGTGTTATATTTGTTATATAATGTTATATAGTGTTACATAGCGTTATATGGTATTATATGGTGTTACATATTGTTATACGGTGTTTATATGGTGTTATATAGTATTATATATATTGTTATAATACACTATCACACTTCTTACACTTTGGGCACTTTTTACAGGATCCTCTACCCCTCACCCTATATATATATGAACTTAAAAACAAAATATAACGCAATCATCCTAAACAAGAGGCTGCATATTGATTACATTTCTTACCTCTTCCGTATCTCCAAATGTGAAGCCATCCTCAAACAGATTCAATGAGAATGATGGTCCAAGTGCTGTAAGGTAGAAGATATATTAAACACAAATTTTCACAAAAAGATTTAACACCAACATCATGTTCATATCCATCACCAAGGTTTAAAAGAACGGAAACGCTTTTCGAGGCGTTTTCCCTCCTCCTCACGAGGCGTATGCCTCGAGGCGGAACGAGGTGTAAGGCCGAGGCGGTATTAATAAATAAATATAAAAAAATATATATTATAAAAAAAAGATACTAAACATCAGATTCAACAATTTAAACACATCACAAAAGAGACAAATAGTCTAAAACATCATAAAAGTACACAAAATAGTTTCTAATTAAACTCAAATAGCTAAAAATTCCCCATCTTCGTCATTTTCACAATCTTCCTCAACCCAATCCGCATCATCATCGTCGTCATCCTCGTCAATCAACATCGTTTGACGGTTTTCCTTTTCTTAGATGAACTTCCATAACCCTTCTCAATTGTCTCGCCACCTCTATGTGTTTTAGTTGGCCCACCACCTCTAGTTGTTCTAATGGGCTCGTCAATTTCTTCCTCATTTGGCTCGTCACCTCCAATATCACTTTCATCACCACTTGGATCGGCTATCCACTCATCATCAGACTTAACATTTTCAACAACTAAAGGATCATCTCCTTCTTTTATAGTAGATTTCTTTATAAACTTATTCTTCAGCTTCCTATTGTACATGTGTTGGACCCAGTATGGCCTTAACAACTTCTTTTTACGTAATATGGCAAGTGATTTCAGTATATGTGAAAAAGATGTGCGGAAATGGAAATCAGACTTTCAAGAAACAAGACCTACAGAATTATAGCTTTATATCACTTCTAAACAAATTAGTTTAACAAGGTGATTGTAGGATTATTATCTAATACAAATGAATCTTGATTTCTGTGGGTGAGAAGAGCAGTGGAGTTTGGGTGTTTGTATATGAATGCTAAGCTTCAAACTCGAGTATCTTCTGCCTCTCGAGCCTTCTATTTATAGACGGCTGTGTACATGAATAAACAATTGTTTATTCATGCAATAAGTCCTGCGTAAAGTAGCAATTTGACATATTCATTGAATCCATCGTTCAAGTTGCATTTGTAATCATGATAACCAATAATGTCATGCTTCGGTCATTGGTGGCAGGATAAAGTTGTGATTTTTAGACAAGTGGGGCTTTCATCGGAATTTCTGATAAACCACTTCATCAGAAATTCTGGTGAACAAATCATCAGAAAGAAAGTCTGATGATCAGAATCGTCAGAAACTGATGATCAGATCTATTAGAAATGACCTTCTCTGATAATCAAAATCAACTCTTGATCAACTTGTGATTCTTTGAAGTAGATACTTTGCATTTCAGTTGTCCTATCTGATCTTCTTCTTCTTGATGTGATCTTCAGGACTGTTATCTTCTTCAGAGATCCAGTTGATTGAGATTTTCTTTAATACTTACAAATAAAGTTTCCTAACAGTTTCCCCCTAAGTATTGTAAGAAAATGAACTACCTCATGAATATAAAATTTCCAAACAGTGGAAACTTAATACTTGCAAATTTAAACCAGTTGCTAAAGTTTTGAAAAACAAATTACATAAAAGATGAAGAAAAAATAAACAAGTTTTAATTCAGCTTCACTCTCTTATACACATCTCCTTTCTTTATCTTCTTTTTGTAGGAGATATACTTGTTGCAACTAACATACATGTCTTTGTACCATTCTCTTGCTTGGATCCATTCTTCAATCATTTGCTCAATTTCTTTTCTGCTTCCCTCCAAGTTCTTTTCTATCTTCTGAAGATGTTCTTGTCTTTTGTTCATGGTTTTCAAGATATACCTCAAAGTTTGATTTGAGTACTTACAGATGTCAACACTTCTGAACAGAGCTTTGTTATTATCATAGTCTCTGAAGTTACACCATATTCTTGTTTTCCATCTTTGCTTGTCTGCATAATGATGTCTCTAGATCTTGCATCATCCAATATTTCTGAGGGAACTTTTGTCTTTGGTGATCTAAAGTACACCTTCTTGTTGTGCACATGTTCATAATTGATGCATAGATCAAAGTCTGAAAAGGCCATTCTTTCAAATAACAATATTCCAGCGCCTTTGATATGCCATTCAATGCCCTTCTGACCTCTTGATTATTTTTCTTTTCCTTTTCATAGTGATCCTTCATGAACAAAATGTCCAAAGGATGCAACTGGTCAGCTAATTCTTCATCAATCACCTTCTGTTCATACCTATTTTCTCTTTGTAGTGCGTATCTGTTTTGCACATAAGTTCCTCCTATATTATCAGTTGCAACTTTCACTTCATCCACCTTTAAAATTCTCCTTACCGGATTCTCATTATGCTTGTGAATGCTACCTGACCCTCTTTTCATTCTTTCTTCTCTTAAAGCCAGTCTGATAGGAGATAGTGATCTTGGCATTTCATCTTCTATTGTCAGATAATAACTCGCCAGATTGTATTCAGGAAATGTCATTACATCTCTGGCAATTTCTTTAACCATGACAGACTTGGTTTCAGAGATTTTTTCTTTTAACAATCTTTGATTTTGCCACTGAATCACCTTCTTGTTCCCATTCCTTCATTGTTTGTATATTCATATACTTGCTTAGTGTTGAGTCATCAGATACTGTTGGATTTGGAACAGCAGCTAGCAATTTTAAATTTGTAATAACTTGAGGTTTTGCACCTGCTAATCTTTTCAGCATTTCATCTTTTGGGATGTTTGGAGGTGGACCCATCATTGTGGTTTCAGCTTTGGTGATTGGTGTGGTTGATGATTGTTGAGGAGTTGACTTTGGAGCTTCCTGATGTGAGCTTTCAGCAGGAATTTCTTTCATGAGTTCTTGAGGATCCACTTTGGCTAATCTTGCAATATTGAATTGCATCTTCTCCATTAGTTGATGTGCTTCTCTTACCAGTTTTGAGTTGTTGGCCATGTTTTTCTGAACATGGTTGAATTCAGCTTGAGCTTTCATCTGACTTTCAGCCCATTCTTTTGACAGCTTCTCAAGGGCATTTGTGATACTGTTATTACTTGCCCTTAGAATGGTAACTTCTTCCAAAACTCTGTTTCCACTGCTTGACTGGCTTGACTCTATCACATTTACAACTTGTGCTTTGATCTTTTCTATTTCTTTGAGAATCATTTGGATTTCTGATGCAGAAATGTTGAGTTTTAGTGCCTTTTCTTTCAACTTCTGAAGAGACTTTAGTGCTTCAGTGTTATCATTGGTTTATTTCTTTATTGCTTCCACTGATTCTGACAAAGTCTTCATCTCAGCCCTTTGACCTTGTATTTCTGATAGCAACATATCAAGTTTTTCTTCCACTGGATTCACTACGCCAAAATAGGGATACAGCCACACAAAAAAAGTGTGACTATATGTCTTTCGCCACGCATATCTTTTTCATGTCAAGTGTGACCAAAGCTCGAGTCATCGTATGTATCATACGGCCACACACACTTTTTAGTGGCCTTAGAACTTAAAAGTGTGACTAAAGGGTACCAACATTTTTTGTTAAATCTAGCATTTCCACCATTAAGTGTGGCTAAAGGGTTGCACCAGCCATATGAATTTAATTTAAGTGTGAGTATTTCTATTATATAGTCACATATATTTACTAAATACTATGTTTTAGCCACATCAATTAAAAAAATGTGTGACAAAAAGGGTTGTTGTAATCAAACATTTTGTCTATTAAGCATGCTAAAAGGCAACAACGGCCACATGAATTTACTGTAAGTGTGGCCGGTTTTATTATATAGTCACATGAAGTTATTGTAAGTGTGGCTAAAAACTGTTACTAGACACACAAAATACTTTTGGAATTTTAAGTGTGGCTATTGTCTAACTTTTGGTCACACGTATTTATTTTTTCCTATGACATTTGTTATTAGTTCGTTACACAATAGAAACAAAGTAATGATGGTGTGGCTGTTGTCTAACATTTGGTCACACGTATTTGTTTTTTCCATGACATTTGCTATCTTTCCGTCACATAAATAAAAAACAAAGTGATGAAAGTGTGGCTAATGGTTATGTATAGCCACATTAAATTTTTTAATTATAAGTGTGGTTATTTTCTAACATTTGGTCACATATAACTTTCGTTTCCCATGATGTTTGGTATCATTCTGTCACACAACAAAAAACAAAGTAACTATGGCGTGGCAATTGGTTATTTATACCCACACGAAATTTTGTAATTTTAAGTGTGACTATTGTCTAAGCTTTGGTCACACATAATTTTCTTTTCTCATGACGTTTGGTATCATTTTGTCACACAAATAAGAAACAAAGTGATTATGGTGTGGCGAATGATTATTTTATAGCCACACGAAATTTTGTAGTTCTACGTGTGGTTGTTGTCTAACCTTTGGTCACACGTATTTTTTGTGGTTCGTGTAATTACCCATTTTATTTTTTATTTTTTATCAAATTAAACTACAATAAACATGAGAAAACTAAAAACCAAATGCTATTAACAATAATATCCCAAAATCCATACATAAGTTTTCAATTTAGATACTAATACTAACTAAAAACATTAACTTCTAATCAAAACCGGCCTATCTACAAATGTTACACAGAAAAATGACTTTACACATAAACTAGAAACTATTTCCAGACTGTTTTCTTCAAGTCCATATACACGCTGTTTTAGACCTAAAAGTGATGCAAATTTGCATCCATGGGTTCGTGGCCACATTACCGCTATTGTGGTGGGGAGTAAACTTGTAATTGGTGACTAGTTCTGATGTTGTATAATCTTCCCAAGTGTTTTTTTCATGCTACTTGTAGACCCCATGTGAAGGTAATTTGCACATCTAACAGATGTTCATCCTAGTAGACTGAGATAAAGGGCTTGAACACATACTTGTCAACATATATATGCTTGACCCTTCTATAGTTGGAACACTCGTCTTTCGCATCATCTTAATTAATATCCAAATCAAATTTTGGATCAACCTGCAGGATAAACCAAAAGAATCAAAAGTACCCACAGTAAACTAGTTGGGCCAATGGTGGCAATGACATGAAAATCAAAGAACTCCACAAAAATGAAGTCAGGTAGATATAGATTCAAAGATAAAAGGCCAATAACAAATAAACGGTATAAACTATCCTATCCTAAGTTTCAGCGGTATAAACGACGAATGGCAAACAAATCCAAAATGCATCACAAGCAAAAACCAAAACAAAAATAGTAGATTCACGCGCTTTTACTGATGTAACAGAAGATATCTAGCCGCTTGTTCTACATTACCATCAAAAATCTTCAGAGCTTGTATAACTGCATATCTGCTGAACCTGAGTTCAACAAGCTTCCCAAATTTGGCTTCAAATTCAGCTCCCTGAACTCACAAACAAACATAAACAGAGTAAGTAATTATTTTCTGATCACATTACATTTGACTTTATGTTTAATTCAGGTCATTATAAACACTAAAAAATAAATTAAACAAAGAAATATACATTTGTAGAACTGCCACCGTCCTACAAGTTGAACAAAGTAAGGCAAACATTGATCAGCGTTATCCTTCCCTACTAGGGGTGTAAACGAGAGTCGGCCGCTCATGAGCTAATCGATATTGGTTCGTTAAAACTTCGAATCTAGCCGATCTTAGATAAGCTTGAGCTCGACTCAGGGTCAACTCATTTAATATTTTTTTATTAATTTATATTAGTTATAATTATTATTTTATATATCATTAAGTTACTTTTTCATAATTGTAAAAATAATAATTATTATTATTTAATTATATATTTAATATATTAGTTATAAATCATATAAAATAGTGGGCTCGTTTAGGCACATACGGAGGCTTGAGTTCGATAAGTGAAGCTCGAGCTCATACTCGTTTACTAAACGAGCTTGTTTTTAGGCTCGGGCTCAGGCTCGAGCTCGTTTAAGCTCAGCTTGTTTTGAGCTTTTTTCCAAGCCGAGCTTAGGTAGCTCGACCCGTTTGCACCCCTAGATTTAAGAGATTTTGTTTTTATCTTCCTATTATGTGGAACTGTGGAAGTCATTAAATCAGCATCACACCAGCTGTAATAAAACTGATGTAAATATATGGTCATGAATGCTCCATAAAATCACATTTATCCTTCCCTGTAATGAGATATTCAAATTACATTATAATAATGGTTCAAATGTTAACTAATAAGATTAGTCAACCAACTATTAACATAAACTAGGGCAAATGGGTAATATACGCATAAGTCAAAAATTTTCAATAAATACCACTTTTGAGGTATACTTTATGACGAGGCAAATGAATTGCCAAAAAACTGTAAAATGTCCATAAATTTCAAAGCTTGTCAGTTTAAGAGTTGTAACATGCTAATAACGCCCTTTCATCTATCAAAAGTTGGTTGTTTCACGGTCAGTATTGTCATTTTTACAACTCTATATGCGACACAAGCCTTAATGAAGTCTTT
Organism: Helianthus annuus; assembly: GCF_002127325.2. NCBI lineage: Eukaryota > Viridiplantae > Streptophyta > Magnoliopsida > Asterales > Asteraceae > Helianthus > Helianthus annuus. The sequence goes on from NC_035435.2 coordinate 13,588,021, forward strand.
AACCTACTTAGGTAGCCTATATACATTATCGGTATAATTTAAAATCTCCTTGTTGGTGCACTTGTGTCTGTACTTTGTCTGTATTCGGTCTTATGTAACGATGTCCTGATTTGTGTTGTAAGTTGACCAAGTCAACCATCCTCCGGTTTGACTTGGACAACAGATTGTATGTTGAGAGATGTTCTGATCGAAGGATGATGTAGAGATCGAAGGATAATTTGGATCCTTCGATCTCATCGAAAGATATGCTTCGAACGATAGACCTCGAAAGACTATCCTTCGAGGTCCCTGCTTATCCTTCGAAAGCATTGTATCCGAAAGATGATCCTTCGGCCCATCTTTCGGATCCTTCGACCAGACCTGCTGAGCTGGGTATATATACCCATGCATGTGTTGAGTTTCGGTAGACAGACACACAGACAGAAAGAGAGAGTATTCTTTGAGAGCATTCTGTCCAAACTCACACACACATCTTAGAGAGTTTATAGAACACTTCTGTAAACATTGAGCTTGTAACCGAACCCTCATTGCATTAATACAAGTTGTGTTAATCGGTGAACTTGTGTGTTTGTTTCTCTACTTGCTACTAACTCGGTTTGCTTGCTAGCTTGGATTCCGCACTCGCTAGTAGGTTTGTATAACAAGGTTTAGGTTCGTAATCCTCCGCGAAACAGGGACCTACAAGTGGTATCAGAGCCACGCTCTTTACCTTGTTTAAAACCGGGTTTTTACAAGTTGTGGTGTGTTGAAACACTTGGTTTTGCACCTGTTTTTACTTGTTTTCTTGCTTTTTCTTTGAGTAAAAACGTGTCTAAACTAACCGGGAGTGTTTTAAGTGGGGTTTGGGTAACTTGAAAAATTGTTTTAAGTGATTTTGTATTTTCCGGTTAAGTCTCCGGTTAACATTCCGGTGACTGGTGTTGAAGATAAGGATTTCATTTTTGGCAAAATTTTCAAAGTTGGTGGGAAAGTACGTCTGACCATACCTTTTGCCGAAAGTTGACCTTACCAACCTGTCACCTTTTCACCAACCCATCACTTTGTGTCAGTGTGTCAGAACATATCGAAAGATATCTTTCGACATCGAAAGATCATCCTTCGATATCTTTCGATCAAGAAGGGCTCGAAAGATTTATATCCTTCGACCCGTCCCTCGAAGTTCGAAATATATCTTTCGACCAGGGAATCTTTTCGAAAGATAGTTGTTTTATCTCGAAAGATAAGGACCTTTCAAGTGTGAATCTTTCGAGATTTTGAGTCTTTCGAAGCCAGTGCTCGAAAGTCAACAGTGATCCTTCGAACACTGTTGATCATTCGAACAAGTGTGATCCTTCGGAAGTTAGCTATTCGAAAGATAAGTGTCCGAAAGATAGGGATTTAACACGAAAGATAAGGATCTTTCAAAAGGGGAATCCTTCGTGTTCTTGAGTCTTTCGAGATCATTGTTCGAGAGTCAACAGTAATCCTTCGAGTACTGTTGATCCTTCGAACAAGATTATATCTTTCGATTGTGATCTGTTTATTGTTAACAATTTTCTGTGATTTCAGATCTTTCGACCAGGATCTTTCGGTTGTGTATCTTTCGGATCTTTCTTACTTAGCATTTATTTTGCTTATCTATCATGAATCCGAGTTGGTGGGGAACTCCGGCTCCAGACAATGGTGAATATACAAGATCAAATGTCACTCCTTCATGGTGGGGTACATCGGCTTCAGACGATGGAAAATACACGAATACCAGGTCATCTCCTTTATGGGCCGAGTCGCCGGTATCGACATCTTCTCAGGGAAATCAATGGGCTTTGGTATCGAATCAAACTCCGAGCATTCAAAGTATTCTACTAAGCGAAAGTGAATCAGGAAGTTTGAATCGACCTCCAAAGTTGATGCATTTGAATGAATATCCAGGATGGGTTGAGAGATTTAAAACATATGTTCTTGGTCAAAATACGGAACTGTGGATACGTTTCACCACAGATTTCGATCAAGCCATAGAGGTTGCTGCTTCAGATTCTACTACGTTTGCTGATCTTCCAGAAGATAAAAAGAAAACCTATGATCTGGAAAAGAAGGCATACGCCATTCTCACTCAGGCGTTGAGCAAGGATATCTACCATCAGTTTGTCAGCTTCAAGACAACAAAGAAGTTATGGGATGGATTGAAAAACAGAGGAGTGGGAAATGCAGCAACACGTCAAATGCGTCATGATCTTCTCAAGAAAGAATTCGAAGGCTTCACTTGTATGGATAAGGAGTCCTTGGGAGATATGACAAGCCGATTTTATCATCTGCTTACGGAATTGGATAATTACAGTGTAGTGACAACTCAAGCTGAAGTTGTGAAGAAGTTTGCTGATGCTTTGCCTCCTCAATGGAGTAGTTTCTTGGAAATCCTGAAGTACAACGGGGTGTTGAGGACCACTAATATCAACGAATTCGTTCAACTGTTGGAAAACAAGGATCAGGAGGAAACATTGAAGGCGAAGAGAGTTCCATTGCCACAGAATCCAGAAATGTACTGTGGAACTTCCAATTCTTCGTCTGCAAGAACCGGTTCACATGCTCCACTTCAAACAGCGTTTGTCACAAGCACAGATTGTTTTGGCAATCCAATACAAGTTCCTGTTAAGCCACCTCCCACCACAGACATGTATGGAAATCCAATCCAACCACCTCCACCTCCTCCTGCTCAACAACAACAACGTGCATGTTATGGAGGAACATCATCTGCTGGTCAACAATCAAAGTCAAGTACAGTACAGCTCGACACGTCAAGCTTCTCTAAAATCAGTGTAGAAGTGGCTAAGGAACACATGGAGCTGCTTAACACTGTAGTGAGCGCGTACTGTGGGTTGATAGAAGGTCAGATTGGCAACATTAATCTGACACAAGAAGATTACAGGCAGATTGATAAAGAGGAGATGGACTTGATGGACATCAAGTGGGCCTTTGCGAGTGCTGTGAGAAGAGCAAAGGATTGGATGGAGAGTACTGGAAGAACCAGCTTGGAAAGTAAGCGAGATACCAAGTATGGGTTCGATAAGCAGGCCGTTAAATGCTTCAACTGTGGTGAACGGGGTCACTTTAAACGGGAATGTACAAAGCCAGCCCAGCACGGAAATCAAAATCCCTTCAGAAACCAAGGCAATCGGCAGAACAGAAACAATGATCGTACCATGGTACCCGTCAACAACCAAACCAACCGGGCACTTGCGGTTCAGGTAGATGAAGGTTGTGACTGGTCAATCCAGTTGGGTGGTGATGCTCCAGATGGAACAGCATGTTTTGCTCAGATTGTGAAGGAGCTAGTTCACACCAGTGGTGGAGAATCTTCTGCCAGTGGTGGTGAATCGTCTGAAGATGAAGACTCTTCTGGGTACAGCAGAAGTGTTGATGAAGAATCATCCAATTCTGGTGATGATCATGTGGGTGAGACATCGAATGCAGCTATCGATGCAGATATTGATGAACTCTTGGAGGAAGCTGCAGCAGAAACTCAAAGAAGATCTATTCTGGTGGATCAAGCTGCTTATACTTCGTCTTCTCTCCATTCAGCCTTTATGGCTAATGTCGACGGTTCATCAAGTCAGGTATGTGTCGATGAACCCACTGCTGTTAATTGTGATGAATGTGCTAGGATGCATGCTAGATGTGCTGAAATGGAGAAAAGTATGTCTGAGTTGCAAGGCAAACATGATGCTTTACAAGCTAGTTTGTTTGACTTGCAAGACAAACATACTACTGTGAATGAGAATCTGAGTGACTTGCAAAGTAAGCATGACGCTTTGCAAGAAAAATATGATGTGACCTTTCTCCACAATCAGAAATTGACTGTGGACCTCTCTAAATGCACAGAAGCCAACATGTTTTATGAAAACCATGAAAAAGAATTTAAGTCAGTAATTGAAACGTTAAAGAAGGATAAAACTGAACTGACTAAAATGGTTTCAAGAAAACAAACTGATATTAATTTGTATATATCTCGCCTTGAGAGTATGCAAAAAGAGATGGCTTGTGTGAAAACCGAAAGTGATGCGATCCAACTCAAGCTAGACAGTTATTTGAGTTCTAGCTATGTGTTAGATCACATCATTGACGTTCAGAAGGAAAAGAGAGATGTCACATGCATAGGGTACAAGAAGTGTCCACCACCAGTGAGACATAATTATGACGCCATGCCTGATGAAGAGGACAGAGTTTTCTTTGAACCTTCTGTGCCTCTAGATGTTAAGGAGTTTGCTGCAGGACTTGGATACCAAAAGGAAGTATCCTCAGATTCAGATGTGTCAGCAGATACATTTGTGAGTGCTGAACAGAATCAAGATCCTCCAGTTGTGATTGAGGATGCTGATTCGTCTGATGATGAATCTGATGATACTGTCCCAGCAAAGTCTGATGCGGTAGTCAAAAATGAGGACATACCTCTTGAGAATCACATTCTATGTGATCCCCCTGTCAAACCCGCTAAGACTGTTGCAACTGAGTCCTCGTCTGAGAAGAAGTCGGAGAGTGTGAATTTGCTGTACACTCTAGTTGGTGATGATAAAATTTACTCAGACAAAGATTTTCCCATTAAGAATGTTAATCAATCCTTAATCTGCAAAGTCTTTGAGAATTCGACGAGTAAGTTCTTGGGAAAGGCAGGACCTAAAGTTACAGTTACACAGTGTCCTCCTATTCCAAAATGGAAGACCCAAGACCACAATGGCTTGGGTCCCCATCTCCAACTAATTCATTTGAGTTCATGTGCAGGGTGCTTCAGGAGGAACTATCAGTAGTCATTGGATTGTTGATAGTGGGGCATCCAGGCACATGACAGGCGACATGAAGCTTCTCTACGACGTTAAATCTATTAGAGGAGGTTATGTTGCTTTTGCTGGAGATAAAGGTGGATACATAACGGGTGAAGGAATGATATCTAACGGGATTGTCAGCTTTGACAAGATCAATTTTGTGCAACAACTTGATCACAATCTTCTTAGTGTTTCTCAAATTTGTGACAAGAAATTTTCAGTACACTTTGATGCTAATGGATGTTATGTGCTGAAACCCGGCTTCAAAATTCCAAAAGAATGGATTCTCTTATCGGCTCCAAGGATAAATGATTTGTACGTCCTTGACATGAGCCAGGCTATTACTACGTCTGCACAAGCAACTTGTTTCGTTTCCAAAGCCACAGAAAAAGACACTATCTCTTGGCACAGACGAATGGGTCACATTCACTTACGCAAAATGAATCATTTGGTTTCAAATGAATTGGTGAATGGTGTTCCCCTCAAAAATTTCCATCTTCAAGACATCTGTGTTTCGTGCCAGAAAGGAAAGCAAACAAAGAAGAAGCACCCTACAAAGAAGATCAACACAGTGGCAGTTCCTCTTGAACGTTTGCACATGGATTTGTTCGGTCCTGTCAAGCACAAGAGTATTCGGGGTGATCAATACTGCCTCGTGGTTACTGATGATTATTCAAGATTTTCTTGGGTTGCGTTCATGGCACACAAGAGTGAAACCTTCGGCATTATCAAAAACTTGATCATTCAGATTGAGAATTTATATAAGTTGAAGGTTAGGCGGATACGTAGCGACAATGGTACTGAATTTAAAAATCATTCCATGACGGAGTTCTGCACTTCAAAAGGTATTCTTCATGAGTTTAGTGCAGCTTATACTCCCCAACAGAATGGTGTCGCTGAACGTAAGAACCGCACATTGATCGAGACTGCTAGGACAATGTTGGTAGAGTCACAGTTACCCATTCCATTCTGGACTGAAGCTGTGGCCTCTGCATGTTACACATTGAACAGAGTCCTTACAGTCAAAAGACACAACAAGACCTGCTTTGAGCTTCTTCAAAAACGGAAACCAGATTTGTCTTATCTAGAACCGTTTGGAGCTCCATGCACTATCATCGATCCTAATGGAAAGTTTGGGGCAAGAGCAATTGATGGATACTTTCTTGGGTATGCCACTCCCAACTTACGAGTCTGGAATCTAGAGACTAAAAGGGTCGAGGAATGGTCTGAGGTCAGAGTACAAAGGCACACTTTGCCAGTCAAAAATCCGGGTCAACCTTGGATGTTTGAGTACGATGACTTCTTCAATTCGATCCATGTTGAAGCCGTTGAAGAAAATGCTGCGGCTAGGATGTTTTTCGAGAGTAACAATGCAACAGATTCACCGGTGGTTCGTCCGATTCTTGTTAATCAAGAACCATCTTCTTCGGTGAACAACAATACTCTCAACAATGAGGATTTTCATGATGCTAACGAATTGAACGAATCTTCAGAGGATGATGAATTTCTAGATGCAGATCAAGAAGCTCCTACAACAGCAGTTCATGGTACTTCAGAGGGTACTCCTCCAGTGGAAACACATAGAACAGCTGAGACTACTGCATCATCCTCTTCGTCAATTCCGGGTCTTGAATTGGTTGTTGATCTTAATCTTAACAACCTGGGTATAAATGTTCCAGTTCCAGACAATCCAGAAACAAGGATTCATAATACCCATCCTCAACAAAACATCATTGGAAATGTGCAAAGTGGCGTACAAACAAGAAACATGTTGCGAAACAACAACAATGCAGGCTTGTATGCAGCTATTCGAGAATCCGGGCAACAAAACGACTGGTCCTTCGCGTGTTATGTCTCACAAGAAGAACCAAGAACGTGGAAAGAAGCCTTGAAAGATAATGCTTGGGTTGAAGCAATGCAGGAAGAACTGCAACAATTCCAGAAGCTGGGTGTCTGGAAACTAGTAGAGAAACCTGCTGGATACAAGAAGATTGGTACCCGTTGGGTTTTCAAATGCAAAAAGGATGACCGCGGAGTTGTTATCCGAAACAAAGCTCGTTTAGTCGTTCAAGGTTTTCGTCAGATTGAAGGGATCGACTACAACGAAGTCTATGCACCAGTGGCACGTCTCGAAGCAATTCGAATCTTTCTAGCCTATGCGTCCTTCAAAGGATTCAAGGTTTATCAGATGGACGTGAAAAGTGCATTTTTACATGGTGTGGTTGAAGAAGAGGTGTACGTCGAACAGCCTCCAGGTTTTGAAGATCCTATTCATCCCGATCGGGTTTGGTTGCTCAACAAAGCTCTTTATGGTCTTCATCAAGCCCCACGAGCTTGGTATGCAACCTTATCTCACTATCTGCTGGAGAACGGTTTTCGTAGAGGTCTTATCGACTGTACTCTTTTCATCAAGGAACAAGATGGAGATCTTCTTCTGGTACAGGTATACGTTGATGACATTATTTTTGGTTCTACTAATGATGTCTTGTGTAGGGAATTCGAGCGCATTATGCAGGATAAATTCGAGATGAGTGCTATGGGGGAAATGACCTTCTTCTTGGGCCTACAAGTACAACAAACGGAGTCTGGGATATTCATCCATCAGACTAAATATGTTGGTGACATCTTGAGCCGGTTCCAGATGTCTGATGCAACGCCCATTGGTACCCCATTGCCAACTAATCACGGAATTACTCCAGACTTGAAGGGAGAAGCTGTTAGCCCTTCTATCTATCGCGCCATGATCGGATCTCTCATGTACCTCACAGCATCAAGGCCAGACATAATGTACCCAACGTGCCTGCTTGCTAGATATCAAGTTAACCCGAAGGCCTCACATCTTGCTGCTGTTAAAAGGATTTTTCGTTATTTGAAGGCGTACCCTGACACCGGTCTGTGGTACCCTAGGGATAATAACTTTGAATTGGTAGCCTTCAGTGATTCTGATTTTGGCGGATGTAAAATCGACGGCAAGTCCACAACGGCTGGATGTCAGTTTTTAGGAAATCGCCTAGTCACATGGCAGTGCAAGAAGCAGACGTGTGTAGCTACATCAACATGCGAAGCTGAATACATTGCTGCCTCAAGTTGTTGCTCCCAAGTTCTTTGGATCCAACAACAAATGCGGGACTACGGTTTTGAATTCCTAACTACTCCTATTTACGTTGATAATTCTGCTGCTTTAGATATCACTAGAAATCCTGTGCAGCATTCAAAGACCAAACACATCGAAATCAAATATCACTTCATACGTGATTGCTTTGAGAAAAGGCTAATCGATGTTGTTAAGGTCCACACCGATGACCAACGTGCCGACTTATTTACCAAAGCTTTTGACAAATCAAGATTTGACTTTTTATTATTGGTAAACGGCATTAAGGTCAAGCAAGAGTAAAACCAACATCGGAAAATCATTTTTGTAAATACCTTTGTGTTTTTAAATTTATCTTAGTTTGTTGATTTTAGGGGGAGTAAATCCAAAAATCGGAAAATCCAAAAACATCGAAAAATTCAAAAACACAAAAACAATAGAAAAACAAAAATGAGTTTCCTGGCGAGCAAAAGAGAAAATGATAGTACATCAGTGGTCTATCCAAACCTCTTTAAACCTTAAAATGCAAAACGATAAGCAGCTCTATATAAGATGTATCGGTAGGCTCACAATCATTTTAAAGTGTGCAGGGTGATATAAATCTTAATCGACTGAAGATCAGGTGGGAACCATTCATTGGCATATGGTCTTAGTACCGAAATTTCGTTTGATAGATTGCCGAGGTTCTGAGATATTCGGTCTTTATGCTGCTTATCATCTGGGTATCATGGTTGTATCTTTTACCGAAAAATAACGGGGACGCAAGTCTAGATCTTCCATGATACTATACATACGTGTACATATTGCATACTGCATTCGACCTCAATAAGTGATAAACAATCACATGTCCATATCAAATAAGTGATAAAATATCACATTTATCCGGGTGTCAAGTTCGTCTCTCTGCTGTACGGAAGTACTGACCTGTTCACGGACTTGCACCTGTGCCCTCATGCATACGAAAATCAAGTTCCTCATCAATAAGTGATTATATCACATAGGACTTGTTTTCAAAACAAAATAAGTGAGTATCTCACAATTTTATACGGTCAAACAGATGATAATCGGTATACTCACCGGTAAGATGAACACTCGTGCATACCTTGATACGGGAATGTGTCGTGATGTGGATGAACACCGGTCGGTAAGTATAAATCATACCTTAACGTATCCTCTAAACATGATTACATCTGATAAGTTGAGCTTAAGTGGACAACAATACCGATAATTGTTATAGGATGCTTATCTTAATGTTAACTAACTAAACAACAAGAGTGTTTTGGCATGACCGTACACTGATATGATTCTCTTACCCTCGAAACTCGCAAAAAGAATGTTTGTATATATTTATTTACTGCTTAACTTTTATTATTTCTTTTAAACAGTTTCGTCGTTTGGTGCATATCAGCACGACATTAGCGGTGATGTCGTTTGATAACACTCAAAGGATTTTAAATTGTTGTCTTTTAATTTCAAAAATACCAAAAAGATTTTAGGCTTGTTTTAATATAAACTTTATAAAAGCCAAAAAGATTTTATTTCTGCTTTATTTTCGATCGTACGATGTTGGAGCTCAAGTCTTCGTTACCTGAAACCTGACTGAAAACCAAACTGACTAAATCTTCATAAACGGTCGAAATTTGCATGTTTTGAAAGTTAAAAACTAAAATTGACAAATTTTATTAAACTTTCAAACTGTCGGACGGTGTTTGATTTTGACATGGTCACTCGTGTGTCATTTGTTTATACTATTCCAAGCAGTTGTTCTCATTACGCGTTTAGATTTCTTGCATGTGCAGATTCTAAAGGCTAGGAGAACATGGTCGATGACAAGCCTTGGAATGAAGACACGACGAGAAGGCGCTCAAAAGATGAAGATGATCGAGTTGCCGCTGGCCATCATCAACACCACAAGGATCTCACTTCATAAAGATAAAGTCTTTTCACGAGCATAACTCAAGGGGGAGCTTATGTTAAGGGGGAGTTTGTCAACACACTTCCTACATGATACGGGTAGTTTGTTGATACACTTTCTACTTTCAAGACGTGAAGACTTTGAAGATCCTCCGACATTGAAGACATGATAGGACATCAGAGTTTTGAAAACCTGAAGACCAAAGACCGTCGAAGTTCAAGACGAGTCTACACTTTTAGAAGAACAAGACAAAGCTTAGAGATCAAAGACAAAGCTACAGCCAAGGGGGAGTTTGTTGGTGCACTTGTGTCTGTACTTTGTCTGTATTCGGTCTTATGTAACGATGTCCTGATTTGTGTTGTAAGTTGACCAAGTCAACCATCCTCCGGTTTGACTTGGACAACAGATTGTATGTTGAGAGATGTTCTGATCGAAGGATGATGTAGAGATCGAAGGATAATTTGGATCCTTCGATCTCATCGAAAGATATGCTTCGAACGATAGACCTCGAAAGACTATCCTTCGAGGTCCCTGCTTATCCTTCGAAAGCATTGTATCCGAAAGATGATCCTTCGGCCCATCTTTCGGATCCTTCGACCAGACCTGCTGAGCTGGGTATATATACCCATGCATGTGTTGAGTTTCGGTAGACAGACACACAGACAGAAAGAGAGAGTATTCTTTGAGAGCATTCTGTCCAAACTCACACACACATCTTAGAGAGTTTATAGAACACTTCTGTAAACATTGAGCTTGTAACCGAACCCTCATTGCATTAATACAAGTTGTGTTAATCGGTGAACTTGTGTGTTTGTTTCTCTACTTGCTACTAACTCGGTTTGCTTGCTAGCTTGGATTCCGCACTCGCTAGTAGGTTTGTATAACAAGGTTTAGGTTCGTAATCCTCCGCGAAACAGGGACCTACACTCCTAACCTCCAAAGAGTACATAAGGTTCAGTTGGGCAAATTATAAGAGCGAATTCTGCATTGACAACATGCCCTATAAGCACCTGCCAAAAAAATTGTTATTTGATGTTACAACTGCCACACAATTAAAAATCTGATCTCAAAATACTAATTAACCAAACCTCAAATATTTGATGTTACAACTGCCATCACATTATAGTTTTCTACTTCTTTACAAACGAAGAGTGTGCTTCCTCGTTGAACTAACATACCAATAAATCACATAGGCATTAACCCGGATAGTAAAAAGATGAGAGAAAAAAACATAATTACTCACCTGAGATATGTGTTCAGCTGCAACAACTTTTGGCTTCACTACATCACAATTTGCCATCCACCTGAGATAGTGTGTTTGGAACACTTCCATGAGTCTAAAGAAGAAGCCCAAGGCAACAACACATCATATTAGAATAAACTTTCAATACACATTGCTGAATACAGAAGTCTTGACCAGAATTTAACCTAATAAGAGAGGATTTCTTCAAAGTTTTACTGAAAGATAGGATTTCTTCAGTGTTTTAGCGTTTTACTGAACATCCTTTTTTCTCCAAAACTATTTTTCATCAACAGGAGGGCAGGGGTTTGTCTTTAATAGGCTAGGGTTTGCTATTCAGAAAGGGGTAGCGGCGCAGCTTGTTGCTCGCTTACCTGCGATATTGATGTAACTCGGCCAGTATTTTATATATAAATAAAAGAAAGTCATTTAATCTAAAAAAAACTATTAACTCCTTAAAGAACTAGTAAAACACCAATACATCCAATTATGAAAGCTTCAAACTGAAAAACACCTTAAAAAAAAAGGTAATTACTTGCAAGCAGGTGATTATTACTAAGGCATCTGATTATCACTAGATTCGCTTTCTTTATTCCTCTGCCTTTTATCCGAGTAGGTGATTCCTTGACAGGACCGCTTGAAAAACAATGATTTGTTATTCTTTCTTTAAAAAATTATTGAACCCACACTTGTAGATCAACGGAGTAGTCGATTTAACACCCTTAACACCGAATGACTAACGCCAGAGTTAATAGATCGATGAAGAAGAGGGTCAGAGTATACCTGAAATCATATATACCGTAGTTGATGGATTTCACGACGAAGATGTGCGGTGATTATTACGGGTCGATCTAACAAATCCTAAATATAAGGGTTTATCTGAGATGAATATGAGAAATCCACAAATATGGATTTGAGTGAAGATGTGAAATACCTGCAGATGGAAATCATGAGATGATAGATTGATGGGTTTATTAGGGTTTATTTGGGAGGGGAATCATCAATCGTGAAGGTTTAAAGTATCAGATGAGATAGGGTTTATTAGTGAATATGTGAAGTATCATATGGATTTTGGGAGGGGAATCAAATTAGGGAAAATTTAGGCGGAAGTAGGGCTGTTCAAATTGCTCGGCGCTCGACGCTTGTTCGATGCTCGCTCAGAAAATGCTCGGAATTTGCTCGTTCGATTAAGCTCGATTAAAAAAATGCTATGTTCGGATCGGATCGGTTTGTAAATGAACCAAGCACGAGCAAAGGTCCGCTCAGTTCGGTTCGGATCGGTTGGCTCAATTTATTTTTTAACACATATATATATATATATATATATATATATATATATATATATATATATATATATATATATATACACATATTTGTGTTTGTGTGTGTATCATTTTTAATGAAATGACAAGAGACCAACATTAACAATGTTTGGTACAAGATCCAAATATATCTCATTTAAGTAAATAGAATTGAAATTCAATACCAATTGTCCATTATCCAATACTTAAATGTCCATTTAAGTAATTGGGTCAAAATTTCAAATACTAAAATGTGAAGCGTCGTCGATCAATACTCAAGTCTCAACTCGCTATTTGATTCAGAGGTGCAAGACCCTAATCAAAAGCCCCCATTGGCCATCGTTATTCGATTTCTCCATCGCCACTTGCCAAGACGCCAACTTGTCAGGGTTTTGCTTCAATCAATTCATTCAATTTCAAACTTCCGATAGAACAAGGGTATGTTTCAATTGGTCGACGATTTACTTCCCGCTAGTTAATCTCGATAGAACGAGTTGAGTGTTTTTGTATTCCTTGTTATTTGTTAAATTTTTTACTTGTGTTCTATTAGACGAAACATCAGGGACGAAAACTGCACTTTATTCTAATAACTAGCACTCCCATCGTCACTTTCCTTGTTTATTCTGCGACGCTCGATACTCGCTCGACGTTCGTTCGAAAAATGCTTGGATCGAAAGACGCTCGCTCGACTTTGGATCGGTTGAAAAAACGCTCTGTTCGGTTCGGATCGGTTTGTAAACGAACCAGGCACGAGCAAAGGTCTGATCGGTTCGGTTCGGCTCGTGAACAGCCCTAGGCGGAAGGTATAAAAATATAAGCGGGAAATTATCATTTTTGTGTGAGAAGCTGGTTAACAGGGTGTTCTTCGGGTTTTTTCTTTCGGATTTCGGGTTTGCTCAGGTTGTAACGTAGTGTTCGAGTTTTTTATTAGGAAAAGTGAATCAATAATTGATCCATTTAAATTTTGACTTGGTCGGGTTCCGGTTTGGGGTGCGAGTCGGGTCGAGCCAGAGCCCGACTAGGCTTGAGCTCAGCTCGTGATGTTTCTATGAAGTTTGAGCTCGGCTCAGTTGGAGCCACTTATTTAAGCTCGAGCTCGGTTCACGCAATTTTGAGAACAACCTCAAACGAGCTAAAGCTTAGCTCGAGCATGCTTCAATATCGCTTAAACGAGCCAAAACTTGGCTTGAGCTCATTTTATAGCCAAACCCACTTAGGCTTATTAGAATTGGGTTGAAATGGGTTATAAATACTCATAATTATCATTATATTATATATATAATAACTAAAACTTTGTTTGGGCTTGTTTAGACTCGCGAGCCCAATATGGTCCATTAAGACATGTATGATTGACTATTGTCCATTGAATTCCATTAAGGCCCAACATGGTCCATTAAGACATTTATGATCTACTATTGTCCATTATGATACATTAAGCCCCAACATGGTCTTTTACGACATGTATGATCTACTATTATACATTGTGATCCATTATAACCAAATATGCTCCATTAAGACATTTATGATATACTATTGTACAATTGATATCCATTAATGCCCAATATGGTTCATTGTGATACCGTTAAGACATGCGTGGTCTACTATTGTACACTTTGATCTATTAAGGCCCAACATGGTCAATTAAGACATGTATGATTGTTCAATGTAATCCATCAAGCCCCAATATGGTCCATTAAGACATGTATAATCAACTATTGGCCATTGTGATTAATAAGGCCCAATATGGTTCATTAAGACATTTATGATCTAATATTGTCCATTGTGATCCCGTTAAGACATATATGATCAACTATTGTCCATTGTGATCCATTATGACAAAATATGGCCCATTAAGATATGTATAATCCACTATTGTCCGTATTGACTCATTAAGACCTAATATGGTCCATTAAGACATATATGATCTAATATTGTCCATTGCAATCCATTAAGGCCCAATGAGGTCCACTAAAATATTTAGGATATACTATTGTCAATTGTGATATATTAAGGCCCAAAACGTTCAGACATATATATATGATCTACTATTCTTCGGTGTGATCCATTAAGACCCAATACGGTCTTACGACATGTATGGTATTCTATTACCCATTGAGATCCTTTAAGGTCCAATGTTGTCAATCAAGACATATATAGTCTACTATTGACCATTGTGATATATTATGGCCCAATATTGTTCATTAACACATATATGATATAATATTGGCGAGTGTGATCCGTTAAGACACAATATGGTCCATTAACACATATATGATTACGGATGAGCTCGGTATCGAACGTACCGGTACCGAAAATCACTAAATATGGAATGGTACCATTCTGAACCAAAAGTACCAATACCGAAAACGCCAAATAATGGGTACCGAAAACAATTTGGTAATGGTATTAATATGCTTAGTGTAAAAACATATATAAATGTAACTAATATGCATACATTAAAATATTATTTAGAAGAAAACGATTGATATCAAATATGGTTTAGAAAATATAAATTTACTGATAGTTTGGATATTAAATATGTAGTGAGATTTTTTCTTTCTTTTTTATTTTAAATAATGTAATTTTTAAATAAAATATTATTTGAGAGGGAAGTTTTTGATGAAATATTTGGAGGGAAAGTTTTAGGATTAAATATTTTGAGGAGAAGTTTAAATTTTTGGATGAAATATTTTAGTGGGGAGTATATATTTTTGGATGAAATATTTCTATATTTGGCTTAGTTCAAAATGTTGGAATCACCAATAGGGACGACATCTTGTCCCTATCCCTATAGGTTAATCTATAAAGAGGGCATATGTTGTCTCTGTTGATGTCATCCCTATAAAGTTATAGAGACAATATGCCGTCTCTATAAGTTAAAAGACTTCTTAAAGGTATTTTGTGGATATTTAAAGCTGGTCACATTAAGCAATTAAAGTGTGACCATAGACTATTATATATTTTTAAGAGTAAATTATGTTTTTGGCCCCTGTGGTTATATCAGTTTTACTATATTGGTCCAAAATAAGAATTTTTAACATATCTGCCCCCATGGTCCCTATAACTAACCGTTTTGGCCCCTAAATCTAACCAAACCCTAACTCAGGTTAATTATTAAGCACATGGTGAGCACATGATGGGTAATATGGTAATTTCACCTCCCATAATCATCTAACCCAGATTTTTCAAGAACATCATCATCTTCAACCCAGATTTTTCAAGAACATCATCATCTTCAACCATCGTCATCCCCAGATCTTCATTTAAATCTAACCCAGATCTCATCATCTTCAACCATCATCATCATCATCCCCATATCTTCAATTAAATCTAACCCAGATCTTTAAAGAACATGATGAGATCTAGGTAAAAAGTGGAGAAGGTTGATGGGAATTTAGGGCTTTTGTGTATATATATATGTGGGGGAGTTTGACCCACAGTCATCACCAACGTTGCTAGTAAATTAAATAATGCCTAAACAAAAGATAAATACAGATCTTCATTTAATTTGTTTTTAATATGTGGGGGAGGGGAAATTACCATATTACCCATCATGTGCCATCATGTGCCTAATAATTAACGTGAGTTAGGGTTTGGTTAGATTTAGGGGTCAAAACGGTTAGTTATAGGGACCATGGGGGCAGATATGTTAAAAATTCTTATTTTGGGCCAATATAGTAAAACTGATATAACCACAGGGGCCAAAAACGTAATTTACTCTATTTTTAATTTGCTATAACAATTGATAACCTTTAGCCATTCATAAAAAAAAACTAATGTCAAAAGTCTAAAGACAAAATAAAGATGATTACCATCATCCACGACCAAAGGAGGTTAGTTAACTTGATAGCAAAGAAAGTTTAATAGTTAAGGAAAAGACTAATTATCTTGATTCCCAAGGAAGTAAATCCCAAGACTAGGATTTTGACTTATCAAGTCAACTCGCTACTTCTCAAAAACATAACAAAATGACACCTACCATGATTTTTTTTTTTGAATTGCCAATCAATTTATTAGCAAACCAAAAAGCTAGCAGGTTGCTAGCTTATACCAAAATAGTACATCAGATACAATACATGTTACATTCAAGCACTACCACCCAACTCTATGAACATTAAAACTACCCCATATATCCCAATCTAAGTTCAACTGTTTGGGATGCGCTTTAATCTACAAAAATGACAGCCCCTTTACATCTCCCATAATCTCTTGCATCGAGATTTGCCCTTGATTTAAAACCGCTTCATTTTGACACCTCCAAATGCACGAGAAAACCATGTGGCAAATAGCTTGAATAACCTTTTTAGACTTCGCCGACCCGTCTACGTACAGATGCAAATCAAGAAGATCTCTTACCTGGAACGCATAAATTGGAGGGAGCTTACACCATTGCGATACTAAATTACATACCGTTTGAGCGAAACCACATGGCACAAACAAATGTTCCACATACTCTTGATCCTCGCCACACTGGACAAATGCAATCAATTTATTATCAAATCAAAATCCAACACAGCTAATTAAACTTAGAACTGAATAAACACACTTTGGTAAACCTACAAACAGATCTTCTTCCCCATCCTCTTTATAATAAACAAGAGAACTTTTTCCAAGCATTGCACCAGAAGGAGAGCGCACGATTTTCCCTAGAAAGATGATATTTCGTCTTCGAAAACCAGTAAAATATAGAAGTTTAACTTAATAACTATACAAAAGTCCAAATATCTTAATCATTAACAATTGCTTATTTAACATGTGCTATGAAATACATCTATGACCCGCTACCCAATTGATCTGACTCGCCACTTTCCTACGGGTGTAACATCAACTTAATGTTGTTGCATAACAGAATAAGAGAAAGGAAATACAACAAAATCCCATATATGAGGTTTTGGTTGTGGATTGGTTTGACTAATAGCCTTGTTATACAACTCTACAGCACCTAGCACCTTAAGAGCTTCCTGCCGCATTCAAACCACTTGTGCATATTTTTTTCTGCATTTACTCCCAAAAGAGGTTCACTTTCAGGTTCAACAAAGGAGGTTTAAAAAGTGTCTATCATTTATCACTCCATCCATCCAAAAAACAAGGACAAAGCTATGCAATAGTTTTTAGACCCGAACCTGAAGAATGTCTTAGACACACCTATCTGAACACGACTCGAGTTTTTACAGGTTGACCCGAACCTAACCTGTTTGACCCGAACATTTAATTATTTTTAACTAACTGGTAATAGAACCGCGCGCGTTTCTATCTAGACAGGATCCGCTTTCCATCTATTTGTACTTTGACACTCTTTCCTCATCTTTGTTCACAGAAAGACGAGGAAGATGACATGATGTTAGCACTTTAAAAACCTCACAATGATGTAGTAACATCAATAGTGAGTGGCATATGCATTTCCAATACCAACAACAACTAACTCAATAAGAACAAATAAGTCTAAAATCAATCATTAAACCAACAAATATACAATAGATACAATATATACATTCTCCTCATCGAATATGTATTCTGGTTTTCACAAATAATCAATCCACATTTCATAGTAACAACCCATTTGATTCAAATTCATCTATTCTTTTTCATATTCATCTAACACACATCTTAAATTCATTCAACCAATTTAACAACTCAACAGCATAACAAAATGGAAACTAAAAACAAACAACTCATATTGTAAAAACTATATAACAACAATACCTTTAATAGCCTCTCTCAGGTTAAATCCAATACCAATACCAATACTCTTCCAGAACTATTTCCCCCTTTCCATACCTTTTTTCCTTTGCCACTCTTCTTCGAACTAATAAACATAACACAAATCCACAATTCATACAAAATAAACACATTCAACCAACAATCAAACAAAATATAGCACAATTACATAACCCTAAAGGTCTAGGGTTCGTTTCTAACCAGATGAAGACGTTTGGTTGCTTCCAAAACGCCTTCAAGTCGGCGAATAGATGCAGGAAGCAGAGTAGATCATGAGAACTGTTGATATTGTAAAATAAGATTGTATTTATTAGAACCTTTTGCGGTGGTTACAAGTATAGAAAAGAAGAAAGAAACCCTAGATAACTTGATTTAGTTTCTAATTTAAAAATGTGTTATCCGCCACTGTAGGCACCGCCTGCGGTTGTGGAGATATCGCCAAACCAAATCACGCCCTAGATCTGTTTGCGTGCTTTAGAAAAGCTTGAACCCTATGCTAATGTCATAAAGAAATTAGGATACAGAAGAAGGCAGTGGAAGAACGAAGATCAACAAAGAGAACCAACTGAGGACCATTGGAGACTTTTAGCCACATAAAAATATTAAGTGTGACTATTAATTTCTTATATATCACCGTGACCGTTAATTAGTTTTAGCCACACATAATAACTTTAACTATTGTCATAAATTACATATAGTCACTATTTTTGTTTCGTTCACTAAGTGACTAATAAACACTACTCGTTGGTCACACAAAATAATATGGCCATATGTATTAGTTTCTAGTCACATCATTGAACAAATACAATGACAATTGGTCATATTTGACCACACTTTTGAAGTGTAGCTAGTAAATATCCCTTTTTTTTCTTAAAGTGTGGCTAAATGTTATACAATGGTCACATTGAGCAATTAAATTGTTACTATAGACTATTAGTAGTCACATTTTATTTGTTATGTCATGACCATTGATTACTTTTTAGCCACACATCGAAACTTTAACTGTGACAATAATACAACTAGTCATATGTATTAGCTTTTCGCCATATCATTAAAAAAAATACCAAGATGGTTGGTCACATTTAGCCACACGTTTCGAACGTGGCTACAAAATGTCACATTTTAAGGTGAAAGTGTAGCTAAAGGTTTCGGAAATGTGTGTGTTTTTGTCACATGAATACAAAATCAAGCAAATACCATGGCGGTTGATCACATTTGGCCACACTTTTTAAGTGTGGCTAGTAAATGCCACATTTTTTTTCTTAAAGTGTGGCTAAAAGTTTTGAATTATTATACAAGGGTCACATGAATTAAAAAAAATGTGTGGCTAAAAGTAGGCTAGAAGGTTTTGAAAGTCATCAATGACCTTTAGCCACACATTTATTTGAAAGTGTGGCATGATGATTTTTGAAAAAGTGTGGCCATAGGTCATATTTGGCGTAGTGATTTCTTTTGCAGACTTTGTAAACTTTTTCCAACATAGTTTCCAGATTTTCTTGATCCATGGGTTTTTCGGGGATATTTGGAACAACAGATGTTCCTGCTAACATTCCAGCTCCAAACACATTTGCTGCTGTTTTGGAAATGATAGGGTCACTTTTGGCTTTACCAGAATTTGGTGCAACCTTAAGTGTACCGGTATCATCTCCACCAGTGGTGAGTGACATACTCTCATCCTGGATTTCCTTATATCCTTGAATCACATCAATATGTGGTTCTCCATAAGTTTTTAAGGTAAACAAATTACCTTTTTCCAGATTTCCTTGATCAGTTTCCTGATCTCTATCTGTTGAGACCTCATACTCCTCCTCATTTTCTGATTCAGAGTTGAGATTAAAAGCACTAGTAACCTCTTTATCAACATCAGATTTTTCATGTTCTAAGTTGTAAGAAACATTTACTGAAATTTCTGAGTTTGTTTGTTTTGAGTGAGTATCAACTAAAACAATTCTTGAGAGAGATGTACCAGCGATATGGGATTCATCATGATGTATTACTTCAGTTGCTTCAATTTCAGTGCCATCAAATTGAGCTTCTTCATAATGATCTCCAGCATCTTCATGAACTCTTCCAGCAATATGTGATTTTGCATAATGTTCTTGTGATGTCTCTTGTAGCATATCAAAATTTGGATGAATTCTTCCTTCATGAATTTGATCATTTTCATCATCATCATCTGGTGAGTTGGTAATCATCAGAATTCCTTCTCCTCCTGCCTCATTTGATGTTCTTGACTTATGTTCTTCATCTCCTTCTAGTGATGAAGAGCATTTGAAAACTTCTCTTCTGGCTCTTTCTGTTGTGGAGTCTGATTTGGTTAGAAGTGCCTCATGCTATATTCTGAACTGTGAATCTGGTGTAATGAAACATAGCATGCTTTCTGGTAATATAGGGATATCTTTGTCAGATTCCCATCCATGATTAGAACTCCAGGCCTTCATTTTGTTTGATCTCCACAGATTCTCCAAAATTGGAATTTCTATTTCTCTTGCAGCAAATGTTTCAGAAATGAAAATAGAAATTAACCTCGGATATGGCAGATGTGAGATTATTTTTCCATTTTTGGTGATGATTGACCTCTTGATCAGGTTAAAAATTTCTAACCCATAATCAATTTTGAACCCAGTTATGTGTCCATACATGATTGTTAGAACAGCTTGATTGATCTGATCAGTTCCTTCGATTTTTGAGGTGAGGCATTTGTTTAATACTTCCATCATCACTTGCTGATTGAACCAATTTTGTTGATCTTCTTGTTTTTGTAACCAAGCCCAATGATAAAACTTAATAGCTCTTTCTTGCTTGGTGCTTCAACATAGTTATCAAGAATAGGTAGCTCGATCCATTCTCTTACCCTTGTAGGAGTTAATGTTACAGAAACATTTTCCCATACATGAGCAGAGATTTAGTTTTCTTCAACTTCATCAAAGGTGTGAACAAATTGTTGTAGCAGCTTTTCTGTACTTCTCTCTCTTTTGTTAGAGCTCCTGAAATTGGACAGTTCATGAGATTCTCTATCAGAAGTTGACATCTCACATCATATTCTGAATGCTCTGTATTCATCAGCAAATTGTTTTCTTTCATTGGCAGAAATTCATTGTCTTCAATGAAAGATACATCGTGTTGAACAATTGGGATGTTGAGGTTTACTTCGACCATTTTTGAAGTTTGTGAATTAGGGTTTGGAATTTAGGGATTTTTGAGTGAGGAACAGAGTTAGCTTTGGTTTGGAATTTGTGAGAAAGGTGTGATTTTTGAATTTTCTGCTAAGTGAGAGTTATATAGTCAAGGGTTTTAGCAGAGAGTTGTGGGTTTATGGAGTTGAGAGGATATGGAACGTGTCATGCAGTGGCGGTTAAAGGATCATTAATTGTCTTTATTACCGTTTGATCATGGGATGTCGGTTTTTGATTCATGATATAACCGTTGGATCGTGGGTATCAAGACTTTAATGATGATTAATCGTGTAATCGTGGTTGTGCCCTTTCAACTTCTTCTTTTAACTTGTAGTTTCACTGAAGTGCTTCATCTGAATTCAGATTGGAGAAACATTATCGGTTGTATGACACATTTCCATTTTTGTGGACCCTACTCTTTTGAAGAGGTCCAATTAACTTTCTTCATTTGCATCCTTTCTTTTCTTGTAAGTCAAAGTTCCATGTTTTCAGACATTCAACAATTTCTGCTAAAAATATGTATTTCCTTTGTTCTGACTTTGTTTGACCCCTTTCGATATGGTCAAATAAAGTCAACAGAAGTCAATAGAATTTGATGTGTTTTCCCCCTAAATTTGTGACCGTTTTCACCAGATTTTTAATCACTTCAACACTTTTGATATTAAGTGAGCAAATATATATATATATATTTTAAATGATGAGAGGGAATGAGATAAATTCAGAAGACTTACACTGCTTTTTCTGGTACCGTCCTGGTCTCTTGATCTTTTTCTGATATTTTCTTGTTTTAACAGAAAAACAGATTCTTTTACCAGATTTTGTTTTTGGTTATCAGAAAGTTAGATTTTTTTTTAAAGATTAAAATTTATTTATGATGAACATTCTTATATATCCATTTCCCACTTAACAACATAAAACAAGAGTTAACTTGAAGCAAAACAAGTAGCATTTTATATAAACATATATATATATATATATATACTATATTAATAAGCATATCCAAAGGACTTCTTAAGGTCATATGAATTTCCTTAAAACACCCCTAAAGCATGCAGTTGTAAGTGCAGTTCCTGCCGGGTAACTGTCGCTTATCAGTTCTGGTCAACCAAAGCAGAAGTCCAAGTTAAAGTCAACCATAACGAAGAATTCAAGACCACATGAAGACCTGCATTGATCAAGGGGGAGTTGTTAATGCACTTTGGGTGAAAAGTGCATGCCTTCCAATTGTTAGGGTCTTTATTGTACATGTCTTGAAAATTAGTCCCAACTTTATCCTAGGGACAACTTGTCCAAGTTTTAGGAGAAGTTTTGTCTGAGTTTTGGTGTAGAATTGGTTTGTCCGAGGTTTAGTCCCTAGCCTATATATATGTGTGTGTTGTGTAGATTAGGGCAACTCTTGTAGCTTGGTGCACCTCTCCCACTCGTTCAGCCTCCTGGTGTCAATTCTAGAGAGAGAGAGAGACTATGTGTTAGTGAGAGAAAGCTAGGGTTTAGATCTTTGTGATCTAAACCAGCTTGTAGATGATGTATGCTCCTTTGGTTTGTGTAATCTGTGATGACTGATTCATCAATAAAGAGATTCATCTTCTACATATTTCTATCTTGTTCTTCATATTTTGTTCTTCATGTCTTGAATCAAGTGCAATGTTTGATGTTCGTCATCGATCCAGTGCTTTCACAGTGGTACCAGAGCGTGGTTACCGATTCGGAATGGTCTAACCGCCATCCGAATCACCATTGCTCTTGATTTGATGTTTGTTTCCGCCAAACATCTTGAAGACTTGAAGATTTTGCAGAAAAGTTGAAGAAAATGAAGCTGTTCGTGGTTGTTTTGTTCTCCAAGTTGTTGCAGATATGAGGTTTGATCCAAAAATTGCTCTGTCCGAGTTTTCCTTAGTGTTAAACTTGTCTGAGTTTTTAAAACTCTGTGTTTGTGTTTCCGGGGTTTTGGTGAACTAGTGTGAAGTCACACTAGGGAGAAAGTCCGGGGACTTGTGTCTTCTGAGCTTTTCATTTGTCTGTTCCGAGGATTTGTTCCAAGGATCAATTCCGAGTTTTAACATACTACTCGTTGTTCCGAGCTTTACTGTTTCCTTTTGTTCTGATGTTTAATAACACAGTTGAGTCCGAGTTTAATCTTGTGTCTGAATTTCACAGTTGAGTCCGAGTTTAATCTTGTGTCTGAATTTCACAGTTGAGTCCGAGTTTTGTCTCTTGAGTTTGGAATGTTCCCACCTTTGTTAACAGTTTAATTCCGAGTTTTGTAGTTTCTCGTAAGTCCGAGTTTTTCTCATTCTCATATTTCCGAGTTTTACAACTTAGTGATAATGTCTGAGTTTTACAGTTAACGAGTCCGAGTTTTGAGTTAAAATGGGGTTCCAAGTTTTAACAATGTCCGATGTTTTGCTTGCTCTGTGTTTCCGAGTTTTAACAGTATCTCCCGGTGTATGTCTTGATTGTTCTGAGTTTCTTTTAAACAGTCAAATTCCGAGTTTTGACAATCAATGCTCATAGTCCGATGTTTAATCGGACTAGATATCTCATACTCCGAGCCTTTTTGTAGTCTCCGAGTCCTTGTTAGAGTTTTAAGACTGCCGAGTTTCCAAATCTGTGATATTGAGTCTTTCAAGTATATGTTCTGATGTTTTACTTCGGTTATTCTGTTCCGTTGTTTAACAAATATTTACTTGTTCCGAGTTTTTATGTAGATATATGTTCCGAAATTTTTTTTCAGCAATATATGTTCCGAGTTTTCTTCCAGTTTGTTGATCCGAGTTTTTTTTAAACAGAAAACAGTGGTCCGAGTTTTGTACTCTGAGTTTTAAACAACAGTCAAGTCCGAGTTTTAACTTGATAACTGTTCCGAGTTTTTGACAGTGTTCCGATTTCCGAGTTAACATGAGCTCCGAGTTTTGATTCCTGTCCACTGAGTCCGAGTTTGTCATATAATATGTTTCCGAGTTTCAAATGGGTTCTGAGTTCTGAGTTCAAAGTTAATATATCTTCCGAGTTTTTTTTAAGGGGTACGAGTTCTTGTTCCGAGTTTCACAACTGTTTTTTTAAATCAAAGTGTTCCATGTCAGACATGTCCTAGTTTTAATATATGAGGTTATGTCCGAGTTTTGAAATTGGTAGTTCAGAGTTTTTGAAAAGGTGAGACATACATCAGATATCGAGTCTGACTTTTGAAAGGCTTTTGAGATCCGAGTTACTTAATAGTTTTGTGATCTGAGTTCTCATTCTGTCCGAGTTTTATGGCCAGTGGTACTCTGTTAACCGAGTTTTACAGAGTTGATATGTTCCAAGTTTTTGAGTTTTAAGAGGGTCCGAGTATTACTGTAAACTCTGCTTTTCCGAGATTTTTAACAGTTGGTCCGAGTTCCTTAATTGTTTGACGGCCGGAGGTGGTCTATGGCGGCTGACAAAGGTGACGCAAGGTGGGATGGCGGCTGGCGTTGGGTGTCATCAGGATGATGGCGGAGCATGGTTATGATTTGTGGTGATGCATGACGGCGAATGGTGGTTGTCGGTGTAATTACGGTGGCAGAAAATAGACAACCGTGTAATTGTTTTTGGCTGGTGTATTGTTTTGCGGCTAGGGTTTTGGTTTTTGCTTGGGCCAGGCCCAATCATTAGCTAATCATTGGTGGACTGCAAAAGTTCCTTATTCCTTGAGCCCACTGAAATGATGATAACCAACTAGTGCGAATGATAAATGTCAGATATGAAATTCGGTTTAGCATACGCAATGATAGCGAAGAAACACGGTGTTGGGGATTCCGATCTTTATAGTCTCTTGATTACGGGTCTGTATAAAGCAGGAAGAATACTCGAAGGTGATGAACTGGTTCAAGAAATGAAAAAAAAAAGGCTACTTTTCCGACATATATGTGTGTTCTCACATCATGGAACATTTGTGTAAGCAACGGAAGTATGAAGATTGTGTAGTGTGGATGAAACGTATGTTTGATCACGGGTTGATGTCGTCTTTTGGATTGTATTGTTGTCCCAGTGTTGTTCAAAACTATCTCCGAGTTTTGAGAATCCGAGTTTTGGTTTTGCTACAACTTATCCGAGTTTTCAACAGGTCCGAGAAACCTTTAAGTATCGTCCGAGTTTTAGTAATCAGTTTCAACAGGTCCGAGCTTGGTTGACATATTGAACAGTTTGGTTTCTTGATTGCCGTACTTGTCTGCTGGTCCGAGTTTTGTTCTTGACAGCCAGATTAGTCTTTCGGATAGCAGCCCCCGGGTTTCTTCAGAGTTTCCTTTATTTCCTTGCTTGTTTCGAATTCCTTTGTACTCTAAATACTGCTCAGATGATCTGATCCGAGGTTTCAAGAGCTTTCGGGTTTTACGAGTTCCGAATTTTCTAGAATTCCGGGTTACCTGGGGTACCAGATTTTTAACTAAGTTTAGAAGCTTTTGTAGTTCGGAAGTTTCGAGTTGTGCATGTTCCGAGTTTTTCTAGTTATTCCGGGTTACCTTGGGTACCGGATAACTAACTAAGAGTCAGAATTATGCGTAGTTTGAAGACTTGAAGTCGGTTTCTGTGACACCCCGTTGAAACATTCTCATTTACACTAGCTTGTCAGTGGCTGCCTTAACTTTCGGGACGAAAGTTCTTAAAACTTGGGGATAATGTGACACTTCGGATCTTTCCCGGGCAACCTTCTTGAATTAACATTTTTGTGTATGTATACGTGTACGTTACTAAATGAAAAGTTTCCATTTTATCTCGGTGTGCTATGTGTTATTAACGTGTATGTAGTATATATATACATATATATAGGTATGTGTGTGTGTGTAGTGGGCCGAGACCACGAAACCCAACTCGAGACCACCCGGTCTCGAGTGAACAGTGAACGGTTGGGCCGGCTGGGCCGCAACCTCCCCTTAGCCCACTCGGAAACCTTTAGGGTGCACCTTTTGTTATATATAGCCCCAAACCCAACACACCCTCCTTTACACTCTCCTTCATTTCACTCTCACACTCTCTACCTCTCCCTCACTAAAACCCTAGCAACATCACCACAACCTCCTCCCCTCCTTCTCAGATTCAACCGGCAACAAGAACACCCTCGGATTGGCTCGGAATCATCACTCGAAGGCTTCATTTTATCACCTACTTGAACACCTTTGTGTCACGCAACAACCGGTTAGTGTTTTAAGCACCTTACTAGATGTTTAAGTGTTTAATAATGTCACTAGAGTGAATGAATAGCATAATGGTTGAGTGTCTTGAATGTGTAAATGGTTGAGTATTGATGATATGCAAGCATTGTATTATTTGGTTGTGCTAGGGTAGATGGTTTGAGTATCATGTTTGGTGGTTATTAATATGAACAATTTTATTGAAATTAGGATGTTATGTAAAGATGAACAACATGAAAAGATATGAATGTATTGTGAACATTTTCTTAAACTGCTATATTTGATCATACCGATTTAGATAAAACAGTAATGTATGTTAGGGATGTGAATATGCATAATGAAGAACCCTAAAATGATGAACTAGATGAATGTGATATGAACTACTTGAAGATCATGAAAAATATTTGAATATGCTTGTTTGATCCGTTTTGCTTGGTAATTAGACAAAGAAACATGTTATTGCAATATGGTTGGTTAGTACAAAATTACATGAAAACAGAATTCTATTGGATAGTACATGTGACAGGTTCTAGAAGGTTTTCTGTGCACGTAATCATGGTTGCGAGTCGGAACCCTTGGTTGCGACTCGAGACCAAAACATGATGAACCGAGACGGGCTTCAGGGACCCGAGACCGACTAAGTCTCGACTTGAGACGACATGATCTCGACTCGAGACTGGGCTCGAGACTCCTGAGATTGCGACTCGCAAGCAGCACACTCGAGACCAAAACGTGATTCCTCGAGATCTCCCGGTTGCGACTCGAGACCGTGTAATCTCGAGTCGAGACCACCCTAGTCTCGACTGGGCTGCCTACATGTTATTGGGCCACGACTTGTTGGGCTATCTGTTGACTGGGCTGCATGTGTTTCTGTTACTGTTTGTTTGTGAAAATGGTAGGGCAGGCCCAATAACCCAACTGTTTGAATGTATGCATGCTAAGTGTGCCTATACGTGTTTGCTATACGTGATTACTTGTACCCCAACTTGACCTATATTTGGTAACCATGCTAGGACGTGGTGACCAACATGATTGACTGGGTAATTAATCTACTGAGCAACCCAAGGTGAGTTCACAACTTAAAGCATGCGTTCCCGGTGGTTTGGGAAACAGAACTACAGACAACACTATCCCCTTGTGAGGGATACAACTTACTTTTCTTCCCTTGTTATTGGGAACCTTTAGTTGATTACTGTTTATACGGAATGCAACAGGCAGCACTAAACGAAACTCTATCACATAAGACGTGTTCACTCTGTAAGAGCCCTTGGTCTTAGTCTTAAAGAGAAGGAAGCCGGCAATAGCACGATGATAGCAAAGAGCAAAGAAAGCTAAGCGCGCAGAGAGAGCAGCATATAGCGCGAAAGAGTCCAAATACAAGAAAGGCAGAGCGCGAAGCTTGTGGTCCGTTCCTTTCCCAACTATAGCCCGAAGGAAATCTTTTATCTTCTTGCCGGGAAAGAGTTTTATTACCAAGTTCGATTACCATAAGTGGAAGTTCAAACCTTATATCTCCGATATATAGGATAGAATGTCAGAAAAAAATCAATTTTGGTAGATAGTATGGCTTGACAATGTCGAGCTAAGACTATCGCGAAGTAAACATAGGGTCTGTCTCAGCCTTGACTATGGAATCTGATTTCCTAGCGACTATGTTCCCCTTTTTTCCTGCAGTCTTTCCAGCTATGGATCCTACAATTCCCTATTAGTTGATAGCGCTATTTAGGTCTAACCAGCCTCACACCGACCCTTGTTACTGGGAACGGGCGTGAACTAATAGACTCCGACAACCGTCAATGATGATAGAACATTGACAAACGGGGCACAGCGGAAACACGGGGTTAACTTAGTATTCGGTATTGGAAAAACAGTTTAGTCGCTTACTTTTGGGGTAGCTCCCCATGGCATGTATAAACGGATAAATTAACTGGTGAAACAAGTTTTTGGTAATTAAAACTGGACAACTAGTGACCTCGCTCAACATAATTGTTGACACCTTACTGCATGCTTTGCAGGTAACCAGTGACTCAGGAGCTCGCAGCTTGGGAACGTGTAGTGGTCGTCAAAACCCGCGTGCTGGGTTTTAATTATCTTGAACTATGAACTGTCTTTAAAACTATTTGGTTTATGCTTCCGCTGTTTTGTTTAAACTAATTATCGAACTTAAACTACGATGTTGCTAACTACTTTGGATAGCAATTATTTCTAATATTAATCAATGCTCAGTATAATTGGTGGCTGGATCGTGGTCAGTCACGCCCTCAAGCGGATGGTGCTCCGCAGGTGGAATTTGGGGGTGTGACAGATTGGTATCAGAGCCATTGGTTATAGTGAACTTGGTTTTAAAAAGGGGAAAAATCTTTTTGAGAAAAACCAGACTATAACCCGTGACTCGTGACGACACTACACTCCAAGTGCAAGACTCGACTTATCTGACCTCATAGCTCGGACCCATGTTTACTTGCTTGTTTGTCTTATGCTTTCTGCTCTGCTATACGTACTAGTTTGCCTAATTAGATAGATACGCCTTCCCTCTTCTATCTCATTCTCGCTATGTTACGACATCACACTCATACTATGTTTTCTGGCTATGAAGACAATGAGTGGACGCGGACGAGGAAACGTCAACATGACTCAGGCTCAGTTCACTAACCTGATCAACACGGTGGCTGCAGCTTTCGCGGCTCACCCTGGAGGTAAAACTCGTTATTTTAGGATGTGTAGATCCTACCGCCGCATCGTCTTTTCACCTCTAAACCCATTTCGCTTCACTCTTCACAACAGGTCAGCATGCGCCTGTGCAACCACGTGTTTGTACTTTCAAGACCTTCATGGATTGCAAAGCTCTTCCTTTCAATGGCACTGAGGGTGCCATAGGACTTCTTCACTGGATCGAGAAGGTCGAAGCTGTCTTTGCTGTCTGCGAGTGTCCCCCTGCTAATTGGGTGAAGTTTGCCACTAGGACCCTTGAGGGAAGCGCGCTTTCGTGGTGGAAGGCGCAGATTCAAATGCTTGGTTTGGAGACTGCTAATGCTACTGCATGGGAAGATTTCAAGGATATGATCAAGGAAGAGTATTGTCACAGGGATGACATCCACAAACTCGAGGACGAGTACTATGGTCTCAAGATGGTTGGGTCAGAGATAGAGACCTACACCAAACTGTCCAACGACTATGCTGCACTTTGCCCAAACATGTCCCGACCCATGTATCGAAGGATCGAATTGTACATCAAGGGCTTAGTCCCAGAAATCCGGAGCCATGTAACCTCGGCCAACCTCACTACCATACAGCCTGTGGTTCGTCTTGCCCACAAACTCACCAACCAGGCTGTGGAAGAGGGCAAGTTACCCAAAAGGATCAGTGTTACGGAAGGAACTTCTAGTGATGGCAAACGAAAGTGGGATGGAAATCAGGGCAAGGATGCTAACTCTACTCAGGCCCCAGCCCAGCAAAGGAAAACTGAGAACAACAAGGGCCCTCAGCAACAGGGTGGCTATCGAGGGAACCACCCCAAATGCAACAAGTGTAACCGGCATCACAATGGGGCATGTACCAAAGGACAGTGCCAGCGATGCAACAAAATGGGGCATGAAGCCAAAGACTGCAGGAGCCAGTTTCCGGCTAGACAGAACCAACAACAGCAACAGCCAGGAAACAATCGTGTATGCTATAAGTGTGGAGCAACGGGGCACATGCAAAGGGATTGCCCTGAACTGAACCAGAACCGTAACAACAACCAGGGAGCTGGGAACAATGATCAAAACAACAATAATGCGGGGAATGGTGCAAGAGGAAGAGCTTTTGTGATTGGAGCTGGAGAGGCAAGGAATGACCCCAACGTCGTGGCGGGTAAGTTCCTACTTGATGATCGTTATGTTTCTGTGTTATTTGATTCTGGAGCCGATGCTAGTTATGTATCCCTACGTATTAGTAAGAAGCTTAAGCACCCACCTGCATTATTAAGTTCTAAGCACATCGTCGAGATAGCCAATGGTAGAAACATCGAGGCCTCGCACGTGATCAACGACTGCGAACTAGAGTTGTCTGGTCAGACGTTTAGTATCGATCTTTTCCCTATCAAACTTGGAAGCTTCGACGTTGTTATTGGCATGGATTGGTTATCCAAACATCGCGCTGAGATCCTCTGTCAAGAGAAAGCGGTTCGTATTCCTCGCCGTTCTGGCAAACCTCTCATCGTTCAAGGTAACAAAGGTGGAGAAGTCACAGGCATCATCTCGCTTCTAAAAGCCTAGAAGTGTTTACAAAAAGGGCACACCGCTATCTTAGCACTCGTCACAGACACACAAGAGAAGGAAAAGAGGATTGAAGATTTTCCAGTAGTACGTGACTACCCCGAGGTATTTCCTGAGGAACTACCTGGACTCCCTCCCCACCGTCAGGTCGAATTTCAAATCGAGCTAGCTCCCTGAGCAGCGCCCATAGCTCGTGCGCCTTATCGACTAGCCCCTGCAGAACTGAAGGAACTCTCTACACAATTACAGGAACTATTGGATAAAGGATTTATCCATCCTAGTTCATCCCCCTGGGGAGCACCAGTACTCTTTGTTAAGAAGAAGGATGGCACATTCCGAATGTGCATCGACTATCGTGAGCTGAACAAGGTTACCATCAAGAATCGTTACCCTCTCCCGCGCATCGACGACCTGTTCGATCAGTTGCAAGGATCGAGCTACTATTCTAAGATTGACCTGCGATCAGGCTATCATCAGCTGAGAGTTCGTAATGAAGACATCTCCAAGACTGCGTTCAGGACTCGCTACGGTCATTACGAGTTCCTCGTCATGCCTTTCGGAATGACTAATGGGCCTACGGTTTTCATGGATCTCATGAACCGAGTGTGCAAGCCTTACCTCGACAAATTCGTAATTGTGTTTATCGACGACATCCTGATCTACTCGAAAAGTCAAGAAGAGCATGAACAACACTTGCGCCTTATCCTCGAACTCATACGCAATGAGCAATTGTACGCCAAATTCTCGAAATGTGACTTCTGGCTTCGAGAGGTCCATTTCCTTGGGCACGTGGTCAATAAGGACGGAATTCACGTCGACCCCGCTAAGATCGACTCGATAAAGAATTGGCCTACGCCCAAGACTCCAACCGAAGTTCGCCAATTCTTGGGATTGGCAGGATACTACCACAGATTCATCAAGGGATTCTCAAAGATTGCTCAACCCCTCACGACTCTCACTCAGAAAGGCATTGCTTACAAGTGGAGTGAAGCTCAGGAGTCGGCCTTTCGAAGGCTAAAGGATAACCTCTGTAGTGCTCCTATTCTCTCGTTGCCTGAAGGCACTGATGACTTTGTGGTTTACTGCGATGCGTCTATCCATGGGCTCGGTTGCGTGTTGATGCAACGCGAGAAAGTCATTGCCTACGCTTCTCGACAACTTAAGACGCATGAAAGAAATTACACTACGCACGACCTGGAACTGGGAGCAGTGATTTTTGCTCTTAAGATATGGAGACACTACCTGTACGGTACCAAGTGCACTATTTACACCGATCACAGGAGTCTCGAGCATATCTTTAGGCAAAAGGAATTGAATATGCGACAGCGTCGATGGGTCGAACTCTTGAATGATTACGAATGCGCCATTAAGTACCATCCAGGCAAGGCCAATGTCGTGGCAGACGCCCTCAGCCGAAAGGACACTACACCAAAGCGCGTTCGAGCGCTACAACTTACCATCCAGTCTAACCTCCCTACTCAGATTCGAAAGGCTCAAGTTGAAGCACTGAAACCGGAAAACATCAGGGCTGAGTCCCTGCGAGGATCGAGACAGCGACTAGAACAGAAAGAAGATGGCGCTTACTATGTAATAGGGCGCATTTGGGTTCCATTCTATGGAGATTTACGTGAACTCGTGATGATGGACGAAGCCCACAAGTCCCGCTACTCAGTACATCCTGGCTCGGATAAGATGTACCACGACTTGAGGACTACGTACTGGTGGCCTGGCATGAAGGCCCACATAGCAACATATGTCAGCAAATGTTTGACTTGCGCTAGAGTCAAGACAGAGTATCAGAAACCAGCAGGCCTACTCCAACAACCAGAAATCCCGAAATGGAAATGGGAGCAAATTTCCATGGATTTTGTTACAGGGCTACCTAGGTCTCAACGCGGAAATGACACTATTTGGGTAATAGTGGATCGATTGACCAAGTCCGCACACTTTCTGGCTATTAAGGAATCAGACAAGTTTTCTACCTTGGCGGAAGTTTACTTAAAGGAAGTAGTTTCGAGGCACGGGGTGCCAACCTCCATTATTTCTGACCGTGACGCTCGTTTTACTTCGGAATTGTGGCAAGCTATGCATAAATCCTTTGGCTCACGTTTGGACATGAGCACCGCTTATCACCCGCAAACGGATGGACAGTCCGAACGCACCATCCAAACCCTAGAAGACATGTTTAGAGCATGTGTGATCAATTTTGGCAAGAATTGGGAGAAGCATCTACCGCTAGTGGAATTCTCCTACAATAACAGCTACCACACTAGCATTCAGGCAGCACCTTTTGAGGCATTGTACGGTCGTAAATGCCGATCACCTCTCTGCTGGGCGGAAATCGGTGATAGTCAAATCACGGGCCCAGAGATGGTGGTAGATACAACGGAAAAGAATGCCCAGATCAGACAACGTATGGCGGCAGCTCGTGACCGTCAGAAAGACTACGCTGATAAGCGCAGGAAACCACTAGAATTCCAGGTCGGTGACCGGGTTCTACTTAAAGTCTCACCCTGGAAGGGTGTGGTACGCTTTGGTAAACGGGGCAAGCTTAATCCGCGATATATTGGACCATTCGAAATTACCGAGAAAATCGGTAAGGTTGCTTATAGATTGAACCTGCCTGAAGAACTGAGTGCGGTACACAACGTATTTCACATATCTAATCTGAAGAAGTGCTTGTCAGACGAAACGCTTGTAATTCCTTTCAAGGAACTCACTATTGACGAACAGCTACACTTTACTGAGGAACCGATTGAGATCACGGATCGAGAAATCAAAACCCTCAAACGTAGCCAGATACCCCTTGTGCGAGTCCGTTGGAACTCGCGACGTGGCCCAGAGTTTACCTGGGAGCGGGAAGACCAGATGAAGCACAAGTATCCCCAGTTGTTCCCTAACGAAAACCCCAGCACTGAAGCTACAACCGAATTTCGGGACGAAATTCCAAAGTAACGGGGGGATGATGTGACACCCCGTTGAAACATTCTCATTTACACTAGCTTGTCAGTGGCTGCCTTAACTTTCGGGACGAAAGTTCTTAAAACTTGGGGATAATGTGACACTTCGGATCTTTCCCGGGCAACCTTCTTGAATTAACATTTTTGTGTATGTATACGTGTACGTTACTAAATGAAAAGTTTCCATTTTATCTCGGTGTGCTATGTGTTATTAACGTGTATGTAGTATATATATACATATATATAGGTATGTGTGTGTGTGTAGTGGGCCGAGACCACGAAACCCAACTCGAGACCACCCGGTCTCGAGTGAACAGTGAACGGTTGGGCCGGCTGGGCCGCAACCTCCCCTTAGCCCACTCGGAAACCTTTAGGGTGGACCTTTTGTTATATATAGCCCCAAACCCAACACACCCTCCTTTACACTCTCCTTCATTTCACTCTCACACTCTCTACCTCTCCCTCACTAAAACCCTAGCAACATCACCACAACCTCCTCCCCTCCTTCTCGGATTCAACCGGCAACAAGAACACCCTCGGATTGGCTCGGAATCATCACTCGAAGGCTTCATTTTATCACCTACTTGAACACCTTTGTGTCACGCAACAACCGGTTAGTGTTTTAAGCACCTTACTAGATGTTTAAGTGTTTAATAATGTCACTAGAGTGAATGAATAGCATAATGGTTGAGTGTCTTGAATGTGTAAATGGTTGAGTATTGAGGATATGTAAGCATTGTATTATTTGGTTGTGCTAGGGTAGATGGTTTGAGTATCATGTTTGGTGGTTATTAATATGAACTATTTTATTGAAATTAGGATGTTAGGCAAAGATGAACAACATAAAAAGATATGAATGTATTGTGAACATTTTCTTAAATTGCTATATTTGATCATACCGATTTAGATAAAACAGTAATGTATGTTAGGGATGTGAATATGCATAATGAAGAACCCTAAAATGATGAACTAGATGAATGTGATATGAACTACTTGAAGATCATGAAAAATATTTGAATATGCTTGTTTGATCCGTTTTGCTTGGTAATTAGACAAAGAAACATGTTATTGCAATATGGTTGGTTAGTACAAAATTACATGAAAACAGAATTCTATTGGATAGTACATGTGACAGGTTCTAGAAGGTTTTCTGTGCACGTAATCATGGTTGCGAGTCGGAACCCTTGGTTGCGACTCGAGACCAAAACATGATGAACCGAGACGGGCTTCAGGGACCCGAGACCGACTAAGTCTCGACTTGAGACGACATGATCTCGACTCGAGACTGGGCTCGAGACTCCTGAGATTGCGACTCGCAAGCAGCACACTCGAGACCAAAACGTGATTCCTTGAGATCTCCCGGTTGCGACTCGAGACCGTGTAATCTCGAGTCGAGACCACCCTAGTCTCGACTGGGCTGCCTACGTGTTATTGGGCCACGACTTGTTGGGCTATCTGTTGACTGGGCTGCATGTGTTTCTGTTACTGTTTGTTTGTGAAAATGGTAGGGCAGGCCCAATAACCCAACTGTTTGAATGTATGCATGCTAAGTGTGTCTATACGTGTTTGCTATACGTGATTACTTGTACCCCAACTTGACCTATATTTGGTAACCATGCTAGGACGTGGTGACCAACGTGATTGACTGGGTAATTAATCTACCGAGCAACCCAAGGTGAGTTCACAACTTAAAGCATGCGTTCCCGGTGGTTTGGGAAACAGAACTACAGACAACACTATCCCCTTGTGAGGGATACAACTTACTTTTCTTCCCTTGTTATTGGGAACCTTTAGTTGATTACTGTTTATACAGAATGCAACAGGCAGCACTAAACGAAACTCTATCACATAAGTCCCTACTACATTATACCGATTAGTCGCCGGGGTCTGGCGAACGGGTTATTAGTTGATAGCGCTATTTAGGTCTAACCAGCCTCACACCAACCCTTGTTACTGGGAACGGGCGTGAACTAATAGACTCCGACAACCGTCAATGATGATAGAACATTGACAAACGGGGCACAGCGGAAACGCGGGGTTAACTTAGTATTCGGTATTGGAAAAACAGTTTAGTCGCTTACTTTTGGGGTAGCTCCCCATGGCATGTATAAACGGATAAATTAACTGGTGAAACAAGTTTTTGGTAATTAAAGCTGGACAACTAGTGAACTCGCTCAACATAATTGTTGACACCTTACTGCATGCTTTGCAGGTAACCAGTGACTCAGGAGCTCGCAGCTTGGGAACGTGTAGTGGTCGTCAAAACCCGCGTGCTGGGTTTTAATTATCTTGAACTATGAACTGTCTTTAAAACTATTTGGTTTATGCTTCCGCTGTTTTGTTTAAACTAATTATCGAACTTAAACTACGATGTTGCTAACTACTTTGGATAGCAATTATTTCTACTATTAATCAATGCTCAGTATAATTGGTGGCTGGATCCTGGTCAGTCACGCCCTCAAGCGGATGGTGCTCCGCAGGTGGAATTTGGGGGTGTGACAGTTTCGGATTATCGAAAAGTTTTATGGTACTTATGTTGTCCGGATCAAGTGAGGAGGTGAAGAAAATAAGACTTGCTTGGATTTTTGTTGTGTTTACAAAGTAAAAGGGGGAGTAAAAATTTTGAAATTCCTGTTTTCTTTGTAAATGAAAAGCTCGTGGTGCTACATCGAAACAAGTTCATGTTTACTATCTTTGAGATTAACTTAGTGTTAATCTTACCGGTGGCGAAGTGTTTATAACATGAAGAAAGTTAGAGCTTGTGTATGATTGAGTTTTGTCAAGTTTGTTCGAGGTTTAATCAAGTGTTGACGTGATGAAGCAAATTGTTCGTTTGGAAACTAGTTGAAGGTCATGCCTTTATCGTATGCCGGTTAGAGTAGAGAAGATTAGTCTTCTTGGTACCTCTTCCAAGTTGGTGACTGATCGGATTCTCGAAACAGGGATTCTTACATTGAGGGGGAGATCAGAAACGAAAGTCATCGGGTAATTGGTGGATTTGCGAAGATACGAGATTGGATCTTGAAAATTCGAGATGAAATGATTTCAGACACTCGGTTGAAGACTCTGATCAAGATGGTGGATGTACTTTTAAAAGGTTCAGTTTGTTATTAACTTATCGAACTGAGCTTCATGTCTTTGTGAAGTTTGAAGTGTTCAAGGTTGGGCATTGGAAATCCAATTTCTTTCTGCTACCGGTTAGGTTTGAAGATTAATGTATCGAGCGATATTCCTACATGTGGTTGAAGGTCGGTTCGCGTTAATTTGATTCGGGAGTAGTTTGAGGGGGAGGATCTACAGTGTTTGATGTTGGATTCTTCGGGTTTCTCAAAGCGGCCTTAAGTGATCGTCAGCAAGTCTTTAATTAGAAGGGTTGAAGATCGTTGTGCTCTACCTAAAAGATCAAGTCTCAGCTTAAGTTGAAAGCATGCATGATATCATCAGTCAAGGGGGAGTCTGTAAGTGCAGTACCGGTGATTGAAGATTATCGATGCCACACAGAACTGATGCAACAGTTAAGGGGGAGACTGTAAGTGCAGTTCCTGCCGGGTAACTGTCGCTTATCAGTTCTGGTCAACCAAAGCAGAAGTCCAAGTTAAAGTCAACCATAACGAAGAATTCAAGACCACATGAAGACCTGCATTGATCAAGGGGGAGTTGTTAATGCACTTTGGGTGAAAAGTGCATGCCTTCCAATTGTTAGGGTCTTTATTGTACATGTCTTGAAAATTAGTCCCAACTTTATCCTAGGGACAACTTGTCCAAGTTTTAGGAGAAGTTTTGTCTGAGTTTTGGTGTAGAATTGGTTTGTCCAAGGTTTAGTCCCTAGCCTATATAGATGTGTGTATTGTGTAGATTAGGGCAACTCTTGTAGCTTGGTGCACCTCTCCCACTCGTTCAGCCTCCTGGTGTCAATTCTAGAGAGAGAGAGACTATGTGTTAGTGAGAGAAAGCTAGGGTTTAGATCTTTGTGATCTAAACCAGCTTGTAGATGATGTATGCTCCTTTGGTTTGTGTAATCTGTGATGACTGATTCATCAATAAAGAGATTCATCTTCTACATATTTCTATCTTGTTCTTCATATTTTGTTCTTCATGTCTTGAATTAAGTGCAATGTTTGATGTTCGTCATCGATCCAGTGCTTTCACAGTGGTATCAGAGCAGGACTATGGTTAGATGCATAAAATATTTTACTTAGTTGTAGGATAAATTTCAGAAAAATACAAAAACATTTGAAAAATTTAAAATGAAGTCGTGTTGAGATATAAGGGAAATGATAGTACATCGGTTAGTCCTATCTGGTGCAGGACTATGGTTATATGCATAAAATTAACCGTTAACTGTGACAGCTTCATTATACGTTGCTTCGGTAGGTTTTACGCGTAAATAAGAACTTGTCTTTGGTATATAAACATAATGAACTGCGTAACTCGTGTGGCGCATCTCTCGGATATATGGTCTTGGTACCGTAATTTCGTTTGATAGATTGCCGAGGTTCTGAGATACGTGGTCTTTATGCTGTTTATCATCTGGGTATCATGGTTGTGTCTTTTACCGGAAAATAACGGGGACGCAAGTCTAGATCTTCCATGATACCATACATACGTGTAAATACCTTAATACTTGATGCATTCGACCCAAATAAGTGATAAACAATCACATGTCCCACAAAATTATGCGGGAGTCAAGTTCACCCTTAATAAGTGATTCTATCACAAAGGACTTGCTCCTGTGCCCTTCGCATCTGAAATTCAAGTTCCTCCTTAATAAGTGATTTTATCACAAAGGACTTGTTTTCAATACCAAATAAGTGAGTATCTCACATTAGCTTATACGTCAAAAACAGATGATAAATGGTATACTCACCAGTAAGATGATCTCTCGTGCATACCTTGATACGGGAGTATATTCTGAGGTGGGTAAACATAGTTACTGTCAGTCTTTAAGACACTTAATTCCATATCTCGAAAACAGTGTTCGAAAGCGTGCTAAAACTTAAGTGGACCACAATACCGTTGAACGTCTTAAACTGTCATTATCATTCTAAAGGATTAAAGTTGAATACTATGGTTCTTGTGTTGGGTACTGATAGTAAAACCGATATGATTCCTTTGCTCCGATTTCGCAAAAAGATAATTAGTGTAAATACGTTCGTAGGTTTAATTTCCATTTCAGTCAAAAATTGAAAAACCACAAAAAGATTTTGCTTTCTTGTTTCTATGTGCGAGTTATCTTATTAAGAATACTCTAGGGTTGTGAAAATTGTTTAAATAAGTTATTAAATGTTAGTTGTTTAATATTTCAATTGTTTATTCTGGGGTATGGGAATTTATTCTTGGGATCCAGGTTTGGGCCGATGTCTCCGGGGTCAAGTTTCTTAATCCGGGGTTAAGTGTTTCAGGTCTGGATCGTTCATCTCAAGATGGAAGATTTGGAGAAGCTGTGTGCATCTGGATCGTTCATCACAAGATGGAAGATTTGGAGAAGCTGTGTGCGTCTGGATCGTACATCTCAAGACTGGAGAAGCAGTGATTTCTGAAAAGAAAGTGACGGTTGAGATTGCTAAAGTGCTGGATCTGATTTGGCTTGCCAACCTTAGAGAAGCTCATCTGAAGAAGCTTCGGCGCCTGCCTCTAAAGTACAATGAAGAAGATCGTGTTCTAGCGGACCAGTTCATCAAGGTGGTTCAGTTCTGTGTGAAGAACAAGGTCTGGGCAGGAAGCCGCTTCTCGAAGAGAGTATGAAGATCTCAAGAGCAATGAAGACCATGCACTGATCAAGGGGGAGTTTGTTAATGCACTTTAGGTGATAAGTGCATGTCTCCCAAGTTATAGGGTCTTTATTGTACATTTGTAAAAGATAGTCCCAAGTTTATCCTAGGGACATTTTGTCCAAGTTTTAGGTTGGTTTCTTTAGTCAGACCTTTTTGTATGGGACTAAGGTCAGAGTTTGTTTATGTAGACCTTTTGTCTGAGTTTTGTCTAGGTCAAAAGGTCTGAGCTTTGTGCTATATGTTTTGTCCGGGCTTTCTAGTTAGTCTTGAAAGTCCGGGCTTTGCCTTGTATATATACTTTAATGTGGAATAGACAACACAACGATTCTGTGTGAATTTTTGTGCACCTAACCCTAATCATTGTGTATGTTTTGTGTAGGTCCCTTTTCGCGGAGGATTACGAACCTAAACCTTGTTATACAAACCTACTAGCGAGTGCGGAATCCAAGCTAGCAAGCAAACCGAGTTAGTAGCAAGTAGAGAAACAAACACACAAAGATTCACCGATTAACACTAGTCGTATTAATGCAAATGAAGGTTTCGGTTACAAGCTCAATGTTTACAGAAGTGTTCTATAAACTCTCTAAGTGTGTGTGTGAGTTCTGGGCAGAATGCTCTCTAAGCTTCTATCTCTCGGGTGTGTAAAAAATGGCAGAACTCTCAACACATGCATGGGTATATATACCCAGCTCAGCAGGTCTGCTCGAAGGATTCGACAGATGGTCCGAAGGATCATCTGTCGACCACATGTTACACGAAAGATCAGCGTGGACCTCGAAGGATCATCCTTCGAGGTCTAATGGTCGAACCATGGTCGAACCATATCTTTCGATCACCTCGAAGGATCAGGTGTATCCTTCGAGGCTATCCTTCGATCAGAACATCTTTCAACTGTTGTCCAAGTCAAACCGGAGGATGGTTGACTTGGTCAACTTACAACACAAATCAGGACATCGTTTATATCAGACCGAATACAGACAAAGTACAGACACAAGTGCACCAACAAACTCCCCCTTGGCTGTAGCTTTGTCTTTGATCTCTAAGCTTTGTCTTGTTCTTCTAAAAGTGTAGACTTGTCTGGAACTTCGACAGTCTTTGGTCTTCAGGTCTTCAAGACTCTGATGTCCTATCATGTCTTCAATGCCGGAGGATCTTCAAAGTCTTCACGTCTTGAAAGTAGAGAGTGTATCAACAAACTACCCGTATCATGTAGGAAGTGTGTTGACAAACTCCCCCTTAACATAAGCTCCCCCTTGAGTTATGCTCGTGAAAAGACTTTATCTTTATGCAGTGAGATCCTTGTGGTGTTGATGATGGCCAGCGGCAACTCGATCATCTTCATCTTTTGAGCGCCTTCTCGTCGTGTCTTCATTCCAAGGCTTGTCATCGACCATGTTCTCCTAGCCTTTAGAATCTGCACATGCAAGAAATCTAAACGCGTAATGAGAACAACTGCTTGGAATAGTATAAACAAATGACACACGAGTGACCATGTCAAAATCAAACACCGTCCGACAGTTTGAAAGTTTAATAAATTTATCAATTTTAAATTCTAACTTTCAAAATCTGCAAATTTTGACCGTTTATGAAGATTTAGTCAGTTCGGTTTTCAGTCAGGTTTCAGGTAACGAAGACTTGAGCTCCAACATCGTACGATCGAAAATAAAGCAGAAATAAAATCTTTTTGGCTTTTATAAAGTTTATATTAAAACACGCCTAAAATCTTTTTGGTATTTTTGAAATTAAAAGATAACAATTTAAAATCCTTTGAGTGTTATCAAACGACATCACCGCTAATGTCGTGCTGATATGCACCAAACGACGAAACTGTTTAAAAGAAATAATAAAAGTTAAACAGTAAATAAATAAATATATACAAACATTCTTTTTGCGAGTTTCGAGGGTAAGAGAATCATATCAGTGTACGGTCATGCCAAAACACTCTTGTTGTTCAGTTAGTTAACATTAAGATAAGCATCCTATAACAATTATCGGTATTGTTGTCCACTTAAGCTCAACTTATCAGATGTAATCATGGCGAGGGGATACGTTAAGGTATGATTTATACTTACCGACCGGTGTTCATCCACATCACGACACATTCCCGTATCAAGGTATGCACGAGTGTTCATCTTACCGGTGAGTATACCGATTATCATCTGTTTGACCGTATAAATTGTGAGATACTCACTTATTTTGATTTGAAAACAAGTCCTATGTGATATAATCACTTATTGATGAGGAACTTGATTTTCGTATGCATGAGGGCACAGGTGCAAGTCCGTGAACAGGTCAGTACTTCCGTACAGCAGAGAGACGAACTTGACACCCGGAAAAATGTGATATTTTATCACTTATTTGATTTGGACATGTGATTGTTTATCACTTATTGAGGTCGAATGCAGTATGCAATATGTACACGTATGTATAGTATCATGGAAGATCTAGACTTGCGTCCCCGTTATTTTTCGGTAAAAGATACAACCATGATACCCAGATGATAAGCAGCATAAAGACCGAATATCTCAGAACCTCGGCAATCTATCAAACGAAATTTCGGTACTAAGACCATATGCCAATGAATGGTTCCCACCTGGTCTTCAGTCGGTTTAAGATTTATATCACCCTGCACACTTTAAAATGATTGTGAGCCTACCGATACATCTTATATAGAGCTGCTTATCGTTTTTCATTTAATGTTTAAAGAGGTATGGATAGACCACTGATGTACTATCATTTTCTCTTTTGCTCGCCAGGAAACTCATTTTTGTTTTTCTATTGTTTTTGTGTTTTTGAAATTTTTCGATGTTTTTGGATTTTCAGATTTTTGGATTTACTCCCCCTAAAATCAATAAACTAAGACAAATTTAAAACACAAAGGTATTTACAAAAATGATTTTCCGATGTCGGTTTACTCTTGCTTGACCTTAATGCCATTTACCAATAATAAGAAGTCAAATCTAGATTTGTCAAAAGCTTTGGTAAATAAGTCGGCACGTTGGTCATCGGTGTGGACCTTAACAA
Source organism: Helianthus annuus (assembly GCF_002127325.2). Taxonomy (NCBI): domain Eukaryota; kingdom Viridiplantae; phylum Streptophyta; class Magnoliopsida; order Asterales; family Asteraceae; genus Helianthus; species Helianthus annuus. The sequence goes on from NC_035435.2 coordinate 13,630,422, forward strand.
CATCGATTAGCCTTTTCTCAAAGCAATCACGTATGAAGTGATATTTGATTTCGATGTGTTTGGTCTTTGAATGCTGCACAGGATTTCTAGTGATATCTAAAGCAGCAGAATTATCAACGTAAATAGGAGTAGTTAGGAATTCAAAACCGTAGTCCCGCATTTGTTGTTGGATCCAAAGAACTTGGGAGCAACAACTTGAGGCAGCAATGTATTCAGCTTCGCATGTTGATGTAGCTACACACGTCTGCTTCTTGCACTGCCATGTAACTAGGCGATTTCCTAAGAACTGACATCCAGCCGTTGTGGATTTACCGTCGATTTTGCATCCGCCAAAATCAGAATCACTGAAAGCTACCAATTCAAAGTTATTATCCCTAGGGTACCACAGACCGGTGTCAGGGTATGCCTTCAAATAACGAAAAATCCTTTTAACAGCAGCAAGATGTGAGGCCTTCGGGTTGACTTGATATCTGGCAAGCAGGCACGTTGGGTACATGATGTCTGGCCTTGATGCTGTGAGGTACATGAGAGATCCGATCATGGCGCGATAGATAGAAGGGCTAACAGCTTCTCCCTTCAAGTCTGGAGTAATTCCGTGATTAGTTGGCAATGGGGTACCAATGGGCGTTGCATCAGACATCTGGAACCGGCTCAAGATGTCACCAACATATTTAGTCTGATGCACTTTTCAGCCAAGGGGGAGTTTGTTGGTGCACTTGTGTCTGTACTTTGTCTGTATTCGGTCTGATATAAACGATGTCCTGATTTGTGTTGTAAGTTGACCAAGTCAACCATCCTCCGGTTTGACTTGGACAACAGTTGAAAGATGTTCTGATCGAAGGATAGCCTCGAAGGATACACCTGATCCTTCGAGGTGATCGAAAGATATGGTTCGACCATGGTTCGACCATTAGACCTCGAAGGATGATCCTTCGAGGTCCACGCTGATCTTTCGTGTAACATGTGGTCGACAGATGATCCTTCGGACCATCTGTCGAATCCTTCGAGCAGACCTGCTGAGCTGGGTATATATACCCATGCATGTGTTGAGAGTTCTGCCATTTTTACACACCCGAGAGATAGAAGCTTAGAGAGCATTCTGCCCAGAACTCACACACACACTTAGAGAGTTTATAGAACACTTCTGTAAACATTGAGCTTGTAACCGAAACCTTCATTTGCATTAATACGACTAGTGTTAATCGGTGAATCTTTGTGTGTTTGTTTCTCTACTTGCTACTAACTCGGTTTGCTTGCTAGCTTGGATTCCGCACTCGCTAGTAGGTTTGTATAACAAGGTTTAGGTTCGTAATCCTCCGCGAAAAGGGACCTACAAGTGGTATCAGAGCCTCGCTCTTTACCTTGTTTAAAACCGGGTTTTTACAAGTTTTGGTGTGTTGAAACACTTGGTTTTGCACCTGTTTTTACTTGTTTTCCTGTATTTTCTTTGAGTAAAAACGTGTCTAAACTAACCGGGAGTGTTTAAAGTGGGTTGGGTAACTTGAAAAATTGTTTTAAGTGACTTTGTATTTTCCGGTTAAATCTCCGGTTAACATTCCGGTGACTGGTGTTGAAGATAAGGATTTCATTTTTGGCAAAATTTTCAAAGTTGGTGGGAAAGTACGTCTGACCATACCTTTTGCCGAAAGTTGACCTTCACCAACCTGTCACCTTTTCACCAACCCATCACTTTGTGTCAGTTTGTGTCAGAGCTCTCGAAAGATATCTTTCAACATCGAAAGATCATCCTTCGATATCTTTCGACTAAGGAGGGCTCGAAAGATTAATATCCTTCGACCCATCCTTCGAAGTCTGAAACATATCCTTCGAGAAAGGAATCTTTTCGAAAGACTAGTGTCCGAAAGATTAGGATCCTTCGTATTGGTGAATCTTTCGAGATCTGTTGTCCGAAAGATAGGGATTTGGCTCGAAAGATAAGGATCTTTCAAAGGGAATCTTTCGAGTTCTTGAATCTTTCGAAATCATTGTTCGAGAGTCAACAGTAATCCTTCGAGTACTGTTGATCCTTCGAACAAGATTATATCTTTCGATTGTGATCTGTTTATTGTTAACAATTTTCTGTGATTTCAGATCTTTCGACCAGAATCCTTCGGCTGTGTATCTTTCGGATCATTCTTACTTAGCATTTATTTTGCTCATTTATCATGAATCCGAGTTGGTGGGGAAGTCCGGCTCCAGACAGTGGAAAATACATGAATACCAGTCAATCTCCATCATGGGCCGAATCTCCGGTATCTACATCCTCACAAACAAATGCCACTCCAGCTGGTCAATGGGCGTTTGTTTCAAATCAAACTCCGAGTATTCAAAGTCTTCTACTAAGCGAAAGTGAAACCGGAAGTTTGAACAGGCCTCCAAAGTTGATGCATCTTCATGAATATCCAGGATGGGTTGATCGTTTCCATACATACATTCTTGGTCAAAATACAGAATTGTGGTTACGGTTCATTACGGAATTCGATCAAACTATCGAGGTTGCTGCTTCTTCGACAGCTACATTTGCCGATCTTCCTGATGAACAAAAGAAGACGTATGACTTAGAAAAGAAAGCATACGCTATCCTCACTCAAGCACTGAGCAAGGATATTTATCATCAGTTCGTCAGTTTCAAGACTACGAAGAAGCTGTGGGATGCATTGAAGACAAGAGGAGTAGGTAATGAAGCCACACGTCAACTACGACGAGATTTACTGAAGAAAGAATTCGATGGCTTCACATGTATGGATAAGGAGTCCTTGGGAGATATGACAAGCCGTTTCTATCACCTGCTTACTGAGCTGACAAACTTTGAAGTCACAACGACTCCAACAGAGGTGGTAAAGAAGTTTGCTGATGCATTGCCTCCTCAATGGAATAACTTCCTGGAAATCTTGAAGTACAATGGAACGTTGAGAACTACAAATATCAACGATTTCGTGCAGCTTCTGGAGAACAAGGATCAGGAAGAAACGTTGAAGGCAAAGAGAGTTGCAGTGCCACAGAATCCAGAGATGTATTATGGCACCTCCACTTCTTCATCTGCAAAAGCCGGTTCACATGCTCCACTTCAAACGGCGTTTGTCACAAGCACGGATATGTATGGCAATCTAGTGCAAGTTCCTGTAAAGCCGCCTCCAACCACAGATCTGTATGGAAATCCAATCCAACCACCTCCTCCTCCTCCTGCTCAACAACCACAATATGCGTGTTATGGAGGAACATCATCTGCTGCAGGTCAACAATCAAAGTCAAGTACAGTACAGCTCGACACGTCAAGCTTCTCTAAAATCAGTGTAGAAGTAGCTAAGGAACACATGGAGCTGCTTAACACTGTAGTGAGCGCGTACTGTGGGTTGATAGAAGGTCAGATTGGAAACATTAATCTGACACAAGAAGATTACAGGCAGATTGATAAGGAGGAGATGGACTTGATGGACATCAAGTGGGCCTTTGCGAGTGCTGTGAGAAGAGCAAAGGATTGGATGGAAAGTACTGGAAGAACCAGCTTGGAAAGTAAGCGAGACACCAAGTATGGGTTCGATAAGCAAGCTGTTAAGTGCTTCAACTGTGGTGAACGGGGCCACTTTAAACGGGAATGTACAAAGCCAGCCCAGCACGGGAATCAAAACCCCTTCAGGAACCAAGGCAACCAGCAGAACAGAAACAATGATCGTACATTGGTGCCTGTCAACAACCAAACCAACCGAGCACTTGCAGTTCAGGTGGATGAAGGTTGTGACTGGTCAATCCAGTTGGGTGGTGATGCTCCTGATGGAACAGCATGTTTTGCTCAGATTGTGAAGGAGCTGGTTCACACCAATGGTGGAGAATCTTCTGCCAGTGGTGATGAATCGTCTGAAGATGAAGACTCCTCTGGATACAGCAGGAGTGTTGATGAAGAATCATCCAACTCTGGTGATGATCATGTGGGTGAGACATCTAATGTTTCGGATGATATTGACATTGATGAACTCTTGGGGGAAGCTGTAGCAGAAACTCAAAGAAGATCTATTCTGGTGGATCAAGCTGCTTACTCTTCGTCTTCTCTCCATTCAGCCTTTATGGCTAATGTCGACGGTTCATCAAGTCAGGTATGTGTCGATGAACCCACTGCTGTTAATTGTGATGAATGTGCTAGGTTGCATGCTAGATGTGCTGATCTTGAGAAAAGTATGTCTGAGTTGCAAGGCAAACATGATGCTTTACAAGCTAGTTTGTTTGACTTGCAAGACAAACATACTACTGTGAGTGAGAATTTGAGTGACTTGCAAAGTAAGCATGACGCTTTGCAAGAGAAATATGATGTGACATTCATCCACAATCAGAAGTTGACTGTGGACCTCTCTAAATGCACAGAAGCCAACATGTTTTATGAAAACCATGAAAAAGAATTTAAGTCAGTAATTGAAACATTAAAGAAGGATAAAACAGAACTGACTAAAATGGTTTCAAGAAAACAAACTGATATTAATTTGTATATATCTCGCCTTGAGAATATGCAAAAAGAGATGGCTTGTGTGAAAACCGAAAGTGATGCGATCAAACTCAAGCTAGACAGTTATTTGAGTTCTAGCTATGTGTTAGATCACATCATTGACGTTCAGAAGGAAAAGAGAGATGTCACATGCATAGGGTACAAGAAGTGTCCACCACCAGTGAGACATAACTATGACGCCATGCCTGATGAAGAGGACAGGGTTTTCTTTGAACCTTCTGTGCCTCTAGATGTTAAGGAGTTTGCTGCAGGGCTCGGATACCAAAAGGAAGTATCCTCAGATTCAGATGTGTCAGCAGATACATTTGTGAGTGCTGAACAGAATCAAGATCCTCCAGTTGTGATTGAGGATGCTGATTCGTCTGATGATGAATCTGATGATACTGTCCCAGCAAAGTCTGATGCGGTAGTCAAAAATGAGGATATACCTCTTGAGAATCACATTCTATGTGATCCCCCTGTTCAACCCGCTAAGACTGTTGCAACTGAGTCCTCATCTGCAGGAGAGCCGGAGAGTGTGAATTTGCTGTACACTCTAGTTGGTGATGATAAAATTTACTCAGACAAAGATTTTCCCATTAAGAACGTTAATCAATCCTTAATCTGCAAAGTCTTTGAGAATTCGACGAGTAAGTTCTTGGGAAAGGCAGGACCTAAAGTTACAGTTACACAGTGTCCTCCTATTCCAAAGGCTGAAATTCGAAAACAATTTGGCAACAAGAAATTACCAACAGTGCCAACACAGCAAAATCACACCAAACCCAAAGGTAAAACACCGGCTCAAACTAACAAGAAGCCGAATCAAAAGAAGAAGAAAAATGTTAACTTTGTGAAATCGACGGGAACAGACAAAATTGAAAAGTTTGAAAATCAATCTAACTTAGATTTTGTCAAGAAAGCTATTGTCGAGAAAAGAAACGAACCAAGCAGTTCAAAACCTAGTACCTCGGGTTCACAAAGTTCAACATCATCGGCTAGACGATCACATGATTCTTCGGGGTTTGTAGAACGAAGATCATGTTTTGAGTGTGGAACCATTGGGCACATTATTAGAAACTGCCCATATCTTCATAAGCAGAAAGGAAAGGTTGATGATCCCCGTGGTAAGACTGACCGTAAGCCATCTGTTTCCACAAAACAAGATCCCCGACTTGTAAAAGAAAGGGAAAAGAAACAGAAACGGCAACAGGTCAAGAAAATTGAAAAAGCGATTAAAACCGATGTGGTTCATAAACAATCTGTTGTTGTAAAACCAGAAAATTCTAAAACTTCAAATCATCAAGAAGTTAAAATTTTAAAGAAAAACACTGGTGAAACCAAACAGACTTGGAAACCAAAAACGGTTGTTGAATCAGGGGGACCATCACAATTCACCAACCATCAAAGACAAGAAGTTATTGTCATTGATGAAAATGGAAGACCCAAGACCACAATGGCTTGGGTCCCCATCTCCAACTAATTCATTTGAGTTCATGTGCAGGGTGCTTCAGGAGGAACTATCAGTAGTCATTGGATTGTTGATAGTGGGGCATCTAGGCACATGACAGGCGACATGAAGCTTCTCTATAACGTTAAATCTATTAGAGGAGGTTATGTTGCTTTTGCTGGAGATAAAGGTGGATACATTACGGGAGAAGGAATGATATCTAACGGGATTGTCAGCTTTGACAAGATCAATTTTGTGCAACAACTTGATCACAATCTTCTTAGTGTTTCTCAAATTTGTGACAAGAAATTTTCAGTACACTTTGATGCTAATGGATGTTATGTGCTGAAACCCGGCTTCAAAATTCCAAAAGAATGGATTCTCTTGTCGGCTCCAAGGATAAATGATTTGTACGTCCTTGACATGAGCCAGGCTATTACTACGTCTGCACAAGCAACTTGTTTCGTTTCTAAAGCCACAGAAAAAGACACTATCTCTTGGCACAGACGAATGGGTCACATTCACTTACGCAAAATGAATCATTTGGTTTCAAATGAATTGGTGAATGGTGTTCCCCTCAAAAATTTCCATCTTCAAGACATCTGTGTTTCGTGCCAGAAAGGAAAGCAAACAAAGAAGAAGCACCCTACAAAGAAGATCAACACAGTGGCAGTTCCTCTTGAACGTTTGCACATGGATTTGTTCGGTCCTGTCAAGCACAAGAGTATTCGGGGTGATCAATACTGCCTCGTGGTTACTGATGATTATTCAAGATTTTCTTGGGTTGCGTTCATGGCACACAAGAGTGAAACCTTTGGCATTATCAAAAACTTGATCATTCAGATTGAGAATTTGTATAAGTTGAAGGTTAGGCGGATACGTAGCGACAATGGTACTGAATTTAAGAATCATTCCATGGCGGAGTTTTGCACTTCAAAGGGTATTCTTCATGAGTTTAGTGCAGCTTATACTCCTCAACAGAATGGTGTCGCTGAACGTAAGAACCGCACATTGATCGAGACTGCTAGGACAATGTTGGTAGAGTCGCAGCTACCCATTCCATTCTGGACTGAAGCTGTGGCCTCTGCATGTTACACATTGAACAGAGTCCTTACAGTCAAAAGACACAACAAGACCTGCTTTGAGCTTCTTCAGAAACGGAAACCAGATTTGTCTTATCTAGAACCGTTTGGAGCTCCTTGCACAATCATCGATCCTAATGGAAAGTTTGGGGCAAGAGCAATTGATGGATACTTTCTTGGGTATGCCACCCCTAACTTACGAGTCTGGAATCTAGAGACTAAAAGGGTCGAGGAATGGTCTGAGGTCAGAGTACAAAGGCACACTTTGCCAGTCAAAAATCCGGGTCAACCTTGGATGTTTGAGTATGATGACTTCTTCAATTCGATCAATGTTGAAGCCGCTGAAGAAAATGCTGCGGCTAGGATGTTTTTCGAGAGTGACAATGCAACAGTTTCACCGGTGGTTCGTCCGATTCTTGTGAATCAAGAACCATCTTCTTCGGTGAACAACAATACTCTCAACAATGAGGATTTTCATGATGCAAACGAATTGAACGAATCTTCAGAGGATGATGAATTTCTAGATGCAGATCAAGAAGCTCCTACAACAGCAGTTCATGGTATTTCAGAGGGTACTCCTCCAGTAGATGCTCATAGAACAGCTGAGGCTACTGCATCATCCTCTTCGTCAATTCCGGGTCTTGAATTGGTTGTTGATCTTAATCTTAACAACCTGGGTATAAATGTTCCAGTTCCAGATAATCCAGAAACAAGGATTCATAATACCCATCCTCAACAAAACATCATTGGAAATGTGCAAAGTGGCGTTCAAACAAGAAACATGTTGCGAAACAACAACAATGCAGGCTTGTATGCAGCCATTCGAGAATCCGGGCAACAAAACGACTGGTCCTTCGCTTGTTATGTCTCACAAGAAGAACCAAGAACGTGGAAAGAAGCCTTGAAAGATAATGCTTGGGTTGAAGCAATGCAGGAAGAACTGCAACAATTCCAGAAGCTGGGTGTCTGGAAACTCGTAGAGAAACCTCCTGGATACAAGAAGATTGGTACCCGTTGGGTTTTCAAATGCAAAAAGGATGACCGCGGAGTTGTTATCCGAAACAAAGCTCGTTTAGTCGTTCAAGGTTTTCGTCAGATTGAAGGGATCGACTACAACGAAGTCTATGCACCAGTGGCACGTCTCGAAGCAATTCGAATCTTTCTAGCCTATGCGTCCTTCAAAGGATTCAAGGTTTATCAGATGGACGTGAAAAGTGCATTTTTACATGGTGTGGTTGAAGAAGAGGTGTACGTCGAACAGCCTCCAGGTTTTGAAGATCCTATCCATCCCGATCGGGTTTGGTTGCTCAACAAAGCTCTCTATGGTCTTCATCAAGCACCACGAGCTTGGTATGCAACCTTATCTCACTATCTGCTGGAGAACGGTTTTCGTAGAGGTCTTATCGACTGTACTCTTTTCATCAAAGAACAAGATGGAGATCTTCTTCTGGTACAGGTATACGTTGATGACATTATTTTTGGTTCTACTAATGATGTCTTGTGTAGGGAATTCGAGCGCATTATGCAGGATAAATTCGAGATGAGTGCTATGGGGGAAATGACCTTCTTCTTGGGCCTACAAGTACAACAAACGGAGTCTGGGATATTCATCCATCAGACTAAATATGTTGGTGACATCTTGAGCCGGTTCCAGATGTCTGATGCAACGCCCATTGGTACCCCATTGCCAACTAATCACGGAATTACTCCAGACTTGAAGGGAGAAGCTGTTAGCCCTTCTATCTATCGCGCCATGATCGGATCTCTCATGTACCTCACAGCATCAAGGCCAGACATCATGTACCCAACGTGCCTGCTTGCCAGATATCAAGTCAACCCGAAGGCCTCACATCTTGCTGCTGTTAAAAGGATTTTTCGTTATTTGAAGGCATACCCTGACACCGGTCTGTGGTACCCTAGGGATAATAACTTTGAATTGGTAGCTTTCAGTGATTCTGATTTTGGCGGATGCAAAATCGACGGTAAATCCACAACGGCTGGATGTCAGTTCTTAGGAAATCGCCTAGTTACATGGCAGTGCAAGAAGCAGACGTGTGTAGCTACATCAACATGCGAAGCTGAATACATTGCTGCCTCAAGTTGTTGCTCCCAAGTTCTTTGGATCCAACAACAAATGCGGGACTACGGTTTTGAATTCCTAACTACTCCTATTTACGTTGATAATTCTGCTGCTTTAGATATCACTAGAAATCCTGTGCAGCATTCAAAGACCAAACACATCGAAATCAAATATCACTTCATACGTGATTGCTTTGAGAAAAGGCTAATCGATGTTGTTAAGGTCCACACCGATGACCAACGTGCCGACTTATTTACCAAAGCTTTTGACAAATCTAGATTTGACTTCTTATTATTGGTAAATGGCATTAAGGTCAAGCAAGAGTAAACCGACATCGGAAAATCATTTTTGTAAATACCTTTGTGTTTTAAATTTGTCTTAGTTTATTGATTTTAGGGGGAGTAAATCCAAAAATCTGAAAATCCAAAAACATCGAAAAATTTCAAAAACACAAAAACAATAGAAAAACAAAAATGAGTTTCCTGGCGAGCAAAAGAGAAAATGATAGTACATCAGTGGTCTATCCATACCTCTTTAAACATTAAATGAAAAACGATAAGCAGCTCTATATAAGATGTATCGGTAGGCTCACAATCATTTTAAAGTGTGCAGGGTGATATAAATCTTAAACCGACTGAAGACCAGGTGGGAACCATTCATTGGCATATGGTCTTAGTACCGAAATTTCGTTTGATAGATTGCCGAGGTTCTGAGATATTCGGTCTTTATGCTGCTTATCATCTGGGTATCATGGTTGTATCTTTTACCGAAAAATAACGGGGACGCAAGTCTAGATCTTCCATGATACTATACATACGTGTACATATTGCATACTGCATTCGACCTCAATAAGTGATAAACAATCACATGTCCAAATCAAATAAGTGATAAAATATCACATTTTTCCGGGTGTCAAGTTCGTCTCTCTGCTGTACGGAAGTACTGACCTGTTCACGGACTTGCACCTGTGCCCTCATGCATACGAAAATCAAGTTCCTCATCAATAAGTGATTATATCACATAGGACTTGTTTTCAAATCAAAATAAGTGAGTATCTCACAATTTATACGGTCAAACAGATGATAATCGGTATACTCACCGGTAAGATGAACACTCGTGCATACCTTGATACGGGAATGTGTCGTGATGTGGATGAACACCGGTCGGTAAGTATAAATCATACCTTAACGTATCCCCTCGCCATGATTACATCTGATAAGTTGAGCTTAAGTGGACAACAATACCGATAATTGTTATAGGATGCTTATCTTAATGTTAACTAACTGAACAACAAGAGTGTTTTGGCATGACCGTACACTGATATGATTCTCTTACCCTCGAAACTCGCAAAAAGAATGTTTGTATATATTTATTTATTTACTGTTTAACTTTTATTATTTCTTTTAAACAGTTTCGTCGTTTGGTGCATATCAGCACGACATTAGCGGTGATGTCGTTTGATAACACTCAAAGGATTTTAAATTGTTATCTTTTAATTTCAAAAATACCAAAAAGATTTTAGGCGTGTTTTAATATAAACTTTATAAAAGCCAAAAAGATTTTATTTCTGCTTTATTTTCGATCGTACGATGTTGGAGCTCAAGTCTTCGTTACCTGAAACCTGACTGAAAACCGAACTGACTAAATCTTCATAAACGGTCAAAATTTGCAGATTTTGAAAGTTAGAATTTAAAATTGATAAATTTATTAAACTTTCAAACTGTCGGACGGTGTTTGATTTTGACATGGTCACTCGTGTGTCATTTGTTTATACTATTCCAAGCAGTTGTTCTCATTACGCGTTTAGATTTCTTGCATGTGCAGATTCTAAAGGCTAGGAGAACATGGTCGATGACAAGCCTTGGAATGAAGACACGACGAGAAGGCGCTCAAAAGATGAAGATGATCGAGTTGCCGCTGGCCATCATCAACACCACAAGGATCTCACTGCATAAAGATAAAGTCTTTTCACGAGCATAACTCAAGGGGGAGCTTATGTTAAGGGGGAGTTTGTCAACACACTTCCTACATGATACGGGTAGTTTGTTGATACACTCTCTACTTTCAAGACGTGAAGACTTTGAAGATCCTCCGGCATTGAAGACATGATAGGACATCAGAGTCTTGAAGACCTGAAGACCAAAGACTGTCGAAGTTCCAGACAAGTCTACACTTTTAGAAGAACAAGACAAAGCTTAGAGATCAAAGACAAAGCTACAGCCAAGGGGGAGTTTGTTGGTGCACTTGTGTCTGTACTTTGTCTGTATTCGGTCTGATATAAACGATGTCCTGATTTGTGTTGTAAGTTGACCAAGTCAACCATCCTCCGGTTTGACTTGGACAACAGTTGAAAGATGTTCTGATCGAAGGATAGCCTCGAAGGATACACCTGATCCTTCGAGGTGATCGAAAGATATGGTTCGACCATGGTTCGACCATTAGACCTCGAAGGATGATCCTTCGAGGTCCACGCTGATCTTTCGTGTAACATGTGGTCGACAGATGATCCTTCGGACCATCTGTCGAATCCTTCGAGCAGACCTGCTGAGCTGGGTATATATACCCATGCATGTGTTGAGAGTTCTGCCATTTTTACACACCCGAGAGATAGAAGCTTAGAGAGCATTCTGCCCAGAACTCACACACACACTTAGAGAGTTTATAGAACACTTCTGTAAACATTGAGCTTGTAACCGAAACCTTCATTTGCATTAATACGACTAGTGTTAATCGGTGAATCTTTGTGTGTTTGTTTCTCTACTTGCTACTAACTCGGTTTGCTTGCTAGCTTGGATTCCGCACTCGCTAGTAGGTTTGTATAACAAGGTTTAGGTTCGTAATCCTCCGCGAAAAGGGACCTACATTTTGTCTGGCGGCTGCTTTGTGTCAGTGACGTCATTCATCTTCATCTTCATCATCAAGAATACTCAGTGTATTCTTGATTTCTCTCACAAATCTTTGCATACTAGTGTTTCATCTGCAGTGGTTGATCATCAGGTGGATTCCGCACACCTTTTGGTTGCTTTAGCTGAGTGAGATCTTGGATTAGGAGGCCTTACAGCAGTACAAGTCTTTTAAGCACTAGAAAACATCACTTTCCACTTCTACCCTTCTACTAAAAAACACGGGATACATCGGGATACATTAGGGTTTCACCTTCATTTCAAAACATTTCAAATCGCCCGCTCCCTGCTCCTCTCTCTCTCTGGAGATTCTAGATCTGGATCTAGAGTTTTTCTCCAAGGCGATTCAAGATCTCAATCTCATCTCGCACCTGCTCTCCCTCTCTCTCTTCAACCTTGGTGATACGGCTGCTATCTGGTACGCAATATCTTCTTCCTATCAACCCTAAACTTATTGGAGACGGTGTAAAGGGTGGTAGGATATGTTCGAGTTAAAATCTTGGGCTTCCATGCCGTTCGGAACTAAAACACTCCGATTTGGTTTGATTTTTATGAATTGGGGTTTTATTCGAGTTTTGGTTTTGGTCTAACCTTTTTATGTTCTCCTTTCTAATTGAAAATTTGGATTGATTGTTGATTCAATGGAGTAATTTATGCATTTAAGTTTTATGCTTTCTTTTAGGGCTTCAAATTGCACATGGAAGCTACTAGGTAGTTTGAAACGTGCTTATGTCGGCTTTCAATCGCAACCGCTGGCTGAAGCCTTCCATTATTTCTGGTATGGTCATTGTTATTTAGGCATTCTGTTTATTTGTTCACATCACGCTTTCATATTATAAGTTTGGGTTGAATAGTTCAAGTTTTTGGGCTGCTATGCAGAACCACCCAAAAAGAAACTAGGCATGTTGCTCAGGTAAATGGCGGTAAGCGGTTGTGCCTCTGAAATAGGCCTGGTGATCCAGCTTGTGATAAATTCAACATGGGTAAAAATCATTATGTTTGCCACTTGTAACCGTGTATACGTGTATGTAAATCTTGCTACATGTTGCTAAATTTGAATATTCGGTGCATGAGCAATTCTGCTAAGTGCACGTGTACCTTCAGTTTATGATGTTTATAGTTTTTGTTACTTGTTTCAGATTGCACTCTCGAATGAAAAACCGAGCCAATGGAAGTTGATGACAAGAAAGCTCTTGACGAGGAGACTGACATTAAGAATAACAAAGAAGAGATCACAGAGGAGAAAGGACCAAAAAAGGCGCAAAAACAAATGGCGGTGACGAAGAAAACAACGACAAGACAAAAACATCAGTAGAGTGACCGAGTAATTGGTTGCTGTCATTGTGTTTAATTTCTTCTGGTCCCTTTTAGAGTTATAATTTGCACAATTCAGATCTAAAATTGGCTTCTTTCTATGCTGATGGAGTCACTCTTGCTGGTACTGATGTACTGTAGATCGTTCATGCAGCTGAGCCTAAGTAAGTTTTTCTTTTCCAGATGGGTTCAGTTTGAAACAGGTCACGTGGGGTTCATTTTTTTACAATTTTGACCATTTTGACTGTTTTTTCCTTTCTTAAAGAGCGCATGAAAATCAACACTTCTGAATGGTCGATTCATTAAGTGTTCTGTTCCTTGATAACGTGTGTCGTAATGTAAATTTTCAAGTCATTTTTGTTTGTCGTGCAACAACAACTGCTGTTTGACTGCATTTGACCGATGGTATCGCAGCGGCACTTGTTAAAGAAATGTATTAAAATTTCAAGTATATTGGATTATGATGCACTTGTTGTCAGCGTTGATAATGGCGAGCATGTGTTTTTCAGGTGGAAGTATTTGGTTCTTTAAAGACCGGTTTATTCTTGCCAACCAGCTATGTTGATGTAAGATGGATCTGGAAGGTTGCGTGATTGAGTGAAGGAAAAGCTAAAGGAGTTTATTGGGGGCTACACAGATGATATTCTTGTGGTCATGGTTTTAAAAAACGGTTGAGGCGTGCGCCTCGAGGCGCGCCTCAAGGCGAAACGGCCAAAAAACGATTCTGAGGCGCGCCTCAGGGGGTTTCTACTGTTTGTGCGCCTCAGAGGGGCTGAGGCGCTAAAAAGGCTGCGCCTCAGGTGCGCCTCAGGGGTTTTAGATATTTGTTTTTGATGTTTTTGCGTTTTTGTGTCAATTTCAAGCAATTTATGTCTTTTTTATGTGTGTTTTTAATTATTTTGATGAATTTGATGATGAATTTAGTTAGTATTACTATTTTTATAAGGTATATAATATTTATATTTATTTTTTAATTCCGCCTCGGGCTTACGCCTCGGTTCGCCTCGAGGCTTACGCCTCGTGAGGCGAAGTGAAAACGCCTCGAAACTCGTTTCCGTTTTTTTAAACCTTGCTTGTGGTATGTTTAGTATACATGGAAATTGGTAGAACAGATGGTACTCAAAGGACCAAATTCTTTGGACCCATTTTTGGCTTTCAATTTGTGCTTTTTACTTTCTATCTCTGACTTTTTACTTTTGTTTCTTTTACAGATCCTCTTGAGACTTCAAGAGTTCTTAAAATGGTCAAACAAGAGCAAGGGTCTGCTGAAATGCTTTGCTACTCCAATATTCGTCATCACATACTTCCAAAATTTTAAACTAAAACAAATTCTACTCAAATAAATAACTAAAAAGAGCTGCAAATAAAAAGCTAAACTGATGAGTCAAAGTTAACCACATCAAGCTCCCACCATTATATAAATTATGACTTAAATATTTAGTAACAACTATAAGCATTTCAACACAACTCAATTATGTTTATAAAATTTTGAAAAAGAAGTTTGCAGCTTTTGAAATTGGCATCATGTGTTGTACTGTTGTGCCAGTTTCCCTTTTCGCTCTTGATGAGATTTGAGTACACACCTTGGCAAGACTACAACTTTTGTATCTAATTCAAAATGAAAGGAAACTTTTCAGTACATTAATTTGTACCTTGATCTCTGCAGGAGCAACGGATGGTGATACAGATGCGGAAAAACAAACCTGTGGACGAACGTCGCAAAAGTGGCCAAACCTTAGGGACGAAAATGGCAATGCTTCCTCCTGGCAGTCCTGGTATGGGTCAACAAATGTTTTACAGTCAAGCTCAGCCTACGTTCATTCCTCCCCAAGTAAGTTTTCTCATTTCATGGTCACACTTTATACGTTTATAATCTTTTTAACAAGTTTATGACATGTTTATAATTATATATTGTGTGCATGGATAGCCTGGTTTCGGATACGGTTCTGTGTTTTTTGCATCCATTGTTACGTTTTCTTTGTTTTGTAATCATAATTAAGGTGTTGATAATTTATAAAAAAAAGCATTTGAAACTGGAAGTACTGTTGGTGGAGGAAACATGGTTGGAAGTATTTTCTTTATATAGTCTACTGTTGGTGGATGTTAATTTTTGTGTTAATTGAAGGTGGGAATTTGATTTGTTTGGAAATTTAGTTGTTAATTTGTTAAAGAAGCCATGGTGGAAAACATCGAAAGGAAATTTAGTTGTTAATTTGTTAATTTGAATGTTATATAGTCTCACATGTTGAAGATAAATTCATTGAAAGGCTTCGTGAGAAAGAAGCCATGGTGGAAAACATCAACAAGAAGAACATGGAACTCGAAATGCAGGTCGAAGAATTAGCCATGAAAGCCGTCACGTGGCAGCAACGGGCGAAATACAACGAGAATATGATCAACACCCCGAAATATAATCTTCAACAAGTGTACGCGCAGGGGAAAGATAGTAAAGAAGGATGTGGTGACAGTGAGGTTGACGACACGGCTTCATGGTGCAATGGTCGGGCCCACTTGCTTTGCAAGGGTACTAATGGCGCAATGACGTGTATGGTGTGTCGGGTGAATGAAGTGTGCATGCTTTTGTTACCATGTAAGCATCTTTGTCTGTGTAAAGAATGTGAGAGTAAGCTTGGTATGTGCCCGTTGTGTCAGTGCTCCAAGTATATAGGTATGGAATGAGCTGGTGTTCAATAGAATAGGGCTGATTTGGATCAGTTAACATAGGTGAATGATGTCCAAATGATCCAACAAGCTGATTTTGGCGTAGCCATAAGTGGGAGAGAGGACCTACAGGCAGCAAGTGTGCTGATAGAAGGATCATAAAATTGTTCAAATGGAGCTCGGGAGCTGGGCCTGCATCGAGTGTTTAAGTGAAGACCTAGCTGCAGTCACATGCGTTGGAGCAAGCAAAATAGGTGAACTTACTTACATTTTTTTATTAAATTATATTCTTGTTTAGGGTGAATATGAAATTGACTTGGGAATCTTTTTCATTCTTTTGTAGTTCATATGATCAAAACATGTATACAGCTTAGTTTTCTTGTTTTTATAACTCATACTTGTAAGTCATATTAAAAAATAATAAATAAATGAAAAAAAATGTCAAAAATACAATACTTGTTTCCATTGGTAGCTTTTGCACTCATTTTTATATTGGTACATCATTGTTTTAGTGAGCCAAAAGGATTGGACTATTTCACTGTCATTGGAAGTAAGTTCTGGTTCTATTTATTCACAAGTATCAATACAAGTCTTCCTGTTCTAGGATATTATTAGTAATATATATTTGATGATGATATGGTTCTTTGTGTTATGAGTACCAAGAAAAATGTTATCTCAGAAAAGAGATGAAAATGAAGATGTTAGAAAAAGAACACAAGGCAGTATCACGCTTCTACGCATCCATAAACAAAATCTCCGTCATTAATATCATATCTCTACTTTGGTATTTTGTGGGAACTATTTGGATGTTGACACAATCTTTTACTTTTAATAGCTTTATAATAATGATATTTTTTTGGGAAATGTTTGTGTGTTCTTATCTGATTGAATATCGATGATACTACTTAGAGATATTTAAAAATTGTAAGAACTGATCAAATAGAAGTAGCTTGACGGTTTTTAATAGCTCAGTTTGGGACATGGAATAGTCACTGTCTATGCATCCAAGTATTTTGTTCAATTGTTCTTCTAGACTCTATCATATGTATTTCACCTCACTAATTTGGTTCAACCTTTGATTACGGTTCGCCGGTTCAACCACGAGCTGCAAAAAACTGGCCGCCTCAAAGGAAAACGGTTTGAATGTGTGTAACCGGACCGGCAGTGTCACCGGTCACTGGTTCAACCGGCCGGTCCGGTTTCAAAAACACAGGTCACTGTATAAAAATCAAATTTGTCAAATTTTTTGATTAACATCAATTATTTATATGCTAAATTATTTGAATTAAACCATTAATGTTGGATTATTAGATTGCCAAGCTGACATTAGTTGGTTAATACCGACTCGGCTCGGCTGGCTCATGAACATTTTTACTTGTATTGATTGGATGAAATAATTTTTTACTTTTATATAATTCTTTCTTTTCTCTATATCTTTTCTTACATCATCTAACACATCTGTCTAATTCTTTCTTTCATCTCTCACATGCATCCATATTTTACTCTTATACGAGTGTATAGACTAATAACCTTTCTTCTCTTAGTGTTTCCAAAAGCTGACTTTGTGTTTCCGTTATTATTTGACTGAGACACGTAACACTCATGAGATAGGTGGATCATACCGATGTTACGGATAATAAACTAATAGACGTACTATATGATATATCACGAAACCATTGACAAAGTAATAAAAATAAGTACCATGTTGTAAAATTTTGTTGCCGCTGCATCGCGCGGGTACTCTTAGTCGAAATTAACTTAAAATAAACTATCATGACCCATGGTATGAATCTGCTTACACATGCAAATAATCCACCAAATAAGTATAGCTTAGACCATAAGAATATAAGATCTATGTAAATCGCTATTCCCGCTGCATCGCGCGGGTAAATGGCGTGTGTATATATATATATATATATATATATATATATATATATATATATAACATACCATCTATCTACACACATAAAATCCACTCATGGAGAGTTCTAATCAATATCTATTCCATCTCCATGTTCAATTTCAAGAAGTACCCATTGTTCAGTTACTAAACCAGAATTTTTATTTGTTGGTCTGAATAAACTTATGCTTGCATTCTGTTGATGATACAACTCTGCTCTCTGATAACCAGCAAGGATTCCACCAAAGCCCAATTGGTTTGTGATTATCTTCACCAGAAATTGAGGATACATCAAAAATGGCTTGCTTGACCACATGTTGCTTGCAAAATCTCTCATTAGATAATAAGAGAAGTTGTAAGGAATGTTCAATGTGATAGCTTGGCAAATTTCTAACAGCTTATTAGATGCTTCATGATGATTTATGGCTTTCTTTGAGAAGCATGCACCTAGTTGAGTAATCCGAAACTGCCATGGCTTGATAAAGCCATTTTTGTTGATTGCTCTCAGGATTGTACCCCATGTGCTCCAATGTTTCTTGAATCTCAGAGTATGAGAACATCAGTACATCGTTGTCATCATTCAGTTGAAGAGCCATTCTGATGTTACTTTCAGTTACTCGGACTCTTTGATTGAGCACCTCACTTTCAATATATATTCTCCCTCTATCCTGATTTTCTGACAAAGTTGAGTTTTGCCAGAAGGTTTGAAGGACTTCAGGGAATATCGTTATGTTGGCAGGGAGAGCATATCCTATGTTACTTGCCATTAGCATGTTCACCACTGTTTGACACCCATCCCAGAGAGGACCCTCAAAGCTAGTTCTGAGCTTGAGGTTGTGGTATGGATGTTGAGTAAGTGGAAAACGATCAGCTCTAATTTTAAGCATGTTGTGTATGTGTTTTTGAAAGTGTGTAGGAGAAGATGAGGAAGTTTTCTGGTGAATCTCTAAGTGAAGGTGACAGTCTTTGCTCAATGTGCTAAACATGTATAGTAAATTTAAGAACTGCCATAAATGGTATCTACCCACTGTATCTTGTCTACCACAACCTTGGTTATTTAATTGTTTTATCAGGTGACATTAAGAATAACCCAGATAGAACTCTCTTCATTAAATGATTTAGGCGGCTATTTTTCAATTTTCTGTCATGATTGCCTACTGTTGTCATTTCAGTGTATTTAATGAAGAAGAAAAATCTCTACACCTACTAACAATCCCCAGAAAAACTTCTGTCAAATGACATTTTCAATTGTAGTAACTAAAGAAAGAGAAGAAAAGCAAAATAAAAAAATAAAAGAAAATTAAGAAAATGCAAAATTTCAGATTATGAATTTGTCAATTTGAGTTATAGATAAAGGTGATGAAATGTATGAACTTGTTCAAATAATCATTCAATAATTTTGTTCCAAGAGTCTTCTGATTTGTTACCAGAATTTCTGATGATTTGTTAGATTTTCTGATAATGTATCAGATTTTCTCATCATTTATCAAAAGAATGGTGCTTTACCAGATATGCACTTTTTCTTCTTATGGTTACCAGATATGCACTTTTTCTTCTTATAGTTTTTTTATTAAAAGAAGTTGCAAATCAAAAAGAACTTTGTTAGACCGTGTTCCGACCTTAAACAGTCAGTTGAGAATGTTCATCTTCACATACAAAGGCGGAATCAATGCACATGAAGTTACACAACTTTTCCTCTTTAATTTCTTCTCTATTGGTGCTTTCTGATTACAATTTGACAGAGTTTCGTTACCACAAGCATGAACAGGTTCCGCTCCAATATACACACATGAGGTATATATAGGGCAGCTAGTTTCGCTTATATGGCATGTGACACATAAGCGGAACTACTGCGAAACCTCCATGTGACACATAAGCGGAACTACGTGATGTCCACATGAGCGAAACCATATTGACAAATAAGCGGAACTACTTCTAACCTATGTACATAAGAGCGAAACCTCCTTTATAAACCCTAATTTTGACTATCTTGACCTAAGACTTAATGCAGACGAAGTCAACAGACATTCCGTGCACCAACAGACTCCCCCTTGGATGTTGACGAAGTCTTCAGCTCCGAGTCTTCAGTCTTGGTCTTTTCTCCAACTCTCTGTCTTCACATCATAAGCATTCTATCTTCACATGCTTCAAGATCACTACGTGACTCCATCTTCAAACTCCCCTTTGACTGTTGATCCAGACTCCCCCTTTCACAGACTCCCCCTCTCAGTATGGTAGAATCTGAGGTCTTTATCTGGTTCAAGCTTTGACAATTAACTACCGTGGGAATAATGAAGTCCAAACCTGTTTATCCTGCACATTCTCTACCTCAACATAAGTTTCACAAACTTATAACAATTGAATTTAGTAAACTTACTGGTAGACATCATTTATTAAACAAACATATTAGTTACATCAAGTTCAAATGAATGACCTTGATTAACTAAACACATAATCTTTTAAACCATTTATATATGACATTCAAAGAATTTTCAACAAAAATTTCCCAATCCAATTCATCATGTTTAGCACTCGAATTTTGAATATCAGCTCTTCAACATCAGTTTGTCGAATTTTTTTTTTTTTAGTTTTTCAAAATTTTAGGCTAAAACACTCCGAAAATCTTTTTGGATTTTTGTTTTTGAATGAAATGCAGTAAACAAATATATACAGATAATATTTTTGTGAGTTTGTGTAAGAGGATTATATCAGTTTATGAGACATATCACAAGCACCGTTAAGCTTTAATCATTTTAAGTTCTAAAAGACTCACCATGATTGTCGATATAATGATCCAACTTAAATTCTCACACAAATTTCAATTTACTCAGGATACGATTTAGATGTCTTATGAACTTAGCTCATTCATGTGTCCCACCTCTTGAATATACTCCCGTATCCAGAATCCCAAAATTCAGTCTTACAGGTGAGTACACTACAATGATATCTGTACATAAATTAGGTAATGCGAGGGCCGAGGGATCTCAGGTCGATACTTCCGTATGCGCAGAGAGATATCAGCTTCGACTTTTCAGTATGTCCCCTTTAGAGGATCTTTTAGATACAACAGCAGCGATTATCAATTTTATTGTTTCATCAGCATGTTGAGGGTTTATGCTATATTTCAAGCATTTGCGGAAAGTATTATCCAAGGACTAGGTCAGAACTTCCATTCAGCAGAAGTCCGGGAATAATACCCCAGACATCATTGAGTATAAAAACCTAGTATATCAGAATACGAGACCTTTCAAACGAGATTTCAGGGGTTACCTATATATCCAAGTAGTGTTCCCCACGAATTTCACAAGTTTGAAATTTTAGGTTTATATCCTGAACAAATCTACTAAATGTGCGAAAACCTATCGACACATCATTAGTGAAACCGTTTATCACATTTGACATTTCATATCTTTAGCATGCCATGATAGTCCACTGATTTACTATCATTTCCTCTTACTCGCAACAAAACTCATTGTTGATTTTTCAATGTTTTTGATTTTTTTCAAATTTTCAATTTTTTTTAAATTTTTCTCCCCCTAAAATAAAAATATGTTTCAATTTTGATTTTCAAGGAAAATTTGAAAACAAACTGTACAAATAAAGTGACAAACTAATATCGAATCACTTCAATTCGTCATCGTTGTGACGTAAACAATCAGAACTCCCCCTGACAACAATCTATTTTCCTATTTAGATTTCAAATCACTTAAGTTTGTTTTAATCAAAATGGTTTTTCTGGAAAATTAGTTTTGTTCGTCTTTTCACAAATTCGGGGTTATTTCATCACATTGTTTTCATTTAATCACTTGATAAATTTAACAATTTCAATTTTAAATCTCAAACATCACTTGTAGAAAATCAAGTACAACTTAATGTCCCTGATTTACCACATGAGACGAAAAATCACCAGAGTGAAATTTCTCAAGAAATATGCCGATTCATGTTCCACGCTTACCAACCTGGGAACTCCGGCAAGTCAGGTTTTTCATTTGAACAGATTCACCCAAGCCTGACAGTCCTTAGGTGATTTCGAATTCTTGTTCAACAATGGTGGAAAATTTGCATCATCCATTGTTAAACCTGAATTCTCCATTTTTACCTCAACAAATGGCTCTTCTGTTTTTGACACACCAGAATCATTGCCTGAGTGTGGCTTGTCTGACTTTGATGAGTCAGATTCATCACCAACACGTGGCTCCTTTGTTTCCGAAGAAACAAATTTATCGCCAGGAACTTTTTCTTTCTTTTTAACCTATCTGTCCTCATATTTGTATCTGATGAACTCAGTTTGCTTGATTTGTCAGTCTTTCATGAGCAAACTGGATTATCAGAACTCTTTTCTGATTTTCTTGTTGTATCCGAGGACAAAATCCTCTCGAGATATTCTCTCGCCTTCTTTCTTTTCTTCCTCAGTTTGTCTTTCTGCCCTTGTGAAAGCTTTACTTTCTTTTCTTGAACTTTCTGTTCTTGAACTTTTGGTTCTTGAACTTTCTGTCCTTTGGGCTTGACACTGACTGGTTTCTTTGCCATTTTATGAGATTCAGCCCTCGATCTTTCCTTTGATCTCATTGGGCAATCTCTTGCAATATGGCCTCTGACCTTCTCGTTTCAAATCTCTGGCTTTGGCAGTTAACAGCAATGTGTCCTTGATAGCCACAAGAGTAACACACTCTGTTATCATACCTCTTCTCTCTTTCATATCGTACACCATTTTCATACCACATACTTAGATCATAGCATTGAGTTGCCTTGTGGTAATCACCATTTCTCTGTTTTCTATCATTGTAATGATTTGTCATTTGAGCACTGTGGTCAAACCTGCACCACTGATTACCAACTATTTTTGAGTTTTGATTTTTAAATTTTTGTGATTTTTTATTGTGATTGGATGATTGATCTGATGAGCTTTTATTTTCTTTTTGAAAATTTTTCGATTTTTTATCTTTTTGTTTCTGTTCCACATTCTTCTTTACAGGTTTTTGCGTTGAGCATTCACCTTTCTCAGTAGAATGTAAAACAGTATTTTTAAATATTTCATTTAATTTCAAAAATGTTTTTCTTTTTTCTTCTTTTTCTTTTTCATCATCAGATTTGTCATCACAATCTTCAATTTTGACTTTGTCAAAATTTGTTACATTGTCACTTATTGGAACAGAATTGATTGGTTTTGGACAAGGGGATATTCAAAAAATCTAATGAGGTCACAAAACCTTTCAATTTCTTTTCAAGTTCATCAATCTTGTTTCTTGAATATCTCAGCTTGAATTCTCAGCTTCATTTTCAAGCTGAGATATTCTTTCAAGATGAGACTTGATTGATTTTTTATTTTCAATTTTAATATTTTCAAGAACAGATTTTTCATTTTCCAAAACTTTTAACTGTTCTTGAAATTTTGTTTCATTTTCTTTCAGATTCTTGTTTTCCAGTTTCATCCAAAAATCTTCATTTTCTGAAGATTTCCTTTTGCTTTCAAAGTCTTTTTCTTTTTCTTTCAAAATTTTGTTTTCTGATGTCAAACTATAAGTCCCGTGAAACGGATCTTTCAATGATATCAAACAATCACCAAGTTTGTGCGGAATCCAAACTTGGTGAGATTCAAGAAAAACACGAAAATATGAAATATCAAGAACACCAAAATCACCTTTAATACTTGCACACGTTCTATTACTATGAATTAGCAAAACGTCTGGTACAAGTATCTTTCACAACCAAATCGCCTCACTCTCTCTCTTTAGGAATTCTATAACTAAGAGGCTCCAAGAAGTTCAAACCCTAAAACAAGTCTAAAACTTGTTTATATACATAGACAAGCCCAATTCCCTACATGGGCTCCCCTTGGGCCTGCTTGGCCCACATGGCCTAAAGCTTGGCCCAAGTGACCTATAAAGGTACAAAACCTAATATAAACTAACCCGGTAAGACCCAGTTCGTAACCATAACCCATTGTGTTAATTTGATGCCATCAAATTGTCTTCATACTTGAAATCAACAACGTCTTCAACAAAGTCTATGGTTGTCGTTATGCTGCTGATGTTGTGGAAGTTCTTGACTTCTGAACTCTCAGCACTGGGTCTCTTTCTTCAGCTCTTGTGGTTAGCTTCATATCAGGATCACGATCAGCATTTGCTTGAAAATCTTGTCGAAAAGAATGCGAGAGGAGGATTCTCAGCAGCTCTTTTCTTCTTCAATCTTTGTCTTTCAAGCAAGTTCACGGTACTTCTTCAAATGTACTTTCACTGTCAGACGGCTTTTCGTATCCGGTTCTTCTGACTCAAGTACATCTTATTGTTGTGCTGCTTCATGCTTCATCAGCAACTAACAGCATCTCAGTCTTCATCAACCCCTGTTCTTGATTGAAATCAAGTTCTGCACATGCTCACAAACTCATAAGCAAATATTTCTTATGCAACAGGGAGAGTACCACATGAACACTAGGTACATGAAATTTCACAATTTAAATTCTTTTAACTTTTGATGATCAGTCAAATCTTCAAGAACGGTTTAATTTTAAAACTAAAAGCAAATAAAAACTCAAAATATAAACAACTACCATAATATACAATTACAATTGCAATGGGATCAAAATTCGTTCTCAGGCAGACTAAGGAACACTTTTCAGTACGAGCCTAATCAAACTAGTCTATGCGATTGCCAATATGTGTGTCCACTTAAACTTTAATGCTCAACTTTCAATTTTTCAACTTTGTGATATGCTTAAGGTAATATTATACTATTATACCCGTGTGTCACACTCCAAGGCATACCCCCGCGATCAAGGTAAGCACAACGATTCATCGTAGCAGGTGAGTATACTAATGTCATCCTTTAAGATATCATGACTGTGTCTAGGTCTGCATATAATCTGTTTTATCATGTTTTGATTTCTTAACAATGAACACCCAAATAAATACTAATCAAATCCTGAGCACACTCTATCATGCAAGTATCTTCCATACCACATATTTCACAAGTCCAATCCAGATTTCTGAAATCTTAACTGGGAATAGGTTGAGAAGAGAAGAAAATAGATCTTTTGCAGAGATGGTATAATATACAGATCAAATGAGTTTTTCTCAATTTGATATAGGTTTCTTGGGTTTCTTTTGGGCACTTGAGGGCCTCTTTCGGGTGTATTAGATCTATAGCGCGACAACGTACAACTAGGTCAGCATGTATCTGGATGCAGCAGAAGCTGTCGTTGCCTAGCACCTCCAGGTCAGCATATATCTGGATGCAGCAGAGGAGGTACACGACTTTTTTCAGAGAAGATTTCAGAATCAGATCAAAATTGTGTGTATCGGGACAATATACAGACATTCAAATAGAAATGAGCTAATTCCAAGTGACTTTCTTTCCTGGGGTCATGTACAATTATAGTTCTGAACAGAAGGACAGCCAAGATATCCCCGGATGATTCAACAATATAAAGACCCGAAACCTCAGATGTTGGCTATCTATCAACGCAAGATTTAAGACCATAAAATCATACGTTGTTGGTATGTTACCCACATGGTACATAGTTCGTTATGTTTATATCACTTAGTATCTTTTATCATTTTGAGCGTCAAGCCTATCGACATATCGCAGTAGATCCTAGTCTTTTCAGCTATGGCACCTTCCATGTGTTAGTCAAACCCTTTAACACGAACATCTATTTCACTTCCCATATCATGCAATTTCTCTTTTTGGCTTTTTCATTTTTTTAATGTTTTTGTATTTTTCTCATTTTCTCCTATTTACAGCAAACTCTTTTTGGTTTTTCTCGGTTTTCTCCCCCTAAACTCTATATATGTCTCTCTCTCCCCCTAAATTTGTGCATAAATCTTGTATTTTTGCGCAAATTTACCATTTACTAGAGGAAAGGACACTTAATATACAAAATAAAAAACTAAGAAAGAGAGAAAATATTTTTGTTTAACCGTTCTATCATCAGATTGAAGACTAATCAAAATCAAATCAAAGTACTGAATTTAAACGGTACCTTTTGCTGATCTTATCTTACTTCTCTAATCTCCTCCAAAGGAAACATATCATCTGTAAAAAAAATTTGAACTTTTTGCAACAGTGAAATGTTACCCGTTTTTATCTCTGGAACAACCGCTATCAACATTCCAGAGATTGTCAACAACTCCTCCTCAGTTGTTCCTGAAAGGTAAGGAGATTAGTAAGACATTGGTACCCAGGCCATCGTGGTCCTAGGATTTCCTGAAGCATCAAAATAAGACACTTCTTTTAAACACAAATCCCCTTTTGTTTCAAGAATTGGAGATGTAGGTGCTTTTTGTTTTGCTCTCCAAATTTGTTTAGACTTTTCTAATTCCTTAGATGCCTTTGGCAAAACAGTTGGCTTATCAACCTTGTTATTTTTCGAAACTTGTGTAGGTTTCAAAGCTTGTTTTCTTTTTGCTTTAGCAGCATTCCAATCCCTATCAGATGGTTTAACCTTGGGATTCACATTCTTCATTGCCTTAGGTGATGATACCTTCATTGGCTTGGAATGATAGTTATCCTTTGGTGTAACCCTCTGATTTTGCAAATAATAGGGTACATAGGGACATATGTGCAGTTCCGAGCAATATGACCCGCAATGCCACAGTTGTAGCAAGTTTGTCTTTTCATCGGAAAGACGTTTTGAGCAGCATGATTTGCTCTAGCGGGTCCTGATACCGGTCCTTTTTGCGTTCGATGCGCCTGCACATTTCTCTTAGACGAAGACGAATTGGGGTGCTTGTATTTGTTGTTTGCAGTAGTGTTGTTGCTCTGAGCACCATTCTTCATCTTTTCTCCTTGACTGGAGCTTTCATTTACCTTAACACGAGCCTTATGAGGATTATTGCTGCCTTGTCCTTGATGAGCAGACTTCTTATACCCTCGATTTTGATCTACTTGTTTTGGCTCATTTTGCTTGTTGTGAATCGGCTCACAAACATCAGCACAAGAGCGTGTATTGGCATTTTGTTGCACATTTGGACGATGAACATAATTTCTAGCAATGTGTCCAGGAATTCCACAGTTGAAACAAGTCTGTCGCTTCAATGTATGGAGATTCTGAGATCCAGCAGCAGTAGCTAATCTGATGGGTTTAGATTGCTTTGATTGCTTTGCTTGTGTTCCATGTGCCTTTTCTGAGTTCTTCTGTACCAACGATGTATGATTTAGCGAGCTCCCTTCATCATGTTTCTCTTCTTCTGTATCACCAAACGAAACTCATCGTTTTGGAGTTGACACACCTGCATCAGAGGAAACACTAGACAAAATGTTAAAGGATTTGAACAAATCAGCATAATCATATAGCGAATCTGGACCAACTCTAGCGTCCGTAGTATTTTCTTCGAGCCATTCAATGTTGCACGACTCAATGATTTTCTTGGTTACTTTATTGTACACTCTATAGGAGGATCCTTTAGCGTATCCAATAAAGAAACATTCGTCCCCTTTGACCTCAAACTTCCCATTAGTGTCCATGAGTAACAAGACACACGGACAACCAAAGTTACGGAAGTGTGAGACTGAGGGTTTACGTCCTTCCAGAATCTCGTAAGGAGTTTTCATATGACATTTGTTTACTAAAGCATGATTCTGGATGTAACAAGCCATGCTAACTGCTTCGGCCCAGAAGAAACTAGGAAGCTTTGAGTCGGCCAACATGGTTCATGCCGCCTCTATAAGAGTACGATTTCGTCTCTCAGCCACTCCGTTTTGTTGTGGAGTTCGTGGTGCACTGTACTGTCGTTCGATTCCCTTTTCTGCACAGAATGTATCTAAGGTGATATTCTTGAATTCTATCCCATTGTCTGATTGAATTGCTTTCACCCTTGTAGTAGCTTGATTTTCAACTAGAGTAACAAATTGTTTGATCAAACACGCAGCCTCGTTCTTGTGACTAAGAAAGTATACCCATGTGTAACGAGAGTAGTCATCTACGATCACAAGATAATACGCCTGCTTGAAAATGCTCACCACATTTACAGGACCAAAAAGATCAATGTGTAGTAATTCAAGCACGACTTTTGTCGAAGGTGTAGACTTGGACTTATGAGGCTTTCGATGAGCGTTTCCTTTTGCGCAAGCAACACACTTTTCTACCAACATGAAGTCTTTGATTGGTAGATCATGGACCATTTGACCTTTAGAAGATGATTCAGTTTCTGTTTTAACTTCCTTTTCAGGGACATTTTCTAGTGGCTGTTCATTTATAGTGACCACATCTTCTTTTTCAAAATCTGGTTCAGATTTAACTTCTAAGGATGCAGAAGTTTCATCAACACATGTTTCATCAACACATGTATCATGTGAATCTAATTGAGATTTCCTTTCAGCTACGGTTTCCAATGGAGTCCCACTAGATTCAACATTAGGGACGTCCACTGAGACTGATTCAAAAGAAGAATCAGGATACTCTTGATTTTCTTGAGAAGGAGTTTCAGTGGTTTCACTGAATGTGTCCTGAGGGACCTCACTTGTAACACCGTCATCAACTGAAACATTAGAAACATTACAATCACACGCATTAACTGAAACACAATCATCACCACAATTATTGTTCAAGGTTTCAACACAAACATCATAAGTTTTGACCCAAACATCAGGCTCACTTGACGACACATAAGCACAAAACGACTCAAACAAGATTTTTCCAAAAGCATTTTCAGACTCAGTTTGTTCAACATAAGTTTCAGAAAAATCAGAATGAAAAACTGATTCACTCCCCATAACATCTCCACACTTTACTTCAGATACTTTATCTGCACATGAAGACGAAGCATTAGGATCAATTGAGCCTTTAGAAACAAAATTTATTGAAGTAGATTCCTGTTTCTCAACTGGTCTGCCATTAAATGATGACTTATTGTTTTTGGAACCATAAGTCATTTTACTTTCATTCATCAGTTCCTCCTCAGTCATAGGTAAATAAGTGTAATTGTCATTATAAGGAGGAGGAGCCTGATTGAAACCCAATCCACACCCTTTCTTTTTCTTGTATGCGAGTTGCTGATCACATAGATTTTTGACCAATTTACTGGAAGAATCATACTTTTTAATGTTAAGTTCATTAATTTGATATCTTTCTCTGATATCTTCCAGTTCTTTGATCAAAATGCATACCTTCTCCTGTGCCTCTAAGAAATGGGATGTTTTTACACTTACATCATCCTTAAGTTTGATGATGTCTTTCCGTTGAGCTTCAATTTTATCTTTATAAAGCTTTTCATTCTTTGATAAAGTAAAATTTTTATTTTTTATGTCTTGATAATCTTGTATTAGCTCAGCGTTGTGTATTCTATATGCCTCAACCCTTTCTCGACACTCAGAAGTGCAAAAGACAGAAAGTATCTCTTCACGAGTAATTTCTTGAGCCGCGGGTTTGTGAAACATAAATGCCATAATTTCAGTGGGTGGCGGTTACTCATGTTCTATCCCCCAAAACACAAACCAAACGAGAACCCGTGTACTCGCTAACTCAAACACTCTGCAGTCGAATGAACAAACCCGCTTTCTAAACCGCACCTCAAAACCTGTCAATACTTATCACAACCAAACAAACAAACCCCCTTATTATTATTATTATTATTATTATTAATTTTAATTTTTTTAACTAATATATAAGAAAACTAATTATTATTATTATTATTATTATTATTATTATTATTATTATTATTATTATTATTATTATTTTTTTTTTTTTAAATCAATGATTAGGTAATTATCAACTAATGATTATTAATATTATAATTATTATAAAATCAAAATAGAATCAAGTTGTTGTCTGTCTTCTTCTTCGTTAAACAAACCGAACCGAAACCCTAGTATCACTTCAGCCGCCAAGATGATGATGATGATGAGGAGTAGAGATGGTTGCAAGTCGGAACGAGGTTGCAAGTCAGAACAATACGAGTCGGAATCAGAAATGTGACTCGAGACCGATGATTGCGACTGGAACTCAAAGATGATGGAGATGATGAACACTGCACGGTGATCGGAGTTGAACGGAGATCGGAGTTCAACGGAGATGATGAGCTCGAGACCGGAGATGATGATAATGATTAAACACAAAACCAAAAACTCGAAAACTCGACGGAGATGATGGGTGATGACAGAAACGGATGATGATGGTGCTGATGAATGGAAAGCTGACGTATGGAGATGATGACTTGAGATCAGGTTTCGCAATGTTTGAACTCGAAAACGTTCCTTGTTTTGAAAACTAGTGGCGGCTGTGGTGAAGACGTTCGTTAATGGCAGTTGCAGGTTGTTAATGGCAGTGGCAAGTTGATGAAGACGGTGATGAGTAGTGATGATGATGGTGCGTCGGAGATGATTGCGACTCGGGAAAATACAACTCGAAACCAACGATCAAACTCGAAACAGCAAACAACTTGAACTCGAAACCGTGGACCTCGAAACCGCAAATGGTTGCGAGTCAGAGATAGTGGAGTCGGAACGGTGGAGTTGGAACGGTGAATCGGAACCGGCACTCGGAACCTCAACTAGAGACCGAGGTGATGACTCGAAAACCTATGTGATAATTGATTGCGACTCGAGATCTATAATGTAGATAACTCGAAACCTTGAAGATTGTTGTAAGTCGAAACCGTGATAAGTTGACAAATGTGTTGGAATTTCGTGTAACTTTTTAGAAAATAATTTTAGTCAATTTGTCAAACAAACTGAACGCAGCGGAAAACATGTACACGAGGTTCGGTTCTAAACCGTTTCCACCAGTGATCTCTTTACAATCAAAATAGGTTATAATAAAATTAAAGAATCATGACTACCAAGAAAGACACCTTGGTTCAACGAACGATCTCGCTAGATGATCGTTGACCACGAAATCATATTTGTTTGTTTGAAACGATTTCAAACGAAACCTTTAAACTAAAGAAAAATAAAGTTCAAAAAATTTACTCACCTTTTTGCGTAATCAATGAAATTAAACTTTGGTTGTGCTCCACAGTTGAGACCTACTTCTTTGAACAAGTCTACCTACTCAATTTATTTTGCTTTGGTTTCTTTTTAAACCACTTTCAAAACGTCCAGGAGCAACAACTTCAAATTGAGAGTTCCAGTTCCGTATCCTTATATTTACTTTCTGTTTCTTTTAGAACTTTTTAAACGCATGTCAACTTCAACTAAAAGGTTCCGTATATATATATATATATATATATATATATATATATATCTATTAAATTGAGAGTTCCATTTGAGATTTATATGGGAGTAAATATATAAAAGATATCTATCTTTTATTTTAAACCAATTGTATTCTAAACACAACTCCTTTATAATTATCTCATAATTAAAACAATTATCTCTCTCTATTATTATTAATTATCTAATAACTAACAATATGGATATACATATTTAATTATCTGATATTAATTATAATTAACAAATTAAGTATAATATTAATCCGGCTCTCCGTAATTATTCTAAATAATTACCCGTTTCTTTTATTACGCTTATTATTTCGTGATCCGGTGATTAACGATTAAAACACCGTTAAATGTTCGTTGCCCAAAGTGTAACTCTTTGGGTCGTACCTTGATGGCAACATTGAATTATAATCGACAATTGAACATTATATCCAACAATCTCCCACTTGGTTGATTGGCCGATTAAGTTTCAATGTAAACAATAGTGGGTGCCTAGCTGCATCATATTGCCCCCGACAAGGTATGACAAATTTATGTCAACTAATTCTTTACACCAATCAAACCTTTGGTTATGCAAATACTATAGCCCGGGTTATCGACTCATTTATCCCTCTGTATTGAACACTTGTTGAACATGAGACATGGATCCAATTCATTCTCATATATTATTCAACCATTTCTAATTTCGTTCCTGATTTGAAGTGGTTTATCAAACTACTACTAGTTCGAGCGTGGCCACATGTTTAACACCAGTTCAAATCAACGAAAGGCGCCAGAGTGTTCCTCTTCTAAGTATAGAAGCACAAATCCCTTTAGCTACAAACAACTCCCACTAAACTTCAGATCATTCCCAAAACTATCCTTATTACTGCCAGTTACGTACAGCGTTAGATAGAATAAAAGAGCAACCATTCATTTAAGTTAGTTCTAGTATGTACCGCAGGTCTAAGGATACAATGATCGTACCTATTCAAAATGTCTTATGACTAAGATCCATGAAGATCATTTTGAAACGAGTTACGCCCAATATGATTCAACTAATCATATCAGTGAATATGGTTCTCAACACTTTGAGTACCCATGATATTGATCAACCATCTAATTCACAATAGTCTTTTACCAGATTGGTTCTCACGAATCTGATAGACTACGGACATTTTAGAATACAATATTCATAGATACTTAACGTACTAATATTTGAACACAAATATAATAGTTTAAAAGACATTCAACCATTAAATTCAAATAAACATAAAATACTGTTTACAGTTCAAAATGCACCAAATTACTAAATTACAAAATCAGACCCACTGTCTAGCATATCTAAGACCTATACAATCAGCATGCTTCTCGTGTCTCACTTGAGGTATAGGCTTAGTAAACGGGTCCGCTAGATTCTGATCAGTATCAATTTTCTCTACTACGATGTCTCCTTTTTCCAAAACTTCCCGTATGTAATGGAATTTTCTGAGAATATGCTTCGTGCTGTGATGCGACCTTGGTTCCTTTGCCTAAGCAATCGCACCTGTATTGTCGCAAAATATCTCGATAGGCTTCTGTATGCTTGGTATAACTTCGAGATCAGCAATGAACTTTTTCATCCAAACAACCTCCTTAGCAGCTTCTGAAGCCGCTATATATTCTGATTCAGTGGTCGACTGGGCCACCACACTTTGCTTAGAACTCTTCCAAGTTATAGCACCACCATTTAAAGTAAAAACATAGCCTGTTTGAGATCGTGAATCATCACGATCCGTTTGGAAGCTTGCATCAGTGTAACACTTTACTCTCATCTCTTCTTCCAAACCGCCAAATATCAGAAACATATCCTTAGTTCTTTTTAAGTACTTTAGGATATTTTTCACATCAATCCAGTGGCTTTTACCAGGATTCTGTTGATATCTGCTAGTCAAGCTCAGAGCAAACGATACGTCCGGTCTAGTACATAACATGGCATACATGATGGAACCGATAGCAGAGGCATATGGAACCTTTTTCATATCCTCTTTATCTTTGTCCAATTTGGGACATTGATGACTATTCAGTACGGTTCCACTTGCCATTGGCAAGAGACCCTTCTTGGAATCTTGCATCGAAAAGCGCCTAATGACCTTATCGATATACGTACTTTGACTGAGTCCAAGTAGCCGCTTAGATCTATCTCTATAAATCTTTATTCCTAGAATATAAGAAGCTTCTCCAAGATCCTTCATTGAGACACATTTACCAAGCCAGGAGTTAACGTCCTGCAGCATTGGGATATTGTTTCCAATGAGAAGTATGTCATCTACATACAGGATTAGAAAAGTAATAGAACTCCCACTTACCTTCTTGTAAACACATGGCTCATCTTCGTTTTTAATGAAACCAAACTGTTTGATTTTCTGATCAAAACGAAGATTCCAGCTTCGAGATGCTTGTTTCAATCCATAAATGGATTTATTCAACTTGCAAACTTTCTTAAGATTCTTAGGATCTACAAAACCTTCAGGCTGCTCCATATAGACATCTTCTGTTAGGTGTCCATTTAGGAACGCGGTTTTGACATCCATTTGCCATATCTCGTAGTCATAATACACGGCTATGGCAGTAGAATCCTAATAGACTAAAGCATGGCTACTGGCGAGAAGGTTTCCTCATAATCAACTCCTTGAGTCTGAGTAAATCCTTTAGCAACCAACCGAGCCTTATAGGTTTGCACATTTCCATCCATGTCTGTTTTCAACTTGAAAACCCATTTACTTCCTATAGTCCGACATTCGGGAGGAAGTTCAACCAAATCCCAGACTTGGTTGTCATACATGGATTGCATCTCGACGCCCAAGGCTTCGAGCCATTTTTCAGATTCGTTACCTGAAATCGCAGCTTTGTAGGTTGAGGGCTCTTCTTGATCTATTATCAAGACGTACCTATCAGGTGAATACCAATTAGGTTCATGACGATCCCTCGTACTTCTGCGGATGCCTAGTGTTACATCAGATTCTTGAATCCTCTCAGGTTCAGGTTCAACAATATTTTGTTGAGAGGTAGATTCGACTATTGGTTGATCAATTTGTGGTTCTCGAATTTCCTCAAGATCCACAAGATTATCTCCAATTCCTCGTGCCATAAGCTCATCCTCTAGGAATGTTCCTCGACGCTTAGTGAAAACTCTATTTTCAGCAGGATTATAGAAATAATAACCAACCGGATATGCATATCCAATGAAGACAACTTTTTCACCGCGAGGATCAAGTTTGTCTGAAGACTCACTGGTAACATAAGCGTTACATCCCCATATGCGAAGGTAAGAGACTTTAGGTCGTTTACCATGCCACATCTCATATGGTGTCTTTTCTACCTTTTTAGTAGGAGCAAAATTTACAAGACGTGTAGCAGTTTCATGAGCATAACTCCAAAAGTAGTGTGGTAAGTTTGTACGACACATCATTGATCGAACCATATCTAATAAGGTTCGATTTCTCCTCTCAGACACACCATTAAGTTGTGGTGTTCCAGGTGGAGTTAGTTGGGATATAATCCCACACTTCTTGAGATGTTATCAAACTCTTAATTAATGTATTCACCACCTCGATCGGATCGAAGTGCCTTAATCGTTTTCCCTAGTTGATTTTGTACTTCACTTTGGAATTCTTTGAACTTTTCAAAGGTTTCATGTTTAAACTTCATAAGATAAACATATCCATATCTACTATAATCATCAGTAAATGTAACGAAGTATCTTTCCCCGTTCCTTGACATAGTCCTGAATGGACCACATACATCAGTATATATGAGTCCTAATAGGTCTTTGGCCCTTTCACTAGTTCCGGTAAAAGGGGCCTTAGTCATCTTGCCACTTAGACAACATTCGCATAAATCATAAGTCTCTTGACCCGTGGATTCTAGAATCCCTGCGGTCTGGAGCTTCCTCATGCGATTGATGTTAATATGGCCAAGACGACAATGCCAATGATATGTTTGATTAAAGCTAGTTTTAACACGTTTAGAGGAAAGAGAGCATACTATATTATTTGATCTACTGTTAGAAGTATCTATTTCATAGACACCGTTGTGAGGCTTAGCCTCAAAATAGAACACACCATTTAAAAATGCAGAAATGCTACCATTAACAATATCAAAAGCATAATTAAAACCTTGTTCTCTTAAAGCAGAAACAGAAATAATATTCTTAGTCAAACTAGGAACATAAAAAACATTGTCTAAAGTAATAAACAATCCAGAAGGTAATTCAAGAATAAATTCTCCAACTGCCTTCACAGCAACATTCTGCCCGTTCCCAACGTGCAGCTCTAAGTCACCCTGCTTCAGCTTCCTAATCCTTTTTAGTCCCTGCAAATCATTACAAATGTGAAAACCACATCCAGTGTCAAATACCCAAGATTTGCTCGAAAAGGAAAATAGATTAATAACATGTATACCTGAGGATTCTCCAATTTGCAGCTTCTTAAGCTTCAACTCAGCCAGGTACTTGGGACAATTCCTCTTCCAATGCCCGATCTCATCACAGTGAAAACACTTGGCATCTTTATGAGGCTTTGCCTTCAGAGTGGCAACCTTTTTGCCTTTGCCCTTGTCTTGCTTACTCGCCTTGCCTTTTCCCTTGGATTGCTTCTTCTTGGTAATTCTTCCTTCCCTGATCGCCAG
The DNA here is from genome assembly GCF_002127325.2 of Helianthus annuus. Classification (NCBI taxonomy): domain Eukaryota; kingdom Viridiplantae; phylum Streptophyta; class Magnoliopsida; order Asterales; family Asteraceae; genus Helianthus; species Helianthus annuus. The sequence goes on from NC_035435.2 coordinate 13,666,084, forward strand.
CACTGGATTGCCCTTAGTTGGGATGTTTGTCTCAGCAGTTTTTAGCATCTGATGCAACTCTGGGATCGTTCTTTCCCACCCATTCATGTTATAGTTCATTACGAACTGATGATATGAATTGGGTAGCGAGTTAAGGATCACATCCGTAGCTAACTCATTACTAAGGGGTGCGTTCAGACGCTCCAGTTGATCAACGAAAGACTTCATTTTCAGTACATGAGCACTGACCGAAGTACCTTCCTGCATGCGACATGTAATGAGAGATCTCATCACCTCAAAACGCTCATGACGAGCTTGCTGCTGAAACATGTTTTTCAGCTGCTCACTCATCTCATATGCGCCCAATTTTTCTAGATTCTTCTGAAGTTCTAGAATAATCATAGCAAGCATAAGACATGTCACATCTTGGGAATCATCAACATGTTTTTCCCATGTCCTACGGGCTGCACCCGTATTAGCAGCAGGTGCTTCGGGAATTGATCCTTCAAGGACATAAGCCTTTTTCTCCGCCCTGAGAACAATTTTCAGGTTACGGTACCAATCCATGAAGTTAGAATTATCAAGTTTAGCATTTTCAAGGATGGACTTAAGCGAGAATTTGGTGTTATCAGAATTGTTTGTAGACATCTGTAGAATTTAGAAGAAAATTTTATTAGTAATTTTCATGCATTAACCTAATTTAACTTTGACCCAAGATATACAAAATTTAGGAATTAGGATGAGATCCCATCTCCCCATAACTCAGTGAATGGACTTAGCACTCTTCACTGGCATAGATTGAAGGGTAGGTGACGATCACCAATTGTGTCAACTACACAATTCTCGGTTTGGGGTCGCATGACGAGTAGTGTCAAGCATTGGTACGTTAACCCCAACTACGCCCACTTTCACAACCGTAGAAAACAAATGCAGGGTAAACACTAACATTTGCTCTCGTGTCGCAAAAGTGATATTTGTCCTCAAATAAGAACCGTAGCCCGGCCCATGTAAGCATGGAAATCGCGAAACTACCCCTAACCAAAACCGTAGGCCTGGATGCAGGGTAAACACTAGCACCAGGGGTTCGGATAGATCAGTTCGGGTGTTCTTAATTTAGGATGGCGTAGAATATCGATTTTAATTTGGGTTATATTTTAAAATTACCAGTTCGGGTCGTTTTAAAATACTTGTACGGCCTATGGCATGAACATAGGCTATACAATTCCTTTGTAAAAATCAATTTTACGTTTTAATTTGTGACGACTTGAAACACCTTTCAATCACTCGACCGATTAATTTTAAATACCCTATTTAATCTAAATTGGTCATGTCGAAAATTTATTTTAATTAATAACTTTTATTAATTACGGTTTTCAAATTAACTTTTAATTTTTGTAAAACCAATTTTGATTTTTGTATTTTAAAATAAACTGTTTATTTTAATTACCTATCCAATACTTAATAAACCTTTTATTAAAATTGTCGTTTTAATGATCGTGTATTAATTATTAATTTTATGTACGTAACAAGCATCTCATGGCAAAACGCATAATAAAATAAATAAATATGCAATTCCGGGTTCAGAATATTATGTTCGGTTCGTTCGAGCCTAAGAACGTGAACCGAGCCCATTAAGTGTAGCACAAACCCTTTTGTGCTCCCACTTAATCTTGGATCCAATCCTACAAAAAAAACTTCCTTTTTTTGTTTGTTTAAATTTCCGATAAGGAAAAATTTTAATGAGTTCTGATTCTTTTTAATAAAAAATATATCGCTTTCATATTAAAATCATTATTTCAATATTTCAAACTTTTTAATTTTTTTTAACCGCGTAGCTAAAAAACTAACTTAGTACGCGTATCATAAAAAGTTCTAAACCCGGATTTGCATAGTACGATCATTAAGCTAAACGAAATAGGTTAAGGCCAAAAATTATTTCAAAGAGGACTTTGACAAGTGTTATTTTTTGGCCTTAATAAAACTTGCCTATAACTATTATACGTGACAGGTTCCTATGCCAAATCTACTCGATTTTAAGCATGCAATTCTATAACTATTTTATAGATCTATAAACACTATAATAAAATTAGCCTACTTTGATTTGTAAGGTGGCTCTGATACCACTGTTGGAATTTCATGTAACTTTTTAGAAAATAATTTTAGTCAATTTGTCAAACAAACTGAACGCAGCGGAAAACATGTACATGAGGTTCGGTTCTAAACCGTTTCCACCAGTGATCTCTTTACAATCAAAATAGGTTATAATAAAATTAAAGAATCGTGACTACCAAGAAAGACACCTTGGTTCAACGAACGATCTCGCTAGATGATCGTTGACCACGGAATCATATTTGTTTGTTTGAAACGATTTCAAACGAAACCTTTAAGCTAAAGAAAAATAAAGTTCAAAAACTTTACTTACCTTTTTGCGTAATCAAAGAAATTAAACTTTGGTTGTGCTCCACAGTTGAGACCTACTTCTTTGAACAAGTCTACCTACTCAATTTATTTTGCTTTGGTTTCTTTTTAAACCACTTTCAAAACGTCCAGGAGCAAGAACTTCAAATTGAGAGTTACAGTTCCGTATCCTTATATTTACTTTCTGTTTCTTTTAGAACTTTTTAAACGCATGTCAACTTCAACTAAAAGGTTCCGTGTATATATATATATATATATATATATATATATATATATATATATATATTAAATTGAGAGTTCCATTTGAGATTTATATGGGAGTAAATATATAAAAGATATCTATCTTTTATTTTAAACCAATTGTATTCTAAACACAACTCCTTTATAATTATCTCATAATTAAAACAATTATCTCTCTCTATTATTATTAATTATCTAATAACTAACAATATGGATATACATATTTAATTATCTGATATTAATTATAATTAACAAATTAATTATAATATTAATCCGACTCTCCGTAATTATTGTAAATAATTACCCGTTTCTTTTATTACGCTTATTATTTCGTGATCCGGTGATTAACGATTAAAACACAGTTAAATGTTCGTTGCCCAAAGTGTAACTCTTTGGGTCGTACCTTGACGGCAACATTGAATTATAATCGACAATTGAACATTATATCCAACAAAATGATGGACTCGAAACCAGTGATGAAGATGGAGGTTGAATGTTGAGAATTTGAAAACTCAAAGATGATGAGTCGAGACCTTGGATATGATTGCTACTCGAGACTGGGGGATGATGATGAAGGACGGAGGTGGTTGCGACTCGGAATTGTCGGACTTGAAATGGTGAGTCGAGACCTTGAGAGCGGTTGCGAGTCGAGACTGTTGAACAGATATGGATGACTCGAAACTAGAGAATCAAGATAACCTTCCAAGCTTGAGAGATGGTGGTTGTTGGACTTCCAAATTTTGCACGTGTTTTTAAAAGTCAAACAAGATATTCGATAGTTTTGTGATTTTGGCAATTTTGGAAATCAAGAATGTTTCAAAGATTATCAACGAGAATCTCGAAAATTTTGGGATTTTTCTAACATAAAGAATTTTTCAAATCTTTTGAAGATTGGATAAAATCCCTTTTAACACAATTTTGAACGGATCAAGAAGCAAAATATGATTAATTTTCAATAAAAACCGATGAATATTACGATGAACGCGAAGAACACTAACCCAAAAACAACGAAAATCTTGAATCTTTGATATCACACCGAGCCTAGAAACAGGTTCTAATGGCTCTGATACCACTTGTAAGTCCCGTGAAACGGATCTTTCAATGATATCAAACAATCACCAAGTTTGTGCGGAATCCAAACTTGGTGAGATTCAAGAAAAACACGAAAATATGAAATATCAAGAACACCAAAATCACCTTTAATACTTGCACACGTTCTATTACTATGAATTAGCAAAACGTCTGGTACAAGTATCTTTCACAACCAAATCACCTCACTCTCTCTCTTTAGGAATTCTATAACTAAGAGGCTCCAAGAAGTTCAAACCCTAAAACAAGTCTAAAACTTGTTTATATTTATAGACAAGCCAAATTCCCTACATGGGCTCCCCTTGGGCCTGCTTGGCCCACATGGCCTAAAGCTTGGCCCAAGTGACCTATAAAGGTCCAAAACCAAATATAAACAAACCCGGTAAGACCCAGTTCGTAACCATAACCCGTTGTGTTAATTTGATGCGCCAGTCTCACACTTTAGGGCCTAACACAAACTGTTCAAATCGTTTAACAGTTTATCATTCTCAGATTTCAGCTTTTCACAGTTCAAGCTTAACTCCAGAATCTGTTCATCATCGGCTTTCTTCTCAATCTTCAAAGTTTTGTTTTCCAATGTCAAACTCTCCACATCCTTCAAGAGTTTGACATTGTCTGCTTCTGTTTTTTCACATTTCGAGCATTTTCCATTCATCTTTCCATCATCAGCTTCTTTCTTTGTTTCCATCTTGTATGTTCCTGCACAGAAAATTTTAACAAAATCAAGAGGATTCAGATATTTATCAATATAACAACCCCTCTTAATATCATATTTCATAACATTTTTTGCTGCAAGACACACAGTGATTCGTTTTCTCATTTCAATGATTACAACCAAATTTATCCTTTTTGATTCTTCTTTTATTTCATCCAATAACTCCCTTTTTCTTGAATCTTCATGAAGCCTATGATTTGTTATTGTATTGATGAAACTTCTTAAATCAAAGCATGACAAACTAGAATCCCGTTTCAGTTCATTCACGAATTTATCCCATTCCAAAGGTAAAGCATCAACAAATTTTGAAATTCTTTCGTCATTTGAATGATATATCTTATGTTTTTCTAACTTGATGATTAACTCATAAAACCTTTCTTTCAACATCTCCACTGATTCATTCTTCATACATAAGAAATTTTCGAATCTTTTAACATAAACATCCTTATCATATCTCATCTCACACCAAGATTCCTTAGTCCAGTTATTTAAATTTTCAAGATTCTTGTTTTCTTGTTCATCAAACATTTTTGCCAAGTTTTGTACAATCAAACAAGATCACTTAAGAGAACAATCACAATGAACACTCGAGCGGAATCAAATCAATGTCTGATTATTACAAATAAGCGAAGCTATCAGTGTCCGAATAAGTGGAACTATCAGTGTCCGAATAAGTGGAACTACTCACTATACGTATGAGCGAAACTACAATGTACGAATGAGCGAAACTACAATGTACGAATGAGCGGAACTATACTGTACGAATGAGCGGAACTACACTGTACGAATGAGCGGAACTACACTGTACGAATGAGCGGAACTACACTGTACGAATGAGCGGAACTACACTGTACGAATGAGCGACACTGTACGAATGAGCGGAACCTTATGGTTCGTAAGAGCGAAACCAGGGTAATTTCGAGCCAAACCTTCGATTGTCCAAATAAACGAAACTCGGGTTTTAACTGTTTTTTACCATTTTTAAGCCGTGTTTTAACATGAAACTTTCTAGGGTTTGTTAATTGTATGTTTTACATGTTATACTCGAAATTCAGACCATTTCAATCGTAGAAACCAGTTCAAATCGAAAAAGTATGAGATAAAGTGAGTAGAAATAAGAGAATTCTGTAGAATCAAGCTGTAGTAGTATAAACTCCTCGTCCTGCTCTGATACCACTTGTTGGACCGTGTTCCAACCCTAAACAGTCAGTTGAGAAGGTTCATCTTCACATACAAAGGCGGAATCAATGCACATGAAGTTACACAGCTTTTCCTCTTTAATTTCTTCTCTATTGATGCTTTCTGATTACAATTTGACAGAGTTTCGTTACCACAAGCATGAACAGGTTCCGCTCCAATATACACACATGAGGTATATATAGGGCAGCTAGTTTCGCTTATATGGCATGTGACACATAAGCGGAACTACTGCGAAACCTCCATGTGACACATAAGCGGAACTACCTGATGTCCACATGAGCGAAACCATATTGACAAATAAGCGGAACTACTTCTAACCTATGTACATAAGAGCGAAACCTCCTATATAAACCCTAATTTTGACTATCTTGACCTAAGACTTAATGTAGACGAAGTCAACAGACATTCCGTGCACCAACAAACTTTATCACAACTTTGACCATGATTTAGCAGATCATACCTTAAGCTTTTTAGACATAGGCTACTTTCTTCAATGATCAAATTTTCTTACAATCCTTCCATCTATTTCATTTCCAAAGTTTACTATTTTACCCAGCTTTGAGACAAAGTTGCTGAGTAAGCTCCTATCCCCAGTCATGTGCTTGGAGCTTCCTGAGTCGCAGTACCAGATCTGCTGCACATGATGGTCCTGAAATAAAATGGTTAGAGGGTTTTAGGTACCCAGGCATGCTTGGGTACTCTTTCTGATGATATTCTGGTTTTATTATTTCTTCTAAATGACCTTTCATCAGAATTTCTGTTAAATACTGAGCCATTAACATAATTTTTTTTCTTTTAGAGATGGTGTTGAACAAACTTCAGTATTTCAACACACATACAAGAATCATCAGAAATTTCTGATGTTCCTTCTTGTGATGGAATGAAGGAATAATTTTGAAAAGATGAGTGAACTGCTTCTGGAGTTTTTACAAACTCTTGATTGCATTCACTTCTTTTTGGTTCAAAATTTTGCTTATCAAAGGAGTATTCAGAACATGTTGATTTGCAAGTTTCAGAATCAGATTCTCATAAAAATTTATCAGAAATCTGTTAAGTTGCTTTTACAAAGACAGTGGGTTTGTTATTATTTGTTCTCACATAACCCAAACCCTCTCCTTTGTTCTTTGGAGTGGACTCTATGAAATTTATAAATTCTTTTGCTTCTTGAAAACCTCTTACATTAATTTCTATATCATTGATTTTCTTGTAAAGATCTCTTCTTTCATTTTCATAGAACTCAATTTTAGCTCTTTGATCTAAACTTTGTTCTATAAGTAATTGATTTTCAAGAATAATTTTATTCAAGGTCCTCTGCAACTCATCAGATTTTTTACCATCTGATTGATGTTTAACTTGCAAGTTTAAAAAATCTGACATGAGCTCATTTAGCTTGTGTTCAAGATCAAGATTGTCTAAACTTACGTGTTGTCCTGAAGTCTCTGGTATGTCATCAGAAAGTGCCATGAGACAGAAATTAGCCATTTCTTCTTCTTCTTCATCAGAAGAGTCATCAGATAGCCATGTATCTATCCCAGCAATTAAGCTGACTTGCTGTTATTGCTTCTTGGCTTCCTCAAGATTCTTTTCATAGTAAGCAACATCTTTCAGCTTCTTGGTCTTGCACTCAGATGCATAATGACCTGTTTGCTTGCACTTGTAACACACCAACTCAGCCTTTCCTTTATCCTTGGATCTAACTTCTTCTTTAGATCTATCATCCATCCTCCTTCTATCACTCCTCTGGTATCTCTGGCCTCCTCCCCTCAGCCTCTGCTCAAATGTTTTGGTGAGCAGTGCTATTGCATCAGCAAAAGCTGAAAAATCTGATGATGTATCAGAAGTTTCAAGACTCTGGCTGTTTGATGGTTGTGGATCATTGGAAATTGTTTGTCTTTGTGGGTTTGAGATAAGAGCTAAAGATCCACCTCTTTGAATGGTTTCTTCAAATATTTCTTCCTCTCTGGGGATCAAGATGCTATGTAAGTCATGAAGACTCACGTTCTCTAGTTCTAAGGTTGAGGACAAAGTCATTGTGAGACTCCTCCATTCTCTAGGCAAAGCATCAAGAAATTTTATGTTTCTTTCATCATTTGATTTAGTTATTCCAAATTTCTTTAGCTCGTTTAAAAGTTTTGTGAACCTTTGATATGTGTCGTTTAACTTTTCATTAGGTAAACTTTTAAACCTTTCATAAGATGAGACGTTATTTGTTCTCTTGTTTCTTTTCATCCTTTCTCCTCCTTCACAAAGATTTTCCAACTGATCCCATATTTCCTTGGCTGATGCACAAGCATCAACTTGTGAAAATATGTCATTGGGGATGGCCATAATTAAGAGTGATTTTGCTCTTTCATCCCCAGCTACCAGTTCCTTGTCTTCCGCGCTCTAGTTTATTTCACTTTTGGGAGCATGGAAGGTAGGGATTTCTGGTGTTTGGTCAGTTGCTGGAAGTGCTGGTATATCAGTCATTGGTATATGTGGACCCCTTTCAATGGATTGAAACAGAGCTCGGTCATGACCATTAAGGAAATTGACCATCCTGATTTTCCATTGGGGGTATTCCTCTCTGACCAGAGTCGGAGGTTTGGACATAGAACCAATATTGAAAGCATTATTCCAGGATTGAAAGCTGGCCATATTTAGAAAAAAGAAGAAAAGCGATTGATCGTTTGAAAATAATTTATTCAATCTGCTCTGGTACCAATTGTTGGACCCAGTATGGCCTTAACAACTTCTTTTTACGTAATATGGCAAGGGATTTCAGTATATGTGAAAAAGATGTGCGGAAATGGAAATCAGACTTTCAAGGTGATTGTAAGATTATTATCTAATACAAATGAATCTTGATTTCTGTCGATGAGAAGAGAGCAGTGGAGTTTGGGTGTTTGTATATGAATGCTAAGCTTCAAACTCAAGTATCTTCTGCCTCTCGAGCCTTCTATTTATAGACGGCTGTGTACATGAATAAACAATTGTTTATTCATGCAATAAGTCCTGCTTAAAGTAGCAATTTGACATATTCATTGAATCCATCGTTCAAGTTGCATTTGTAATCATGATAACCAATAATGTCATGCTTCGGTCATTGGTGGCAGGATAGAGTTTTGATTTTTAGACAAGTGGGGCTTTCATCAGAATTTCTGACAAACCACTTCATCAGAAATTCTGGTGAACAAATCATCAGAAAGTCAAAGTCTGATGATCAGAATCGTCAGAAACTGAAATATCATCAGATCCATCAGAAATGACCTTCTCTGATAATCCAAATCAACTCTTGATCAACTTATGATTCTTTGAAGTAGATACTTTGCATTTCAGTTGTCCTATCTGATCTTCTTCTTCATGCTGTGATCTTCAGGACTGTTATCTTCTTTAGAGATCCACTTGATTGAGATTTTCTTCAATACTTACAAATAAAGTTTGCTAACAACATGATATAAACCAAATCGTTCATCCTCTCAGTGGTCAACGGGTTTCTTCTCTTTGTATGAACTTGATTGAACGTACTCCAATTACGTTTACAAGCTGAAGCTGAACATGTAAGACCCAAAACCTTTATTGCAAAAGCCTTGAGTTTGGGAGTATCATCTCCATATTCGCCCCACCATGTAACTATATATGTTTAAGAAAATTAGTATATAATTTAATTTGGATAAACTATAATAATTTAGTACATAATTACTTAATAATTTACCCGGTGGACGTGTCTGATAAATCGCTAAAGAACCTCGATAGCCGAACAATCCTTTCTTTTCCTTGTAATGAATGAGTTGTTCTTCAATCTTCAAATATGTGTCTGTGTTCCTAATGAATCGAGCCATGACATCATATAATCCTCTCTTAATTTCGGGAAGCTCGGAAATATTAGGACTCCATCGAAATCGTGGATTTAGATAATAGCCAGCCACATGCAAATCACGATGCATTTGGAGATCCCATTTTTCATCGATAATTTCCCATATCTCTTTGTAAGAAGATTCGACATTTTTGAGGTTCTTTGCAATCTTTTCTTTGCACGTGTCCATGGTGCCATAGATAAACCCCATTGTGGGTGTTTGCTCCCCGTCTACAATCCTCAATACTTCAACTAATGGGCTTGTGCTTTGAATAGCATAGACCACACTAGGCCAAAAAAATCTTTCATCCTTTACTATTTTCTTTACCTCTTTTCCATCACTTTTGGAAGCCCAAGCACAACCCTTCCATTCGTTTGAAACAAACATTTGTTGCAAGGTGTCTTTCGAATCATACACACTTTGCTTTGTATGGTCAAAAAAGCCGTGGCGAATCTTGTAGAGCAAGGTCGAAGAAGATCTTTCCCAAGAGTCTTTCATGCCAAACTCAATACCAATTGATGATTATAAATGAAATTGCTAATTTTTTTGGCTTTAAGCAATGCATTTTTATGTTGTGGCAATTCCCCAATTTTTTCAAGCATCAAATCGATGCAATGGGCGGCATATGGGGTCCAATACAAACTTTTTCTCTTCTTCATCAACAACTCCCCGGCTTTTTTCTACGCACTCGCATTGTCGGTCACTACTTGAACGACTACATCTTCCCCGATTTCTTCGACTACCCCATCAAGCAACTCGAAAATTTTGTTAGCGTCTTTAACGCAATCCGATGCATCCACCGCTTTCAAAAAAACTCTGCCATATTGATTATTGACCAAAAAATTGATTAGACTACGGTTTCTCATGTTCGACCAACCATCCGATAACAATGACACCCCGGTGGTCTTCCAAGTTGCTTTTATCTGGTTCACCATTTCGGTGGTTGTCTTAACTTCTTCTTTAAGGATCCAAGTCCTTAACTCCTGCATCGTAGGGGGCTTCAATCCTCGTCCATAGTTCCAACCGAACGTAGCATACTAGTAAACGAAGGACTATTTGCAACGTTAAATGGGATTCCGTTCTCGTAAAAGAATAACCCAATATCCTTCGACACTTGGTTTCGGGGCTCTTTAGCATTCACCGATGTCATTTTTTCGGTCGGTTGTGATCCTTCTTCATTCACCAAATGCCGATCCATTGGTCCTCTAACACCCCGATCACTGACACTAGCGCTACTACCCGTGTAATACGCCCCGCTTCCCACATTCTCTTCAAAATTGTGTTGGGCAGCAAATTTAATATTCTTGAAGTCCTTCAAGTATTGTGTCATTTCTTCTTTAACTTCAGCGGGCACTTGAGAACAAGATGCGACATCTCTGTGTGTACAAGCAAGATGCTCCTTTAATCTCTTAACTCCTCCGGTAATCACTTTACTATAGAATTTGTGTTTTACATATTTGTACCCGTTTTTCTGATTCGGCACTTGAACTTCTTCCCCATACTTCCAAGAAGGATCTTTCCTTGCGTTTTTACTAGACATCCCTAAAAACTACTTACACATTACTAGACATCAGCAAAAACTGATTGATAATCACTAAACAATTAACATATTATTGATAATCACTAAACAGTTAACAGATTATTGATAATCAAAGCATTGATATCTGATATTAAAATCTGATATTAAACAGTGAACAGATCATAGTGAACAGATAATCAAGCAACAATATAGTTTAAAACAGCAAAACTAAATAGTTAACAGATTGAAAACTATTATTGATAAGCAAAGCATTGATAATCTGATATTAAACATCAAACAGATTATATACAGTCAAACAGATTGATATACATAAAACAGATTGATAATCACTAAACAGTTAACAGATTGATAATCAAACAGCAATATTAAACAGTTAACAGATTATATACATCAAACAGATAATCACTAAACAGTTAACAGATAACAGATTATTGATAATCAAAGCATGTTTTCGGTGGCTGAAGTAGAATGATAGATTGATAATCACTAATCTGAGATTGATAGATTGAGCAGTATTCACTAATTATCACCAATATTCACTAATTATCACTAATCACTAATCACTAATCATCATAATAATATACAGTAGCAATAAGTTACTAAAAAGAGTAGCGATTCAGCAAAAAAGATTAAAACTAACCTTGAAGATGAGATTGAACAATAGAGATTAAAAAGAGGGGATGAGAAACTGGCAGCTGTAATAGCGATTGTGAATTTGGCGATTGAGATTTGGAGATTTGATTGTGAATTCAGATACTGAAGGTCCGGCTGGGAGGATCTAGTCGCCTAATCCTTGTGTACAAACCAACCCGGTTGTGCGGAATCCAACCGGGAAAGCAAACCGAGATAGAACACGCAATATAAACAACACACAATATTCACCGATTAACACCTCTGTATTAATACGTATGAAAGGTTCGGTTACAAGCTCAATGTTTACAGATGTTTTCTATAAACTCTCTAAAACTCTCGTGTGTGTGTGTTTGTGCTCTCTGTTCTTGTCTTCTACTTGTGTCTAACATTTTCAGACTAGAGACTGCCTATTTATACCCACAGACACCACGAAACGGAATCGGCTTGGCAAAATGGAACAGAACTCGACGAAACATAAACATCATTTGACGAAAGGAAACTAAGTCGACGAAACATATCAGTTTCGTCGACCTCACTCTTGTTTCGTCGCAGTTGGGTTTGGCCCAACAGTTGAGGCCCAAACTTGTGTTTCGCCATCTTGATATAAGCCCAAGCTTTGTTTCTTCAAGAGTGTTCAGCCCATGGACTAGTTCAAGTCCTTTATGTCTTGGCCCAATATTCTTGAAGTCTTCTTGTACACGACGGAGGAAAGTCGTGTCCTTGATCGAATTACGTCGCGTCGAGTCGCGTCCACAAACATGCATCAACAAACTCCCCCTTGGACGCTACTCGCGAGATTCGCCTTTCATGTCTTCTATGTCGGAGGATCTTCAAAGTCTTCACGTCTTGAAAGCAGAAAGTGTATCAACAAACTCCCCGTATCATGTAGGAAGTGTGTTGACAAACTCCCCCTTAACATAAGCTCCCCCTTGAGTTATGCTCGTGAAAGACTTGATCTTCAATGCTTGAGATCCTTGTAGTTTTGATGATGGTCAGTGGCAACTTGATCATTTTCATCATTTGAGTGCCTTCACGTCGTGTCTTCATTCCGAAGCTTGTCATCGACCATGTTCTCTTTACCTTTAGCATCTGCACATGCAAGAAATCTAAACACGTAATGAGAACAACCGCTTGGAATATAGTTTCCATAAACAAGCGACACACATATGACCATATTTCAATCAACTACCGTCCGACAGTTTGAAAGTTTAATAAATTTGTCAATTTTAGATTTAACTTTCAAAAACTTGCAAATTTTGACCGTTTATGAAGATTTAGTCAATTCGGTTTTCATTCAGGTTTCAGGAACGAAGACTTGAGATCCAACATCGTACAATCGAAAATAAGATTGAAATATAAAATCTTTTTGGCTTTTATAAAGTTTATATTAAAACACACCTAAAATCTTTTTGGTATTTTTCAATATTTCAAATGTAAAGACATAAGGCAGTAAATAAATATTTACAGACATTCTTTTTGCGAGTTTCGAGGGTAAGATAATCATATCAGTGTACGGTCATGCCAAAACGCTCTTGTTGTTCAATTAATTAACATTAAGATAAACATCCTATAACAGTTATCGGTATTGTTGTCCACATAAGCTTAACTTATCAGATGTAATCATGTTTAGGGGATACGTTAAGGTATGATTTATACTTACCGACCGGTGTTCATCCACATAACGACACATTCCCGTATCAAGGTATGCACGAGGGTTCATCTTACCGGTGAGTATACCGATTATCATCTGTTTGACCGTATATGATGTGAGATTCTCACTTATTTTGATTTGAAAAACAAGCCCTATGTGATAGAATCACTTATTGATGAGGAACTTGATTTTCATATGCATGAGGGCACAGGAGCAAGTCCGTGAACAGGTCAGTACTTTCGTACAGCAGAGAGACGAACTTGACTCCCGAATAAATGTGATATTTTATCACTTATTTTGAGGGACATGTGATTGTTGATCACTTATTGAGGTCGAATGCAATATGTACACGTATGTATAGTATCATGGAAGATCTAGACTTGCGTCCCCGTTATTTTTCTGTAAAAGATACAACCATGATACCCAGATGATAAGCAGCATAAAGACCGAATATCTCAGAACCTCGGCAATCTCTCAAACAAAATTTCGGTACTAAGACCATATGCCAATGAATGGTTCCCACCTGGTCTTCAGTCGATTTAAGATTTATATCACCCTACACACTTTAAAATGATTGTGAGCCTACCGATACATCTTATATAGAGCTGCTTATCATTTTCCATTTAAGGTTTAAAGAGGTTTGGATAGACCACTGATGTACTATCATTTTCTCTTTTGCTCGCCAGGAAACTCATTTTTGTTTTTCTATTGTTTTTGTGTTTTTGAAATTTTTCGATGTTTTTGGATTTTCAAGTTTGGATTTACTCCCCCTAAAATCAACAAACTAAGATAAATTTAAAAGACACAAAGATATTTACAAAAATGATTTTCCGATGTTGGTTTAACTCATGTTTTACCTCAATGCCGTTTACCAAAATTAATTTTAATCAGAAATGATTTTATCGAATTTTGGGAAAATGAGTTGGCACGTCGGTAAGCGGTGCGGACCATGACAAACATTGACGAGTTTCATAGTGAAACAATCACGTGTGAGGTGATATTTGAGATAACGTGTCTGGTCAAAGAGTGCTGTACGAGATGATAATAATTCATAAAGCAGCTTCAATATCGACAAGCATAGGAGAGATTAGAAATTCAAAACCGTATCCTGCAACTGCTTCGTGCATTGCAAGGAACCTGAGTGCTCTCCCAAACTGGATATCCACCCGATGTGGACTTCAAAGCCGATTTTTGTAGCTACTTCACCTAATCCGAGAAAACTCTTCACAGCAACAAGATCATAAACCTCTAGGTCCGGCTGGTCTTCCATATTGCACCAGCGAAGGTCTTTGTCTTTCTCTTTGAGAAGTAGTGTGCGGTTGTTCAATCTACGCCAAGGCATCCGCACACTGGTTGGTTTGGTCAACAAACACATTTTCTTCAATCACACCGCGAAGAAATGTACATTGCACATTCATTTTGTCGATTGTCAACATCAGACGTGCTGCAGGTGCGTACATTTCATTGGAATCTTCCCTGAGGACCCGATCAAAAACTGTGACAACCAAATTTTGACACATTTTTCATCTGGTCGAATTTTTCAACTTCATTCCATTTTCACCAAGATATTCTTCTTCTTCTCTTTTCCCTCTCTCTCCATCAAAGGCAATAATATTCTCCTAGATGTAACAATATTTTGGAGCCTTATGTAGCAGATCTTGTGCATGGACGCTCCACTACCAACAATCCTAAGACTATCAATAGTTCCTCCTGGAACATCCTACACACTCATTCAGAGATTAGTTGGAGAGGGGGACCCAAGCCTTCACAGACTTGGGTCGTCCGTCATCATCGAGAATTGTAACATCCATTTCCCGATGATTCGGAAATGATATGGCTCCCCCTGAAACAGTTACCGGTTTTGGTATCCAAATCTGTTTTTGTTTTTCATTTTTAACTTCTAACTTAACAGACTGTGTTTGGATAACCTCCGGTTTTAACGCCTTTTCAACTTCTTTTCGTTGTTTCTTTTTCCGTTTCACTTCTCGTTGTTTAACAAGACGAGGGTCCTGCTTTGGTGAAACAGATCTTTTATGGTAATTGTTACCATGGGGGGGGGGGGTTCAACCTTTGACTTTCGCTTGGTGAGATATGGACAATTCTTAATGATGTGTCCATACTCACACCATTCAAAGCATGATCTCTGCTCAACAAACCTCGGAGTATCATAACTGGAAGAGCTTGATGATGAACTTCGTGATCTTGAGGTACTTGGTCCTACATCACAACCGTTTGTGTGTTGTGTATAGTTAGTTGTTTTGACTGTTTCTTTTCAAAATTTTACTTTGTTTAACAAAATTCATGTTGGATTTGTTTTCGAAAGTTTCAATTTTATCGGTCCCTCCGGAATTCACGAAGTTTATCTTCCGAACCTTTTTCTTGTTTTGGCTCTGTTTGCCTTTTCCATTTTCTTGGCCGGCATGATTTTGTGCACGGGGATCATCAACCTTTGCTTTCAACTTATGAAGATATGGACAATTTCGAATTATATGTCTAATTGTACCACATTCAAAACATGATCTTCGTTCAACAATCCCGAAGTATCATGTGATCGTCTTGCCGATGATGATGAACTTTGTGATCCCGAGGTACTAGGTTTTGAACTGCTTGGTTCATTTCTTTTCAAGATTGTTGCTTGTTTAACAAAATCTAAGTTAGATTTGTTTTCAATCGTTTCAATTTTATCCGTTCCCTTTGATTTCACAAAGTTCACATTCTTGTTCTTCTTTTGATTCGGCTTCCTTTGACCTTGAGTCGTGAATTTTCCTTTTGGCTTGGTGTGATTTTGCTGCTTTTTCACTGTTGGTAATTTTTTATTGCCATATTGTTTTCGAACATCGGCCTTTGGAATAGGAGGACACTGTGTTACCGTAACACGTGATCCTGTCTTTCCCAAAAACTTACTTGTCGAATTTTCAAAGACTTTACTGATTAAAGATTGATTCACATTCTTAATAGGAAAATCTTTGTCGGAGTAAATTTTATCATCACCAACAAGAGTGTACAACGAATTCACACTCTCCGACTCTTTTGCAGACGAGGACTCGATTGTAACAGTCTTAGCGGGCTTTGCAGGAGGATCACATAGAATATGATTCTCAAGAGGTATGTCCTCTTCTTTGATTTCCGCATCAGACTTTGTTGGGATAGTATCATCGGATTCATCATCAGAAGAATCACCATCCTCAATAATAAATGGAGGTTCCTGATTCAGTTCAGCAGAAGACACACATGTATCTGCTGACACATCTGAATCTGATGATACTTCTTTCTTGTATCCAAGTCCTGTTGCAAATTCCTTTACATCTAAAGGAACAGATGGTTCAAATAAAATTCTATCCTCCTCGTCAGGCATGGCATCATAATTGTGTCTCACAGGTGGTGGACATTTCTTGTAACCTATGCATGTGACATCCCGTTTCTCTTTCTGAACGTCAATGATGTGATCCAACACATAGCTAGAGCTCAAATAACTGTCTAGCTTAAGTTGGATCGCCTCACTTTCAGTTTTCACACAAGCCATCTCCTTTTGCATTATCTCAAGGCGAGTTATATACAAATTTATATCAGTTTGTTTTTTGTTTTCTGGAAACCATTTTTGTTAATTCGGTTTTATCTTTCTTTAATTTCTCAATTACCGATTTAAACTCCTTTTCATGGTTTTCATAAACCATGTTGGCTTCAGTGCACTTGGAAAGATCCACGGTCAACTTCTGGTTGTGGATGAATGTCACATCATACTTTTCTTGCAAAGCCTCGTGTTTGCTTTGCAACTACACCACTTATCAATCAATGAAACATGTTTGTCTTGCAAGTCAAACAAAATAGCTTGTAAAGCATCATGTTTGCCTTGCAACTCAGACATGTTTGCCTCTAAATTAGCACATTTGACACTTAATCTAGCACAATTATCACAATTAACAGCAGTGGGTTCATCGACACATACCTGACTGGAATCACTCTCAGATGTTGGCCTTTCTGCATCAGAATCAATAACCTTCTTTGATGATTCACATTCAGATCCATCCTCGCTTGAACTTGAAGTTGTATCATCCTCAACTGAAATTAAAACATCTTCATCTGAACTTCTGTCATGTTCAGAACTGTCATTATTTCCCGAGGATTCACCATTGCTGGCATCTTTGACAATTTCAGCATACAACACCGTTTTTGTCTGACTACTGTTGCTTGAATCAAGAGATGATGGTTCTACAGTAGGACGATGGTGTTGTAAAGCAACCGGTGGAAATGGATTTCCATACAAGTCTGTTGTTCTTTCTGGTTTGGAAACTGATTGTATTGGATTTCCGTATATGTCTGTTGTTATTTTCGGTTCACTTTGCTTTTGTGTCACACCCCGACCACGTAAAACAACAAATCGTGGCGGAAACGTCGGGGAGTGTTGTAACAGAATTATTGTTTCACAACCATGGTAATTAAAAGTTATGTTTTATTCATCAAGCAAAGGTTACATAGTCTTAAATTAACTGAAACAAAGTGTTCATCACATAATTAAACTAGTTCCATCTTTATTTTAGTCTCTAAGGCATAGGTCCGCCCTAGTGTGTCACGAACATCCTAAGCAACAGCTCCTGAAAACACATGTGAAAATAGGTACGTCAGCATAAAAATGCCTGTGAGATACATAGGTTTTATGAGAATAGGATTCATGACTTAAGTTTTAAGAAAATGTTTAATAAAATTTTGTCATGAACCTTGTAAATTGTTTTGTTTCGTAAATTATTTGAAAAGCGATAAGATCAGAAGGTGTGTATAAATGAAAGAATAATATATGGTTAAATGAATAACCAAGTAGTATGAGTTTGTATAAAACAGACTACTTGTAAACCAAAGTCTTGAAAAAATATGTTGTTGTGTAAAATGTACAAGTCCAAAAGTAGTCAACAAATGTTATGTATGGTAAGCAAAGTGTAGTGACATAAACCAAATGTAAAGATCTACAAAACAAGGTACTTTGAATATATCAAAAGTTATGTTTTGCAAAGTAAAAGCATGTTTTATTGATAATAACATTTATGTGGTAAGTTAAACGCATACATTCAAGCCTTGAGACAGACGGATAACCCTAAGTCAAGGTTATCAAAAGAAATGTTTTCGGATTCGGTCATTCCTTACACCCAAACAAACCTAGGATGTCAGGAACGGGATTTGTCAAGTCCTATGGTACCATTACTTACTACCGAGCGGCGTAGCTAATGTTAATGAACGTATATAAGTCCCGTTTGCACAAACCAAATGTTATACCAAATGTAAGCATGTTATATGAAAACAATGTAGTAAGTATGCTAAGTAAACATACATAGCAAAACAATATAATGTAAATCATGTACTATAAGTGTACTAATGAACATAGCAAGTATATGACATGAAAATAGGAAAGCATGAAATTAACAAGTAGGCACATGTGTTTCACCCCAAAACATTGGAAAACAGTAAGAGAGGGGTCTATGTACTCACAGTAGTGCGTCTTGAATCGAATCTCAAACCCTGTCCGCTACACGACAACCTACAACGTACTAATGTCTATTAGACGAGCGGGTCGTCCCTTGGCTTAGAGTTTAGTATTTTGGGTCACGTTTCTTATATTGTTCCGTGTGGTAATTATTTGTTAAAATAGTTAATGTTTTAACTTAATCATATGACATGTTGGGATATTTGTCCATTCAATGCTCTAGTAAACTTTTGTCTAGAATATATTTACTAAGTGTTGGATTTTCGGAAAATTTCGCCATGGTCTCCTTTGTAAATAGAGGTGTCCATGCTTTAATAGCATATCATTTTCTTTTATATAAAACCAATAGTTCATTTTCAACCACCAAACCGACATATCGACAAACAAAACGTTGCATACTTCATTTCAGCTTTATAACTCGAAACCGGACTGTTTTCGAGGATTTTTATAAAATAGTTAGCCATTTCTAAAAATCACCAAATTTTTACAGAATATGACACATGTTCCAAAATTTTTTTGTAAAAATATCAAAGTCCAATTCGTTACCCATATTTTACAAAAAATCATTTTCTCGACTGCAATCAGATTTGTTACCTTCTGATCGCAGTTTACGGAAATATTCACTAAAAATCAACCGTAAGTCCGTTTGACGAAATTCCAGTTGGAGGGTCGTCCTGACAACGGTGTCCATCTACTGTAAAAATTTCATGAGTTGATTTTATTCAGGTCTTAAGTTGTGACTCCGAAAATTTCATACTTTTTCTGCCATAAAAATGCAGCTTGAGCTGCTGTCCAAAAATAACCTTTTAAAAATAGTAAACGGTCTCGAAAAATTATGATTCCAGTGCCATTTGCTTAGTTATTCCAAAATACTCATTTTAGGCTTTAGAAATTCTGTTTTTCGATTTAAAATGGTCCAGTTACAGCCTGTTGAAGTTGGCTGGAAATACAACTCAGCAAGCTGTTTACATGGTAGAAGTTTCTAAAACGCATCAACGAAGACCCTAACCATGGTTTATTGATGATTTAATGTTCAAACCTCAATCATGCTTTAACCAACCCTATACCAACCAGATTTCAACTTCTTACAAACTTTTTATATAGGGTTTTTATGCAGGATTTCATGTTCTTCTTTTTAGTGTTCATTTTTTTGTGTTACTTGATTATTGTCATCATAACAAGGAACAAGATGAAAACAATGGTGTGAAGGGACTTACTACTAGCACAAGGCTAGGGTAGAAATTCTAGTGTGAAGATGATGGGAAGCTTGAATCACTAGAGATCACCTTGAGACCACCTTTGAATCTTCACACCACTTGAAGGTTGTTTAGAAATGGGACTTGAAGGTGATGAACAAAGCTTTGAAGGTTTGAAGGAGGTGAAGTTAGAGAGAGAGGGATGGGGACGGTTGGGAGTGAGAGGAGAGAAGGGAGGTTGAGTGCAAGTATTGTGGGGAGTATGGTGGGTATATATAGGCAAAAATCTAGACAAGAATCTTACAACTTCCAAGGAAATCACATAGAATCCAAGAAAGATCAATTATAATAAAAAAATCTTGGCAAAATATTTGGTGGGGTCCACCTACTTGTGACCGAAATTTAGATGGGGGAGGGACCAAAGTGTAAATTTTTATACAACCATGCCATAAGTAGTCTAAAACGGGTGTTTAACTAAATACCGGGTATTTTATCTAGCGTTTAAACCCCGGTTTATGGCGTTCTAATTTATTTTTATTATTATACAAAAATAAACCTGCCAGAATATTGTTGGAATAAATTTCAGTTGCCAAGACTGGCTGCGTTGTCTGCGTTTTGCAGTAAAAGCACTGTGTCGCGCAGAAACACGCGGTACACGCTTAAACTTGAAAAATTAGCGTTTTTAGGCGTTTTAATTTATTTTTCAACACGGACCTGATAAAAATAAAATTTTTAATCATAACAGAATATTTTTGGGATTTAAATATTATCCGGCTGGTCACCAGCGTTAGTTTCGCAGTTTTGTCGTAAATAGTCCTTTAGTTTAAATGATCATATTTTTGCCATACAGAATCCTTTGGAACTTATTTCTAAGTTATGTAAAGGATATTTATGGTATGTTAAGCTTACGTCATAGTTCCGGAGTGCACGTTGCGTTAAACTGATTGCGTTTATGCACCAGTTTTGCATATAACCCTCTAGAAAGCGATTTAAAGCTTGAAATCGGAGTCGAATCAAATTGTAAAATCATCAAACATAAATACACACATAGTAACACCAAAGCACATTGTTTTATTGATAATTCACATTGCTTTACATTATACGACGCTTACAGAACACAGTTGTCACAGTCTCCCCTACTTTAGGAAATTTCGTCCCGAAATTTTATTTAGAGGAAACTTGCGAAAACAAATGCGGATATTTCGCCTTCATCTGGTCCTTACGTTCCCAAGTAAACTCAGGGCCACGTTTGGATTCCCAGCGAACCTTGACCAAATGAATCCGTTTGTTCTTCAACTGCCTGAATGTACGGTCCACTATCTCCACAGGTTTCTCGACAAAATGCAGTGTTTTATCAACACGTATTTCGTCAAGCGGTATGTGGAGGTTCTCGTCAGCTAAACACTTTTTGAGATTGGACACATGGAAGGTTGGGTGAACGTTTCTAAGTTCAGGAGGTAACTTAAGTCTGTAGGCTACCTTACCGATTCTTTCAACGATCTTGAATGGTCCAACATATCTAGGTGCAAGTTTTCCTTTCTTTCCAAATCTGATGACACCTTTCCAAGGTGAGACCTTAAGTAATACATGATCACCGACTTGAAATTCCAAGGGCTTGCGTTTTAGGTCCGCGTAACTCTTTTGACGGCTTCGAGCTGTCTGTAAGTTATCACGAATTTTCTTTACCTTGTCAGTTGTCTCCAGAATGAGGTCAGGTCCAGTAAGCTGAGCCTCAACTATCTCATTCCAGCAGACTGGTGAACGACATTTTCGACCGTAGAGAGCCTCGAAAGGAGCCATGTTGATGCTGGAGTGATAACTGTTGTTGTAGGAAAATTCAATCAATGGAAGATGTGAGTCCCAACTACCACCAAAGTCGATCACACTAGCTCTAAGCATATCCTCCAAAGTCTGGATTGTTCTTTCAGTTTGGCCATCTGTTTGTGGATGATAGGCTGTGCTCAGATTGAGTTGGGTCCCCATGCAGATTGCATGGTTCTCCAAAATCGAGAAGAGAAGCGAGCATCCCTATCAGAAATAATGTTCAAAGGAACACCATGTCGAGATACAATTTCATCCACATAGATTTTAGCTAACTTTTCAGCAGAAAAATCCTCACGGATTGGCAAGAAATGCGCTGATTTAGTAAGACGATCCACAATTACCCAGATGGCATCATGACCTTTCTTAGTGCGCGGAAGTTTAGTAATGAGATCCATAGCGATGTTTTCCCATTTCCAAACTGGAATCTCTGGTTGCTCTAAAAGACCAGCAGGATGTTGGTGTTCAGCCTTAACCTTAAGACAAGTAAGGCATTTCGAAACGTACAAGGCAATGTCTTTCTTCATACCAGGCCACCAATACCGAGTACGAAGATCCTTATACATCTTGTCTGAGCCAGGATGAATAGAATAACGAGACTTATGGGCCTCATCCATAAGCAAAGCGCGAAGATCATCTTGGCTTGGGACCCACAAACGGTCCATGAAATAGTACGATCCATCTTCCTTCAGCACAAGATCAGGCTTAATGTGATAGGGTAATTCCTTACCCATCAAGTCTTGTGAAACACAAGCGTGTTGAGCCTGAGTAATGCGTGCTTGGATATCAGATCGAGCTTGGATAGCAGATTGAACACGAACGCAATGAAGCTTAGTATGTTCCTTACGACTTAATGCATCAGCCACAACATTCGCTTTACCAGGATGGTAGCGAATTTCGCAATCATAGTCGTTTAGGAGTTCGACCCAACGTCTTTGCCTCATGTTAAGTTCTTTCTGGTTGAAGATATGCTGAAGACTTTTGTGGTCAGTGAAAACCACGCATTTTGTACCGTACAAATAGTGTCTCCAGATTTTGAGAGCGAAGACAACTGCACCCAACTCAAGATCATGAGTGGTGTAGTTTCTCTCATGTACCTTTAATTGTCTAGATGCGTAGGCTATGACTTTGTTCCTTTGCATCAGAACACAGCCAAGACCCAATTTCGATGCATCACAGTAAACAATAAAATCATCATTGCCCTCAGGCAAAGTCAGAATAGGTGAATCACAAAGCTTCCGCTTCAAGGTCTGAAACGCTTCTTCTTGCTTATAACCCCATTCAAAGGGTTTGTTCTTCTGAGTTAGAGCAGTTAGAGGAACTGCAATCTTTGAGAAGTTCTCGATGAAGCGGCGGTAATAACCCGCAAGACCAAGAAAAGAATGAACCTCAGTAGGAGTAGTTGGCGTATCCCAATCCTTAATCGCACTGATCTTGGAGGGATCTACATGAATACCTTGTTCGTTGACAATATGTCCCAAAAATTGAACTTCCTTAAGCCAAAATTCGCACTTGGAGAATTTGGCAAAAAGTTGCTCTTTCTTTAGGAGTTCCATAGTAAGACGAAGATGTTGCTCGTGATCAGCTCGCGTCTTAGAATAAATCAAGATATCATCAATGAAAACGATGATGAACTTATCCAAATAAGGCTTGCAGACCCTATTCATCAAGTCCATGAAAACAGTAGGAGCATTGGTCAAACCGAATGGCATGACTGTGAATTCATAATGCCCGTATCGAGTGCGGAATGCTGTTTTGGGTATATCCTCTTCATGCACACGAAATTGATGATACCCAGAACGAAGATCAATCTTCGAAAAGCAAGTAGCACCCTGTAACTGGTCAAAGAGATCATCAATGCGAGGTAGGGGATATCGATTCTTGATAGTAAGCTTATTCAGCTCACGATAATCGATACACATTCTGAAGGATCCATCCTTCTTCTTGACAAAAAGAACGGGAGCGCCCCAAGGTGAAAAGCTAGGACGGATGAAACCTTTGTCAGAAAGCTCCTGAAGCTGCTTAGATAGGTCTTGCATCTCAGACGGTGCAAGACGATATGGAGCTCTGGCAATAGGATTTGCACCAGGTACGAGATCGATACGGAACTCGACTTGGCGTGCTGGGGGTAGACCAGGCAACTCTTGAGGAAACAGCTCCTGATAATCCCGAACAACAGGGATATCTTGAATAGGCTTACCTTGGTCTTTATCTGCCGTAACATGTGCCAAGAAGGCCACATAGTTCTTTCGCAGATACTTCCGAGCTTGAAAACAAGACATAAGCTTGAGGCTACTAGCCGGTTTCTCACCACGAACCTGAAGGATCTCACCTGACGGGAGCGGCACACGAACGATCTTCTCAAAACAAACCACCTCTGCGCGATGCTTGGCTAACCAATCCATACCCACAATAATGTCGAAACTTCCAAGACGCATAGGCGTGAGGTCAATAGGAAAAAGATGGTTGTTAAGGTTCAACTGGCAGTTGCGAAGAACAGAATCAAGAACAATGGGTTCACCATTCGCAACTTCGACTGTTAAAGGCTTACCTAGTTTCGTTCTAGACACGCGAAGCAAAGGCTCAAAAGATAACGACACAAAACTCTTATCGGCCCCTGAATCAAAAAGAACAGACGCAGGTTGATTATTAACAAAGAACGTACCATTAACCACTTCATTGTCTGCCTATGCCTCAGCAGCATTCATATTAAAAACTCGACCTCGAGCTGGACCCGGGTTCTGAACTGCATTGATCAATCTTGGACACTGATTTCGATAGTGGGTCAGATCCCCACAGTTGTAACAAGAACCTGGTGGGTAGTGAGGTCGTGCAGCTTGACCTTGTTGCTGAGCAAGAGGCTGAGCAACCTGTTGAGCCGGGTTTTGAGCTGCCCGATTCTGATTGACAGGAATGCGGCATGCAGCAGCGAGATGACCAGATCTTCCGCAGT
Organism: Helianthus annuus; assembly: GCF_002127325.2. NCBI lineage: Eukaryota > Viridiplantae > Streptophyta > Magnoliopsida > Asterales > Asteraceae > Helianthus > Helianthus annuus. The sequence continues at coordinate 13,690,828 of NC_035435.2, forward strand.
TGGTGCATTGACGGCACTGGTGGTGTGGTTGATGATGTCCGTTACACTTATTGCACAGAGGTGCATTGCCAAAGTATGGTTTCTTGGCAAGAGGTTGCGCAGGCTGATTTTGAGCGGCTTGAGCCTGAGTAGTAACGGCATAGCTCTGGAAAGCCTTCCGCTTCCTTGAACCCTTCGAAGAACCCGCATCACTCCCCTTCTTGCCTTTACCTTTCTTGCTATCCTTCTTGTCAGACTCCTGCTTCTTACCCTTCTTGTCACCCTTCCTGTGCAACTTACCCTTTCGTATCTGCGACTCAGTCAGTGTTGCAGATAGTTCGATTGCCTGGCGAACAGTGGTAGGTTTACTACCGGTAACGATGTCTTGCACAGAGTCAGGTAGACCATCGATGTATCTCTTGATAGCCTTGTCGAGTGGGGTGACCATTGTTGGGCATAACAAACTCAGCTCTTCGTACCTATCAGTATACGCCCGGTGCTCACCACTTACTTGTTTCAGATCATCGAACTCCCTTTCCAACGCTCGTAGTTCATGACGAGGACAAAACTCACTCATCATGAGAGTCCTCAACTCAGCCCATGACTGTGCTAAAGCGACTTCAGCACCACGATCTCTCATGACCCCGTTCCACCATGTCAACGCCCTCTTCTGAAAAACACTAGAAGCAACTCAACTTTGCGATTATCAGGACACTGAACATGACCGAAAGTATTCTCAATGCTCTCAAACCATTGAAGGAGCCAAGTTGCCCCCTCAGTCCCACTGAACTTGGGTGGTTTAGCTGAATTGAAGCTCTTGAAGTTACAAGGAGCGTTCTGATTGATGTTGGCTTGGTTAAACTGAGCAATAAGATTCGGGAACGCAGCAGCCATATGTTGTGCGATGATTTCCGCCAGTTCAGCATTCGGTAGCGGATTTTCGCGTCGAGGAGGCATGCTAAAAAGAGGAAAACATGAGAGGAAACGAGTGAGATGATTAGATGAAAAGAACGAGACGAAACAAAATCAACAAAGCCAGGATGGTGGTCATTTGTCCGTATCACAAAGCAAACAAACGACACACAGTGACTAATCAAAGTAAATGGGTCCATAAATAATGCTTAGCGAAGACATGCTCGCCTATAAGTGAACACTCACCCCAGGAGTTCCCAGGTAAGAGTGACTGGTCCGATTATGTGGATTTGTACGAACACTCTAGCCTTAGACAGAAAACCCAGGGTACAGGCATTCACTCTTCCAGTTTGCACGTGTTCACACTATTTAGAACCCAAAACTTTGACGAGATTTTGAAGACTTGGAAAGCACAAGGCCAAAATCAAACTGGAAGGGTTCAAAATTATATAATAAATCACTTGAAGAATAGAGGATTGTTTTTCAAAAATCGTTTTAGAAATCTGGGTTCTTGTTTTGATGATCACCTAAGGATAGGTGAAGTGCATGTTTTAAAATCTAAACACAAGACAACTTGTGTTGGGGTCCTAGAAAGGTTATAGTCTAGGTCAAAGCATTACTAATAACCTAATTCCCTATAACCATTGGCTCTGGTACCACATTCAAAACATGATCTTCGTTCAACAATCCCCGAAGTATCATGTGATCGTCTTGCCGATGATGATGAACTTTGTGATCCCGAGGTACTAGGTTTTGAACTGCTTGGTTCATTTCTTTTCAAGATTGTTGCTTGTTTAACAAAATCTAAGTTAGATTTGTTTTCAAACGTTTCAATTTTATCCGTTCCCTTTGATTTCACAAAGTTCACATTCTTGTTCTTCTTTTGATTCGGCTTCCTTTGACCTTGAGTCGTGAATTTTCCTTTTGGCTTGGTGTGATTTTGCTGCTTTTTCACTGTTGGTAATTTTTTATTGCCATATTGTTTTCGAACATCGGCCTTTGGAATAGGAGGACACTGTGTTACCGTAACACGTGATCCTGTCTTTCCCAAAAACTTACTTGTCGAATTTTCAAAGACTTTACTGATTAAAGATTGATTCACATTCTTAATAGGAAAATCTTTGTCGGAGTAAATTTTATCATCACCAACAAGAGTGTACAACAAATTCACACTCTCCGACTCTTTTGCAGACGAGGACTCGATTGTAACAGTCTTAGCGGGCTTTGCAGGAGGATCACATAGAATATGATTCTCAAGAGGTATGTCCTCTTCTTTGATTTCCGCATCAGACTTTGCTGGGATAGTATCATCGGATTCATCATCAGAAGAATCACCATCCTCAATAATAACTGGAGGTTCCTGATTCAGTTCAGCAGAAGACACACATGTATCTGCTGACACATCTGAATCTGATGATACTTCTTTCTTGTATCCAAGTCCTGTTGCAAATTCCTTTACATCTAAAGGAACAGATGGTTCAAATAAAATTCTATCCTCCTCGTCAGGCATGGCATCATAATTGTGTCTCACAGGTGGTGGACATTTCTTGTAACCTATGCATGTGACATCCCGTTTCTCTTTCTGAACGTCAATGATGTGATCCAACACATAGCTAGAGCTCAAATAACTGTCTAGCTTAAGTTGGATCGCCTCACTTTCAGTTTTCACACAAGCCATCTCCTTTTGCATTATCTCAAGGCGAGTTATATACAAATTTATATCAGTTTGTTTTTTGTTTTCTGGAAACCATTTTTGTTAATTCGGTTTTATCTTTCTTTAATTTCTCAATTACCGATTTAAACTCCTTTTCATGGTTTTCATAAACCATGTTGGCTTCAGTGCACTTGGAAAGATCCACGGTCAACTTCTGGTTGTGGATGAATGTCACATCATACTTTTCTTGCAAAGCCTCGTGTTTGCTTTGCAACTACACCACTTATCAATCAATGAAACATGTTTGTCTTGCAAGTCAAACAAACTAGCTTGTAAAGCATCATGTTTGCCTTGCAACTAAGACATGTTTGCCTCTAAATTAGCACATTTGACACTTAATCTAGCACAATTATCACAATTAACAGCAGTGGGTTCATCGACACATACCTGACTGGAATCACTCTCAGATGTTGGCCTTTCTGCATCAGAATCAATAACCTTCTTTGATGATTCACATTCAGATCCATCCTCGCTTGAACTTGAAGTTGTATCATCCTCAACTGAAGTTAAAACATCTTCATCTGAACTTCTGTCATGTTCAGAACTGTCATTATTTCCCGAGGATTCACCATTGCTGGCATCTTTGACAATTTCAGCATACAACACCGTTTTTGTCTGACTACTGTTCCTTGAATCAAGAGATGATGGTTCTACAGTAGGACGATGGTGTTGTAAAGCAACCGGTGGAAATGGATTTCCATACAAGTCTGTTGTTCTTTCTGGTTTGGAAACTGATTGTATTGGATTTCCGTATATGTCTGTTGTTATTTTCGGTTCACTTTGCTTTTGTGTCACACCCCGACCACGTAAAACAACAAATCGTGGCGGAAACGTCGGGGAGTGTTGTAACAGAATTATTGTTTCACAACCATGGTAATTAAAAGTTATGTTTTATTCATCAAGCAAAGGTTACATAGTCTTAAATTAACTGAAACAAAGTGTTCATCACATAATTAAACTAGTTCCATCTTTATTTTAGTCTCTAAGGCATAGGTCCGCCCTAGTGTGTCACGAACATCCTAAGCAACAGCTCCTGAAAACACATGTGAAAATAGGTACGTCAGCATAAAAATGCCTGTGAGATACATAGGTTTTATGAGAATAGGATTCATGACTTAAGTTTTAAGAAAATGTTTAATAAAATTTTGTCATGAACCTTGTAAATTGTTTTGTTTCGTAAATTATTTGAAAAGCGATAAGATCAGAAGGTGTGTATAAATGAAAGAATAATATATGGTTAAATGAATAACCAAGTAGTATGAGTTTGTATAAAACAGACTACTTGTAAACCAAAGTCTTGAAAAAATATGTTGTTGTGTAAAATGTACAAGTCCAAAAGTAGTCAACAAATGTTATGTATGGTAAGCAAAGTGTAGTCACATAAACCAAATGTAAAGATCTACAAAACAAGGTACTTTGAATATATCAAAAGTTATGTTTTGCAAAGTAAAAGCATGTTTTATTGATAATAACATTTATGTGGTAAGTTAAACGCATACATTCAAGCCTTGAGACAGACGGATAACCCTAAGTCAAGGTTATCAAAAGAAATGTTTTCGGATTCGGTCATTCCTTACACCCAAACAAACCTAGGATGTCAGGAACGGGATTTGTCAAGTCCTATGGTACCATTACTTACTACCGAGCGGCGTAGCTAATGTTAATGAATGTATATAAGTCCCGTTTGCACAAACCAAATGTTATACCAAATGTAAGCATGTTATATGAAAACAATGTACTAAGTATGCTAAGTAAACATACATAGCAAAACAATATAATGTAAATCATGTACTATAAGTGTACTAATGAACATAGCAAGTATATGACATGAAAATAGGAAAGCATGAAAGTAACAAGTAGGCACATGTGTTTCACCCCAAAACATTGGAAAACAGTAAGAGAGGGGTCTATGTACTCACAGTAGTGCGTCTGTAGTGCGTCTTGAATCGAATCTCAAACCCTGTCCGCTACACGACAACCTACAACGTACTAATGTCTATTAGACGAGCGGGTCGTGCTTTGGCTTAGAGTTTAGTATTTTGGGTCACGTTTCTTATATTGTTCCGTGTGGTAATTATTTGTTAAAATAGTTAATGTTTTAACTTAATCATATGACATGTTGGGATATTTGTCCATTCAATGCTCTAGTAAACTTTTGTCTAGAATATATTTACTAAGTGTTGGATTTTCGGAAAATTTCGCCATGGTCTCCTTTGTAAATAGAGGTGTCCATGCTTTAATAGCATATCATTTTCTTTTATATAAAACCAATAGTTCATTTTCAATCACCAAACCGACATATCGACAAACAAAACGTTGCATACTTCATTTCAGCTTTATAACTCGAAACCGGACTGTTTTCGAGGATTTTTATAAAATAGTTAGCCTTTTCTAAAAATCACAAAATTTTTACAGAATATGAAATATGTTCCAAAATTTATTGTGTAAAAATATCAAAGTCCAATTCGTTACCCATATTTTATAAAAAAATCATTTTCTCGACTGCAATCAGATTTGTTACCTTCTGATCGCAGTTTACAGAAATATTCACTAAAAATCAACCGTAAGTCCGTTTGACGAAATTCCAGTTGGAGGGTCGTCCTGACAACGGTATTCATCTACTGTAAAAATTTCATGAATTGATTTTATTCAGGTCTTAAGTTGTCACTCCGAAAATGTCATACTTTTTCTGCCATAAAAATGCAGCTTGAGCTGCTGTCCAAAAATAACCTTTTAAAAATAGTAAACGGTCTCGAAAAATTATGATTCCAGTGCCATTTGCTTAGTTATTCCAAAATACTCATTTTAGGCTTTAGAAATTCCGTTTTTCGATTTAAAATGGTCCAGTTACAGCCTGTTGAAGTTGGCTAGAAATACAACTCAGCAAGCTGTTTACATGGTAGAAGTTTCTAAAACGCATCAACGAAGACCCTAACCATGGTTTATTGATGATTTAATGTTCAAACCTCAATCATGCTTTAACCAACCCTATACCAACCAGATTTCAACTTCTTACAAACTTTTTATATAGGGTTTTTATGCAGGATTTCATGTTCTTCTTTTTAGTGTTCATTTTTTTGTGTTACTTGATTATCGTCATCATAACAAGGAACAAGATGAAAGCAATGGTGTGAAGGGACTTACTACTAGCACAAGGCTAGGGTAGAAATTCTAGTGTGAAGATGATGGGAAGCTTGAATCACTAGAGATCACCTTGAGACCACCTTTGAATCTTCACACCACTTGAAGGTTGTTTAGAAATGGGACTTGAAGGTGATGAACAAAGCTTTGAAGGTTTGAAGGAGGTGAAGTTAGAGAGAGAGGGATGGGGACGGTTGGGAGTGAGGGGAGAGAAGGGAGGTTGAGTGCAAGTATTGTGTGGAGTATGGTGGGTATATATAGGCAAAAATCTAGACAAGAATCTTAAAAACAACTTCCAAGGAAATCACATAGAATCCAAGAAAGATCAATTATAATAAAAAAAAATCTTGGCAAAATATTTGGTGGGGTCCACCTACTTGTGACCGAAATTTAGATGGGGGAGGGACCAAAGTGTAAGTTTTTATACAACCATGCCATAAGTAGTCTAAAACGGGTGTTTAACTAAATACCAGGTATTTTATCTAGCGTTTAAACCCCGGTTTATGGCGTTCTAATTTATTTTTATTATTATACAAAAATAAACCGGCCAAAATATTGTTGGAATAAATTTCAGTTGCCAAGACTGGCTGTGTTGTCTGCGTTTTGCAGTAGAAGCACTGTGTCGCGCAGAAACACGCGGTACGCGCTTAAACTTGAAAAATTAGCGTTTTTAGGCGTTTTAATTTATTTTTCAACACGGACCTGATAAAAATAAATTTTTAATCATAACAGAATATTTTTGGGATTTAAATATTATCCGGCCGGTCACCGGCGTTAGTTTCGCAGTTTTGTCGTAAATAGTCCTTTAGTTTAAATGATCATGTTTTTGCCATACAGAATCCTTTGGAACTTATTTCTAAGTTATGTAAAGGATATTTATGGTATGTTAAGCTTACGTCATAGTTCCGGAGTGCACGTTGCGTTAAACTGATTGCGTTTATGCACCAGTTTTGCATATAACCCTCTAGAAAGCGATTTAAAGCTTGAAATCGGAGTCGAATCAAATTGTAAAATCATCAAACATAAATACACACATAATAACACCAAAGCACATTGTTTTATTGATAATTCACATTGTTTTACATTATACGACGCTTACAGAACACAATTGTCACATTTTGATTAGTAACCGATGCCCATTGTTCTACCGTAATTCGAGATCGTGTGGGAGATTCGGCCCATGATGGCGATAAACTTGTACTTCTATATTTTCCTTCATCTACAGACGGAGTACCCCACCAACTCGGATTCATGTTTGATATGGTGACTAATACCTGTATAAATCACTTAAACTAAACAGTTAAAATATCTTTTGCAACCTTCTGTTTTTTTTTTAAATTACAATTTTCACAACGAAACAGAATATTGACGAAACAGATTAAGTGACGAAATAGATTTATAAATTTAAACCCTTTGTCGACGAAAATAAAAAAAAAAATATCCTTGGTCTTCTAATCGACGAGACAAACAAATCTTGGTTTGGGCTTCCACACTGCGAAACGGCCCAACCTGTTTTGGGTTTCCAATATGTGACGAAACAAGATTAAAGAGATTAAACGAAACAGATGAAGCCCAACATTTGAAAAACAAAAGGCCAACTAGTCGACGAAATGGATTTAAAATGTTGGACCTTATAATTGACCAAACAAGATTAAAATGGATTCTGGGCCCAAGATGTCGACGAAACAAAGGTTTTAATTAAAAGCCCAATGATGAAATGATTTTATGTATGGTTGAATGATGAAACAAAAAGCCCAACACTAAGTCAACGAAACAGAAAGGATTATTGGTGGACGAAACATGGAATTTTTCTTTTGGGCTTTCTTTTTGGGCTTTATAATTGACGAAACAAAAGTGTCCTTTTGGGCTTGACGAAACAAGATTAGAAAATGGTAGTCGACGAATCACAACTCTTGTTTCGTTGAGTCTAATTTTGGCGAAAGGATTTTGTTTCGTCAAAAGTTTGTTTCGCCGAAAAAGAAAAAGATGACAGGAGTTGGTAAGCTTTTCAAACCTTATCCTTTTCTGACACACAGACCCTACTTTCGGCTTGTTTCACCAAACAAGTAAGGTTTGTAATATTTTAACCTTATAACACTTTCCAACACACCAACAACTTACACAAATACTTTTCAAAGATCAAAAAGGTGTAAAACTTTGAAGAACACTTTGAATGTACCAAGAACACAATGAATTTTTCGGTGAATCTTAACTTTCCGAACACGCGATTTTGCCAAAATGTTTAATAAAAACCCACAACTAACATGAGAACATGAGAAACAACAAGGTTTTTAACAAAACACCAAGCAAAAACACAAGATATTTGAAGATTTGACCAGATTCTTCAAGAAAAATAAAAACTTCAAACACCCGGAAAATAACCGAAAACACTCGGTTTTAACAAGGAGAAGAGATACCACTTGAAGGTCCGGCTAGGAGGATCTAGTCGCCTAATCCTTGTGTACAAACCAACCCGGTTGTGCGGAATCCAACCAGGAAAGCAAACCGAGATAGAACACGCAATATACACAACACACAATATTCACCGATTAACACCTCTGTATTAATACGTATGAAAGGTTCGGTTACAAGCTCAATGTTTACAGATGTATTCTATAAACTCTCTAAAACTCTCGTGTGTGTGTGTTTGTGCTCTCTGTTCTTGTCTTCTACTTGTGTCTAACATTTTCAGACTAGAGACTGTCTATTTATACCCACAGACACCACGAAACGGAATGGGCTTGGCGAAATGGAACAGAACTCAACGAAACATAAACATCATTTGACGAAAGGAAACTAAGTCGACGAAACATATCAGTTTCATTGACCTCACTCTTGTTTCGTCGCAGTTGGGTTTGGCCCAACAGTTGAGGCCCAAACTTGTGTTTCGCCATCTTGATATAAGCCCAAGCTTTGTTTCTTCAAGAGTGTTCAGCCCATGGACTAGTTCAAGTCCTTTTGTTGGAACCTGAAGGTTTATACATGTAGGTTTACATAGTTTAAGGGTTGTTTATGTTTTTGTTAATGTACTTGTATGGGCCGATTATATGTGGTTTGGGTTAGTGATTAGATATGTCACAACTGGGCCTAGGTTTAGTCAAGGTGCTTAGTATTTAAACAAACCTCAACCTTAGGGTTGAGGTTGTTGGTTGTTTTTGCTTGTTGCGACTCAGAGAACCGGTTGTGATCAAGATCCTTGTATCAGTCACTGTTCAACTTTGAATGCAAGATCTTTAGTTTGTGTTTGATTCATATTATTATTCCTTTATCATTGTTTGCTCTTGAATCTACTTGTGATTGTTTTCCGCACCTTCACAAGGTAATATTGATATCATTGTTGGAACCTGAAGGTTTATACATGTAGGTTTACATAGTTTAAGGGTTGTTTATGTTTTTGTTAATGTACTTGTATGGGCCGATTATATGTGGTTTGGGTTAGTGATTAGATATGTCGCAACTGGGCCTAGGTTTAGTCAAGGTGCTTAGTATTTAAACAAACCTCAACCTTAGGGTTGAGGTTGTTGGTTGTTTTTGCTTGTTGCGACTCAGAGAACCGGTTGTGATCAAGATCCTTGTATTAGTCATTGTTCAACTTTGAATGCAAGATCTTTGGTTTGTGTTTGATTCATATTATTATTCCTTTATCATTGTTTGCTCTTAAATCTACTTGTGATTGTTTTCCGCACCTTCACAAAGTAATATTGATATCATTGAAAGATCCTGATCAGGTTTTACAATTGGTATCAGAGCCAAGAAACCATTCTTGGTTCGGTTTTGATATCAATCAGATTCAAGAACATCAATTGCTACTAATATAGTTTTGGTGTCTGTTTTGCAGTGGAAAGTGTTACAATATTCAAACTGTTCTTGGTAAAATTGTTGAAAAATATTACTGATTTTGGATTGTGTGATTTAAGAAATTCTGTTCGCTGATTTCTCGGAGTTGGTGATCACAGAAAATCCAAAGATTTCGATATCTTTGAATTTTGAAAGTGCTGAAAATCAGGGATTACGAGTCAACAGTGTTTATCTCATATTTGTTTTGCAGGTCTCGACTCGCAATCAACATTGGTCTCGACTTGTACTGCTTTGGTCTCGACTCGCAATCAACATTGGTCTCAACTTGTACTGCTTTGGTCTCGACTCGCAATCAACATTGGTCTCGACTTGTACTGCTTTGGTCTCGACTCGCAATCAACATCGGTCTCGACTTGTACTGATTTGGTCTCGACTCGCAATTGACTCGCAATCATCAACAGTCTCGAGTTGTTTGTTTCTTGGTTTCAACTCGCAATTGAGATCTCGACTCGCAACGACACTGTGCAACGTTAATTGGACTCTGAACTGTTGAACTCTTAACACTTTTGGACCATTTAAAATAATTAATTGATTAATTAATTATGACATCAAATAACACTGAATTGGCTGCCCTTAACCACCAACAAGAACTGGACTCAAAGCTTGGAACCACAACACGCATACCAAGGTTGACTGATGCCAATGATTTTCCTGAGTGGAAGTGGCGCTTTGAACAATACTTGAAGGTCAAAGATTACAAACTGTGGAGAAGCATTTTAAGGGGTCAAAGGGAAATTATGATGGAAAGTTCCACTGAACCAGGTTTTAAGGTGAAGAAACCTAGAGATCAATTTACAGAAGATGATTTGCTTATAGTTGAAGAAGATGATCGAGCACTTTCATACTTAACTATGGGATTGGGTCCTGACATTGCTATCGGATTTCGCACATGCAAATCTGCCAAAGAACTGTGGGATTCACTGATCGAAGTCTATGAAGGAAATGAAGATATGAAGGAAAGTCGAAGAAATCTGCTGCAACAAAATTTCAACAACTTCAACCATATTTATGGTGAAACTGTGGACAATCAAATTCAGAGGTTTGTGAAGTTACTGACACAAATGCAAATGGAAGAAATTCATATATCAAATGCATCTACCAATAGACAGCTTCTTAATGCATTGCCCAAGAGTTGGGATCATCATGTCGCTATGATCAAGAAAACTAAAGACCTCACGAGATGCAGCCTGTAAGAAATGATCTCTCATATCAAAGCATGTGAGCTAGATGATAAACAAAGAGAAACCAACTACAAAAACAGCATGTTAGCTGCCGGTTTTTCCGTAGCTTCCCCTTCATCAAACAACAATAACACAGCACTGTTGTCTCAAGGAGGTTTTCAAATGTTTCGCAATACCACATCAGCTAAGACTGCTCCAACTTCAGCTAATGTTTTCTGCTCAGGGTCCTCTAATCAAGTTGCTACCCCAGCTGCTCTTGCTTCCACTGCGAATGCTGGAAATGCTTCTACTACTGCTTTCGCCTCCGCTGCGAACAATGAAATGATAGCTTTCTTCACTAAACAGTCAAAAGAAAATTTGGATATCGCAACATCTGTTATAAATTGTTTGAACGCTTTCGTTGCAGGAAAACTTGATCCTCCAAAATGGTGTCCCGATGACCTATCACAGATCCATCCTGATGACGTTGAAGAAATGGACATCACCTGGCAATTGGCAATGGCTGCCTTTAGGGCTCAAAAGTTTGTAAAGAAAACGGGTAAGAACAGGTGGGGCACTGCCTGAATGGAGCTACTAAGGTGCCTTTTAACTTGCGCTGTTACAACTATCATGAGGAAGGGCATTATGCTCGAAACTGCCCAAAACCACTGATAAACAGAGAATAAACTCCTGCACAGCCCGTAACACCTAATCGAGAGAGAGCTCTTGTGACCACTGCTAGTATCGCAGATGCTACTGCTACTGGAAGCCCTCAACCGCAAGGTTTAGCGCAAGCTTTGGTGGTCCAGCCCAACATCAACTTTGATTGGACTTCTGAAATTGAGCATCTAAACATCTCAGCTCCAGAAAATCAAGCTGCATCAAATAACATTGCTTTCATGACCTCAAGTGATCAAAACTCCAAGCCCGAAGAAGAGACTGTAGCTGAAAACTTCGCCTTTATGACTCAAATTCTTTTAGCTCCCATCAAAGGTCTCACCAAAGAAGAGGTACTTTCTGTTTTCTGTACTCCTGAGTGTAGGGAAAGGGTCGAAGCTTATAGAATACACAACGCTGAGCTCATTCAAGATTATCAAGACATAAAAAATAAAAATTTTACTTTGTCGAAAAATGAAAAACTTTACAAAGAAAAGATTAAGGCTCAGCGAAAAGATATCATCAAACTTAAGGATGATGTGAGGGTAAAAACAGCCCATTTCCTAGAAGCTCAGGAAAAAGTATGTATTTTGACTAAGGAACTGGAAGATATCAGAGATAGATATCAGATAAATGAACTAAACATAAAGAAATTTGATTCTTCCAGTAAATTAGTCAAAAATTTGTGCGATCAACAGCTTGCGTACAAAGAAAAGAAAGGGCGTGGTTTGGGTTATCATCAGACTCCTCCTCCATATAATGATAATTACACTTATCTGCCAATGACTGAGGAGGAGATGATGAATGAGAGTAATATGACTTATGGTTCAAAGAACAACAAGTCGTCTTCTCATGACAGACAAGTTGAGAAACAGAAGTCTACTCCATTAAACTTTGTTTCCAAAGGCTCAATTGATCCTAACGTTTCGTCTTCATGTGCAGATGATATTTCTGAAGTAAAGTGTGAAGACGTTCATGGGAGTGAACCAGTCATTATTTCTAATAATTCTGAATCTTATTTTGAACCTTATTCTGAACCAACTGAGTCTGACATTGCTTTTACCCGTTCTTTATTTGCGTCGTTTTCTGCTTATGTTTCGTCTTGTGAGCCTGTTGTTTTGGGCAAAACTGATGATGTTTGTGTTGAAAATTTGAACAATAAGTGTGGTGATGATTGTTTTTTAGCTAATGTGTGTGATTCTAACGTTTCTAATGTTTCAGTTCATGAAAATGTTACAGGTGAGGTCCCTCAGGACGCATTCAGTGAAACCACTGAAACGACTTCTCAAGAAAATCAAGTGTATCCTGATTCTTCTTCTGAATCTGTCTCAGTGGGTGTCCCTAATGTTGAATCTAGCGGGATCCCATTGGAAACTATAATAGAAATTGAACCTGGATCAGCTTCACCTGATAAATGTGTTGAGGAAATGCATATTGATGAGACTGCTCCATGTTCAGATAATGAACCTGAATCAGTTTCACATGACAAATGCATTGAGGAAACGCTTGTTGATGAAACTTCTTCGTGTTCTAACACTGAACCAAAATTAAGTAACGAAGAAAAGGAAACTGATATAAGTGAAAAGTCATTAGAGGAAAAATCACAAAAATGCTCAGAACAACCACAAGCCAAACATGTTCAGAAAACCAAAATGTAAAGTCAATCAAAATCAAGCAAACCGAGCAAAAACTTTCAGAATACTCACAAATTGAAGCATCAAATATGTTATAACTGCGGCATTGCTGGTCATATTGCCAGAAATTGTGTTCAACTCCCAAGGGCATCAAACAAGACAAAGTCAGTGCAAAATCAGAAGGTCATCTCAAATCGATATCGTTGTTCGGAGTCAGTGACGACTGAAAAGACTAAGACAATGAAAAACAACTATCGCAGGACTAAACCTTCTGATCAGGATTGGAATGCTGCCAAACGCAAAAATCAAAATCAAAATCGACAAAACAATTTTCAAAGACATCAAAATAATGCTTTTGGTAATTATAATTTTAATTGGTCAAGAAAGCATTGGAAACCTAAAGCTAAGGCCATGCAATCCAATCCATTGCATTCATGTTATCAAAATTCCGCCACTAGAAATGCTTCAAAGTTTTTGAATAAAGACAATTTGGTGTGGCAGAGAGTAACTTATATTGATGCACAAGGAAAACCCAGATCCACTATGGGCTGGGTTCCTAAATCTAACTAATTCCGCTAATCGTGCAGGAACAGCTGTGGAGGACTACCGTGCGCCTCTGGTACATGGATAGTGGCTGTACCAGGCACATGACGGGAGACTTATCCCAACTGATAAATGTCAAGGAATTTAATGGAGGATATGTCTCATTTGCGGGAGGAGAATCAGGCAGAATCACGTTGAAAGGAACAGTACAAAACGACGTCTTGAGTTTCGAAAATGTTAACTATGTTCCAGAACTGAAACACAATCTGTTGAGTATTTCTCAGATTTGTGATCGAGGAAATTCAGTTCATTTTACAAAGAAAGGATGTCATGTTCTTAAAACCAGGATTATCATTCCAGAAGACTGGTTCTTAATGACAGCAGAGAGAAAAGGAAATGCATATGTAATTGATATGAACAAGAAACCGTGTGAAGAAATCACTTGCTTATTCTCAAAAATTTCAGAACATGATGGTCTACTATGGCATCGTCGCCTTGGGCATGTGAATATGAAGAACTTGAACAGTCTGGCTAAAGGTCAACTAGTACGTGATCTTCCAATAAAAGATTTTATGTTGGTTGAAAGGTGTGTTGCTTGTGCAAAAGGAAAGGCTCATCAAAAACCTCACAAGGCCAAACCAGTACCCTCGACAAAGGCCGTGCTTGAACTACTTCACATGGATCTTTTTGGTCCAGTGAAAGAAAGCGTATTGTCTTGTAATCGTCGATGATTATTCTCGCTACACCTGGGTATACTTTCTCAGTCACAAAAATGAAACTGTAGTGCTGGTAAAACAATTCATCACTCTGGCTGAAAATCAAGCGAGTGCTAAAGTGAGGGTTATCAGATCTGATAATGGGACAGAATTCAAGAACGCTATTTTGGACGCATTCTGCACAGAAAAGGAAATAGATCGTCAGTACAGTGCACCACGAACCCCTCAGCAAAATGGAGTAGCTGAAAGAAGGAATCGTACTCTCATTGAGGCTGCACGAACTATGCTGGCTGACTCGAAGCTTCCTAGTTTCTTTTGGGCCGAAGCTGTTAGCTCGGCTTGTTATATCCAGAATCATGCTTTAGTAAATAAACGTCATATGAAAACTCCTTACGAGATTCTGGAAGGACGTAAACCTTCGGTTTCACACTTTCGTATCTTTGGTTGTCCATGTGTATTATTACTCATGGACTCTAATGGAAAGTTTGAGGTCAAAGGAGATGAATGTTTCTTTGTTGGATATGCTAAAGGCTCTGCCTATAGGGTATACAACAAAGTAACTAAAAAGGTCTTCGAGTCGTGCAACATTGAGTGGCTTGAAGAGAACGCTACGGATGCTAGGGTCGGTCCAAATTGGTTATTCGATTATTCTGAACTGTTTAAATCATTTAACATTTTGTCAAGTGATTCTTCAGATGCAGGTGTATCTACTCCCAAACAACCTTTGTCTTTTGAAGACACTGAAGAAGAAGAGCAGATAGAAGGAAGCGTAAGACATCATACCGTTGATCCACCGGGAATGATGTTTACGCAGCATCCTACGTGTCAGCAAATGTTCCATCAATCCCCTGAAGGTGCTTCAACTAGTGGTTCTGCATCTAATGGTTCTGGATCTGCACTATTTCCTGAACCCATACCTGAAGATTGCGTTGTCACCACTCCATTTGTTCATAGTACTGCAGCACCTAATGAGGGGGAGACTAGCAACACCACCACTGAAGACGAGACCGTACCTGACCTGGCCATACCCACAAGTGTTCAACGAAATCATCCTATAGAGAATGTGATTGGTCCTGTAAATGCAGGAGTTTTAACCAGGAGCCAATCGGGAACCATCAATACTTGCTTATATTCTTGCTATCTCTCTCAAATCGAACCTAAAACTATTGATATAGCTTTGCAAGAACCAGGATGGGTAGATGCTATGCACGAAGAGCTGAACCAGTTTGAGAAGCTTGGAGTATGGAAACTTGTCAAGTTGCCAAAGGGAAAGCGTAAACTTGGAACTAGATGGGTGTTTCGAAACAAGCAAGATTCTGCAGGGGTTATTGTTCGAAATAAAGCAAGGCTGGTGGTTCAGGGATTTCACAAATTGAAGGTCTGGATTATGATGAAGTGTATGCTCTAGTTGCTCGACTTTAAGCCATCAGGATCTTCCTAGCTTATGCGTCGTACATGGGGTTCACTGTATATCAGATGGACGTCAAGACTGCGTTTCTCTATGGAGATGTGAAGGAAGAAATCTTTGTTGAGCAGCCACCAGGATTTGTACATCCAGACCATCCAGAGTATGCCTACAAGCTAGATTAGGCGTTGTATGGATTACACCAAGCTCCACGGGCTTGGTATGCCATGGGTACACACGTGGCACGATAGACCAGACTCTGTTTATCAAGAAAGTGGGCAAGGATCAAATCTTAGTTCAGATCTATGTCGATGATATTATTTTCGGGTCTACAAGTGAGGATATTTGCAAGGATTTTGAAAGAGTTATGAAGAAGAAATTTGAAATGAGTGCCCTTGGGGAAATGACACTGTTTCTGGGTCTACAAGTGAAGCAGAGCTCTCAAGGGATTCTTATCCATCAAGGGAAGTATGTGGATGACGTGCTAGCAAAATTCAAGTTTTCGGACGCAAAGCCTGCTGAAACACCAATGGCAGAGAGACCACTATTGACTGAAGATGAAGAAGGAGATTCTGTAGATCAACGGTCAGTATAGGTCTATGATCGGGTCGTTGATGTATCTAACAGCTAGCCGTCCGGATATCATGTTTGCCGTCTGCAACTGCGCACGATATCAGGCTAATCCTAAAACTTCTCATGTTACTGCTGTTAAAAGAATCTTTCGGTACCTTAAAGGCCGACCCCGTTTTGGTCTGTGGTATCCGAGGGATTCCAATTTTGACTTGTTTGCATTTCTGACAGCAACTTTGGAGGTACTGACAGTGACAGGAAATCTACTTCTACGGGATGTCAATTTTTGGGCGACAGGCTCATTTCTTGGAAATGCAAGAAACAACAAACAGTGGCGATATCTACAGCTGAAGCCGAGTACGTTGCTGCTTCTGCTTCTTGCTCTCAAGTGGTGTGGATGCAACATCAATTGCAGGACTATGGTTTGACATATCTTAACACTACTATTTACTGTGATAATGATGCTGCAATTCAAATTGTTAGAAACCCTGTTTTTCACTCCAAAACCAAGCACATTGACATAAAAGTTCATTTCATTCGAGACTGATTCGACAGAGGTCTTATTACTCTTGAACAAATCGACACAGATGCAAATGCTGCGGATTTGTTCACCAAACCTGTCAGCAGCTCGAAATTCAGAGTGCTTGTGGATTTTCTGAAAATTATCCGTTTCACTGACTGAGCATGTTTGCGTTATATAGGTAAATTTGTTCATAAAGTTTTCTATTCTTAGGTAGTTTTTATTTATGCACAAATTTAGGGAAAAAAAAAGAGGCGTGGCATGACTAGGAAATGAAATAAATTTTCACATTATGGTCAAGGGCTGACTCATGTAAGACCAGTATCGAAACAGTTTGGCTTTAGTATTGATGTGTTGGTGGGCTGTATTCTTTAGACTGAAAACATTGGCTGTTTCTGCTTAGAACTAAAATGGTACATGACTCCAGGAAAGAAAATCACTTGGAATTAGTTCATATCTATTTGAATGTTTAAATGTTGTCCCGATACACACAATTTTGATCTGACTCTGAAATCTTCTCTGAAAAAGTCGTGTACCTCCTCTGCTGCATCCAGATACATGCTGACCTGGAGGTGCTAGGCAACGACAGCTTCTGCTGCATCCAGATACATGCTGACCTAGCTGTACGTTGTCGCGCTGTAGATCTAAACACCCGAAAGAGGCCCTCAAGTGCCCAAAAGAAACCCAAATAAACCTATATCAAATTGAGAAAATCTCATTTGATCTGTATATTATACCATCTCTGCAAAAGATCTATTCTGTTCTCTTCCCAACCTATTCCCAGTTAAGATTTCAGAGATCTGGATTGGACTTGTGAAATATGTGGTAGGGATGCTATATTTCCGGGATTTGATTAGTATTTGTTTGGGTGTTCATTAATAAGAAACTAAAACATGATAAAATACGTTACAGGCAGTTATATGGAACAGGTCTGGGAAAATGAGTTTAGGTGGACAAATATACTGACAATCGTCTAGATCATTCGGTAGTAGATCAGTGTTGATAAGTGAAGTCAAGCCCGAAACCTCGTGATTTGATCCCTGAGTAATCTTCGTAATTTTCCTAATTTATTTTTGTAAATAATATTTTTTATTATTTATTTTTTAGGTTTTTGCAAATCATGCTTGGGAAGTCTAATGGGTTATAATTATTAAAATGCTTGCTTAATGGGTTTGACTTAATTGGAATTATTATAAAATTTTCAAAGAAAATCCATATTATATCAGCCCAAACAGTGTCCGCATACTTATCAGCCCAAAACAATGTTCGGATACTTTCTTAGCCTTGGAGGGCCCAAACAATTCTCGGCCCAAGCCCATTTAGTTGGGTTTGAGTATAAATTCAAGGTCTCGAGTCGAGACCTCATTTCTCACTCGAGACATTCAAGTATCTCTCTCAAAGTTCTGGCCAAGAATCTTGTTTCTTCGTGATTCCGACTTAATTTCGACTGAAATCTCCGGTTTCGATTCATCTTTATTGGTGTTTCCAGTCTCGAATCATAGATATTTAAAGGTTTGTTGATGATTGTTTTGAAGTTCTGCAGGTATTAGGAAGATTTGATGAAATTTTGATGAAGATTTGAAGATGTTGAAGAACCCTAATTTGAATATATTTTGGTCTTCAAATTATTTTGATGATGTTATGGGGATTTGATCCAAATAGTTTGGACGACAAAGTGTTTTTGTGATCTCGACTCAGACAAAGCATAAGGACTCGAGACCAGCTGATTGCGAGTCGCAACCTCGTGATTGTGACTCGAGATCTCCAGATCTCGACTCAGAGTCTCGACTCGAGATCTCGGTTGTGATTCTTGGTTGCGACTCAAGAACTTTTGTCGTGACTCATGGTTTCGAGTCAACAGTATCTGATCACGAGTCAATATTTGGAAATTCTGAGTTGTTGACTTTGAAAATTAATTTCTTGAAAAATATGAGTGTAAATGTTTGTAATACACTTCCGTTTTGTGCAGACCATGGATTTGAAGTTCATTGCAACGCACAATCAGGCTGGATATTTAGCACCTCCTCCAGAGAAGCATAGGAGATTGTATACTTCATTAATGAAGGGCCTCAACAGTTGCCGCATTGTTTACGCATTACGAGATAATCCAGTCATCCATGAAAGCCTTATTCAAGAGTTCTGGAAGAACGCGAAAATCGAGGTAGTTGAAGGGAAAGGAGTTATTGTCTCTGAAGTTCAGAAAATGACGGTTACTGTGTCAGAGCAGATGATACGAGAAGTGTTACAGTTCAATGATCAAGAATCAGATTCAATAGAGGTTCCAGCTGGTACAGTTGAAGCTATCCTGCCTAGACTGAGTGATGAAGGAAGATATCCACCTTTGGTTAAGAAGTTCGTGCATCCATATTGGAGGCTTTTGCTGCACATGTTTCTGTTGTGCATATCTGAGAACAGAGGGGGTACTGATCAGCTGAATAGTACACAGACTGCTGCTCTGATCTGTGTGATAACTAATGAACCGTTCAACTATTCGAAATACGTTTTGGAAGCTATGAAAAGGAATGTGCTAGGAGTCAGGAAGGACAAATTTCTCATGTATCCAAGGTTTTTGCAAATGATTTTCAATGCACGCTATTCAGAGTTGGTGAAATCTGGAAATACCTTGGAGTTAAAGCCGATGGGTCCTGCTTGTTTTGGTGCTCTTACTCCAAAGAAGGGTACTGAGAAGAAATTTGAAGGATTAATTCCTTTGGAGAAGTTTGGTCAATTTTCAGAGACTGAAGAGGTTGCTGCTGGTCCTGCTGTAGCTCACCCTGTTCAAGAAAATGTTGGGCCTGCTAATGCTATTGTTGCTGAAGAGCATGATGTTCAGAGAGGTGGTGAAGATGAGCCTGAGACTGAGTTTGTGACAATTAACTCTGAAGATGAAGGTGTTGAAATTATGTGGGATTCTGATGACGATGGAGAGCTTCCACCTAAAGCTGAAGTTGCTGATGTCGTTCCAACTGCTCCACCTGTGATTTCTGCTGATAGTTTGGCTCTGTTATTGAAGTCTGTGACTGAAAAGATGGGAAATCCTCCTTCTGATCTTTCGGTTTCAAATGAAGAGTCGAGTAAAAACCCAAAGGATCCTGATTCCCTACCCTTGAAGCGGAAAAGGAGGGATCCGCGGCTCGGAATGTATATTGAAAAGGGCAAAGATCAACCCATGATTACTGATGAAGATGATGAAGGTCTTTATGATTTTGATATTGAGAAGGATATTGCTGATATCACCACCGCCACTGCAGACATTTTTGAGTCTAATGCTGATACTCATAGAATTAATATGGATACCACCCCCGTTGATGTTCAAGTTACAAGTGTTATTACTGAGTCTGTTGATGTTATGTCACTTGGTGTCTCTGAATCTGCTGGTCCATCTCATGTTGGTTGTGATATGCCTAGCAGTTCCAGTGGTAAGAGGCCTGAAGAACCAGTGAGAATGTCGTTTGATGATGACTCAAGTGATGATGATGAGTTTGTTAGCATGAGAGAGATGAAGAAAAGGCTAATTGTGGTTGAGCAAGATTTGATTCATAAAGAAGCCAAGATCATTCAACTTGAAGATACTTTAGTGCTAAAGAATAGACAAATTGAACAGCTTCAAGGAGATGTCAGTTTGCTGTTCAACATGGTTTATGATTTGCGAGGAAAGTTGGAAAAGAAGTTTGGGAATGAGTTCTCTGATCCAATAGATATACAGAAAAGAAAAGAAGCCTTTGATAAAGATGATGCTGAGCGTAGTTCTGCTATGGAAAAGTATTTTGAAAGAGTTGTTGATCCTATTGCAGAAAAGGAAAAGGCTGAGAGAATCAAGAAGAAAAGGGAGTTTGTGATACTGAAGAACAAAAATCTCAATCCTGATGATGATGATGCTCAGGCAACACATCACTTGATGGATGTTGGTGAAACTCTCTATGACAAAGTTGGAAACAGATCTGGAGTTGTTAGCTGGGGATTTGATCATGATCGTAAAAGATGGTGGATCAAGCGAAAGGTTGGTCCTGTTGAATGGTATAAAAGACCAGCTCAATTTCAGACATTTACAAAGATTGATTTAACAAACTTGGTTAATGCACCGTATGTGGATGACAAGCCTGGTGGGCGTGGTCATTTATTTTGCGAGAGGTTAAAGAGGGAGGTTGCTCGTGGGTTTCCTTCTATGCATACTGCTGAATCCCTTGTGAAGCCACTCAAAGGTGTTCGAGATCCATATACTAACAAGCGAATGAAAGCGGTTCGCTGGCCTGCTACTGACAAAGAGAAGGTAATTCCGTTGGTGAGGAAGATTCCAAAAGGTGCTTTGAAGACGTTGCATTTCTGGGCATATGATGAACGATTAGGGCATGCGGTGATTGTGTGTGATGACAATGTGAATTTTCGCTTGGTGGATCAAGTTGATTTGTTGAATGTTGATCATGAAGATCTGCAGGTGTTAGCTCAGAATCAGATTAGAGCTACTGAAAAATACGAGGAAATTGCTAAAGGATGGACTGCAGCTGTTGCTTCAGTTCTTCGTATTAGTAAGAAAGGATTTGGTGGACTGAAGGATCGTTTGGGTGGTGATCGTGATGATTGAAGCATCAAGAACCTGCATGCATAAACCTAGGGGGAGATTGTTGGAACCTAAAGGTTTATACATGTAGGTTTACATAGTTTAAGGGTTGTTTATGTTTTTGTTAATGTACTTGTATGGGCCGATTATATGTGGTTTGGGTTAGTGATTAGATATGTCGCAACTGGGCCTAGGTTTAGTCAAGGTGCTTAGTATTTAAACAAACCTCAACCTTAGGGTTGAGGTTGTTGGTTGTTTTTGCTTGTTGCGACTCAGAGAACCGGTTGTGATCAAGATCCTTGTATCAGTCATTGTTCAACTTTGAATGCAAGATCTTTGGTTTGTGTTTGATTCATATTATTATTCCTTTATCATTGTTTGCTCTTGAATCTACTTGTGATTGTTTTCCGCACCTTCACAAGGTAATATTGATATCATTGAAAGATCTTGATCGGGTTTTACACCTTTATGTCTTGGCCCAATCTTCTTGAAGTCTTCTTGTACACGACGGAGGAAAGTCGTGTCCTTGATCGAATTACGTCGCGTCGAGTCGCGTCCACAAACATGCATCAACAGATACGATTTGGAGATTTGATTGTGAATTTAGCGTAGTTAAATAGATAAAAAAAAAGCCCGCTACTTTTTAGGGGATAAACAAAGTCCCGCCAAAATAGTTGCCGCCTAAAAAACCCTAAATCTGCCGCCCAGAATAAAAACGTACGCCTCAGATCATATGGAACATAACGGAACGAACGGACGCCTCACCACACTGAGGCGTACGTTTAATTAGAGAAGGTGAGGCGCCGCCACAGAAACGTTTTTGTACCGTCCCGCCCCAAGGCGCGCCTCGAGGCAGGCGTACGCCTCCACCGTTTTTTAAAACCATGTCCATCACTCCAAAAAAGTAAAACAGATCATATCAAAACTGAAGTCAAAATGTAGCCTATTTGACCTATAAAGTCAAAGGCATTTCATTATCCTAGAGCATATGCATAAGGCCATTTCAAACACAAAGACTATACCAAAATTAAAGCAATATTATTTGGCAGCCAGATCTTTACTTTAATATTGAACTTCTTTCTCATCTTGGATCGGTGAATGCCCAAATACGCTCCAAGGGTGAGCGCAAAAGCGACCGCAAGATACAAGAAACAGGGCTTCTTGGTGATGGTAAATGCTACAAAGTTGCAGAGAGCAATTGTAGCTAGAATAAATTATTCCCAATTCCACAAAATCAAGTTTAAGTTCAAGGCAGCAAACGGTTAAAAGAACATGGGCTGACCAGCTCGCTCAGCTTCCTTTTTTTCCAATTGTATCTCTGCACCGGGAAGGTTCTCCACAGGCTTTGAAATAAACTCAAGGAATTCAAGATACTCGGGATCTATATGCTCATCAAAACATTAGCTGTAAGTAATAAGTTAGGTAATGGGTTAACTGGAAACCGTAACCAGCATGCTAGATAAGCCTCTTATTACCTTTCCCTATTGTCCCTTCACGTCCGTCTTTTTTAGACCATTTCTTTGGAACGCGCTGTGAAAGTGCATATTCAACAATTGTTTTAAATTGGGTACCTGAGAGAATGAGAAGATTAAACCTTACTTCTCAACATGAGAGAATGATTAATAAGAAGATCATAAAATGGAACACATGTAAGATTTCTTGTGTGTGTAGACATTAAATCTTATTTAAAAATTAAGATAAAAAAAAACATGTGTGTCAATCAAAAAGAGCAAAACTGTAATGTCATTCAACTGCTTTAAAGTAAATGCCCAAGCATTACCCTTCTCATTAACGAAAACATGCCCATCGAAGAACTCTACAAACTCAATGACATCATCTGGCCGCATAAAGTCAATATAGGCTCTGGAATATAATTGACGTTTTGTGCTGCAAAGAGTTTAAAAGGTTCAATTATTTGTCTCCAAACATCCAGAAACTATGGAATCCGCCAAACGCCTATGTCATAAATCATGTCTACGAATTTCAATGCCGTCCATTCATCACTTCAAAAGTAAATATCAACATAACAGCAGCAAACTAAAGTATAACCAAAATGTACACTATTGCCTCACACGTCATTACCAAACATTATACACAAAAGCTGGGCGTTCTTTCTGCCAACTTCCAAACTTCCCTCAGGTCAAAACCCACTCACTGCTAAACCAAACCCACAGAACATCCAATATTTTATACGATTTCAGCGCAAACAATTCTAACAACTAATCTCCATGCCTCCATGGTCTTTAACAATTAACACTCCTCCAAATACAAAAACAACTAAACCAAATCCCACACATAGTTGTCAATTGCGAATAGCGGACGATAGCAACAAGCAACCTATACGCTATGCTTGGTCTAAACTTTTTTTTCATTTAATAAAAAAGAAAACCTTAATCATTAACTCAGCCTTCATCAACAGTTCAACCAATTTGTTTGCCGGCTAAAGAATTGTATTTTGCCTTGCTATTCACAATGTTACAAAGTCAATATAAGGGACCCACACGAATCTTCTATTTTCGGTGGGATATACACAAAATTACACCAAATCCTTTCATATTTACAATAGTGCTAATACACCCCCGCAGTCGAAGCGTAGGGTGGCCGAATGCTGAGACTGGATCTGAAGTCATCGAATAAAACTCTAGGTAGCCCTTTGGTGAAAATATCCGCAATTTGATGACGAGAAGGAACATGAAGAACGCGAACATGACCCCGCTGAACCTGTTCTCGAACAAAGTGAATGTCAAGCTCGATACGCTTTGTTCGCTGATGTTGTACAGGGTTGCCCGAGAGATAGACGGCACTCACATTGTCACAGTAAACCAGAGTTGCACGGGAGACTGGGTGGTTGAGCTCAAGGAGAAGATTGCGAAGCCAGCAAATTTCCGCGACAACGTTAGCAACACCTCTATATTCAGCCTCTGCGCTGGAGCGGGAGATAGTGGCTTGGCGTTTAGAAGACCAGGAGATGAGATTGTCACCCAAATAGACACAGTAACCAGAGGTGGTGCAGCGAGTGTCGGGGCGTCCCGCCCAATCTGTATCAGTATAAGAAACCAGGGAGATCTTCGGTGTCGGCCCAAGATGAAGACCGTAGTCGGAGGTGCCTTGAATATACCGTATAATGCGTTTTAATGCACTCCAATGATCAGCCCGTGGAGAATGCATATGCATGCAAATCTGCTGAACGGCATACCAGATATCGGGACGAGTAAATGTTAGGTACTGTAGAGCTCCTGCCAAACTGCGATAAGTAGTGGGGTCATCATGTAACGGGCTAGAGTCAACAGACAACTTTGCCTGAGTGTCAACAGGAGTGGCGACAGGTTTGCATGAGTCCATGGAGGCACGATGAATAATGTCTCGCACATACGCCTGTTGAGATAGAAACATATTGTTACCGTTGCGTGTAACCTGTATGCCCAAAAAATAAGAAAGAGGACCCAAATCTTTCATAGCAAATTCCCCTGATAATATACGCATAAGTCGCTATCGGAGAGCATCAGAAGAGGTGACAAGAATAATGTCATCCACGTAGATAAGAAGATAAGCGACGTCCTGACCATCGCAATAGACGAATAGGGAGTTGTCTGACTTGCTTTGTTTAAACCCCTGTAAAGAAACAAAGTCAGTGAATCGCTGGTACCACGCCCGAGGGGCCTGCTTGAGACCGTATAAAGATTTCTTTAAACGACAGACGTGATCTGGATAATCTTGATGGCGAAAACCCATCGGCTGATACATATAAACAGTTTCTTCCAAGTTGCCATGAAGGAAGGCGTTAGTGACGTCTAATTGATGTATTTGCCAAGACTTAGCCAAGGCAAGAGATAAAACGAGACGTATTGTAGCCGGTTTGACAACAGGACTAAACGTCTCCCGACAGTCAATACCAGTCTACTGTTTTCGTCCATCACACACCAGACGAGCTTTATATCTTTCTAAGCTGCCGTCAGACCTATACTTATGTTTAAAGAGCCACATGCTACGAATTATATTCATGTTCGGTTGCTTAGGCACAAGCTCCCAAGTCTTGTTTTTAATAAGAGTACTAAATTCGTTGGTCATGGCATCGAACCACTCGGGAGTGGCTAAGGCATCCTGAGGGTTTTTAGGTATTGGAGCGACAGTGATGGTAGTGAGGTTAAAAATCTATTTGGGTTTGGTGATGCCGCTCATCGAGCGGGTGTAGATGGTACGAGAGGGTGGAGGTGGGGGTGTTGGTGGGATCGGAGAGTGTGAGGAAGACTGAGATATAGTAGGGGGAGAGGGGTGAGGAAGGGGAACTGAAGTGTTTGATGGGCCGATTTGAGCGGGTGAAGTTTGGGCTGGTGGGGATGAAGGAGTGACGATGGGGGTTTGGGCAGAGGAGCCGTGGGGGAAGATGGGCCGGGTGGGCTGGTTTGGGCCGTAGAAGTAGAAGGCTGGGAAATATGTGGTGGGGTGGGGTGGGCTGGGGTAGTAGAAGAGTGGCCAATATGTTCCCACAATATAGGATTTATGGTGGGATTTAGAAACTCATAGGAGGGAGGTTTGGTGGGGCATTGTATTCTGTAAGGGAAGATGGACTCCTCAAAGTGAACGTGTCGGGAAATAATTAATTGGCGAGTAGAGAGGTCGAGACACTTGTAACCTCGATGGTTGGATGGGTACCCGAGGAAAACACATGGTTGGGAGCGGTAGGTAAGTTTGTTGATGGTAGTGGATGGGGTGACGGGGTAACAAAGATACCCGAAAACATGAAGGTGCTCGTATTAAGGAGTGCACTTGTATAGGATAGAGGCGGGGGATCGAAAGTTTTGGGTTATATTGGGTAATATGTTGAGTAGGTATGTAACGGTTTCAAGGGCATGGTGCCAAAAGTTGGGTGGGAGAGAGGCTTGCGCTAAGAGGGTCCGAAGCATGTTAGTGATAGTGCGAATTTTTCGTTCGGCTTTGCCGTTTTGGGATGAAGTGTAGGGACATGAAAACCGAAATTGCATGCCATTCTGATTACAAAAATTGAAAAAATTTTGGTTCGCGTACTCTTTACCGTTTACGTTCAAATTGAGTGTGAATAAGGTTGTGGAACTTAGAAAATATACCGAACACTTGTGATTTATTTGCAATTGGGAAGGTCCATAAGAAGTTAGTGAAGTCATCCAAAAAAAGTATGTAGTAGCGATGACCACCTTTGCTAATTATGGGCGAAGTCCAAAGGTCGCTATGAACAATATAAGACGGCAAACCAGTACAATTAGGAGAATCATAAAACGACAATCTAACACTTTTACCAAAAATGCAAGGTTCACAAATAGTTTTATTAATCTTCCCATAATCAATAAACGAAGAAAGTTTTAAAGAGTGCAATAATGTGTTGCCGGGATGACCCAAGCGTTGATGCCAGCGATCTTGAGTAACAGCAGTGTAGGCCGATGGTTGGTTGAGGTGGACAGGAAATGGCTGAGTGAGAAGGTAAAGATCGCCAGTGCTATTGCATCGAAGGATAGGTGCCCGAGTTTTGAAGTCCTTCACAAGAAAACCAAAAGGATCAAATTCAACAGACACTAAGTTATCAGTGGTAAAGGCGACGGATAGAGATTAGGTTCTTGATAATGTTCGGGGCAAATAGGACATTGTTAAGTTTTAAAGGTGGAAAAGGTGGTGGTAAACAATGGTTGCCTTTTGCCACGACTGTGATACGCATGCGATTACCAACGATAATATTTGTACTAGTGCACGTATTAAAATTAGACGGGGAGTATATACCTTGTTCGTTGGCCGAATGGGAAGTGGCTCCAGTATCCATGATTCCGTGATCAGGAGAATTCAAAGCCATGGTGTTGAGAGCTTTCTCGATGTCTGTAGCCGTGTAGCCGGTGTTGTGAGCCTAGTCAGGTCTGGGGCCAAGAATTCCCTGAGAGTTGTGGCTGTTGGGGCGTGAAGGATACGGGCAGGGTGGTTGGATAGCCTGATTTTGCCATGAGTTTGGGTAACTGTTAAGGAGGCCAGCCCATTGAGAGGCAGTCCGGTTGCTAGGAAAAACAATGTATGGGTGGAATGGGGTTATCGGGTGTTGGCCAGAACCACGACCACGATTGGTGGAGCCTCGGCCCTGTCCCCGACGGCCACCTCCGCGGTTACGACCACGCCCGAGGTCAGCAGAAGGGAAGAAGGCAGGTGTGGAAGAGGGGCTGGTTGAGGATGATGCAGACGCCGTGAGGGCAGTGGCGGAGGCATGAGCGGCCCGGGTTGCTTGTCGTTTCTTTTTACTTTCTTCCATGTTCAAGCGGGACCTAACGTCATTGAAATCAGGCAGTGGATCACGGTTCTAAAGGACCGTGGAGATACCGTCATATTGATCCGTGAGACCCGTAAGAATCTTAATGACGAGCATATGATCATCCACATGGGAGCCGACGACTAGCAAGTTGATCAGCCAGAAGCTTGGCGTGTTGACAATATTCTGACATGGAGGAGAAATTGTCTAGGCAGAGGTTAGCAAACTCATGATCAAGGAAGATGGCCCGAGTGTTCTTGTTATCGTTGAACTCGCTCTCGACGGCTGTCCAGGCAGCGTGAGTAGACTGACGCAGTTGCAGAATGGTGTGGAGAAGGGCAGGAGAGATAGTTGCGTAAATCCACTGAAGCACTATGGCGTCAAGGCAGGACCATAGGGCAGCTGCGGCAGCAACGACAACCTTGTCAGCTTCTGTGGGGTTGGTGTTTGCAGCAGCGGGACGAGGGGATAGGTGGTCGAGCACTTCGAAGGCCTGACAGTGAACCTTGAAAAGTGTCGACCAGGTGGTATAGTGAGTCGAGTCTTTTTCCAGAGTGATGGGTATATGTAGGTCCCGAAATCGGAGGATCGATTTTCACTACCCAATCCTTGTTTATAACAAACAAAGTTAAGTGTGCGGAATCCACTTAACTTAGCCAATCAAACATAGAACAATATGAACACAATGGTTAACCAAAGAAACACACTCTTTTGATTAACTGGATGAGATAAAACAACTGATAAAAACACAGTTCTTACAAGCTTGAAGGGTATTCTCTCATCTCTGAAACTAAACTGTGAACATATCTGTGCCTTATATAGCAGATGGGCTTATCACCTTGACGAAGTGATTCGTTGACTACTTTGACGAAACACAACCAAAGTCAACAACTCTGTTTCGTCGACATTCATTTGACGAAACAGACCTGTTTCGCCAAGGCCTGCAAATGGTTAACTGTTTCTGCATAACAGTTTGAAGAAACAGATGGCACAAATTGCATAATAACATGACAGAAATACCCTCAATATGCCACATGCATTGTTTTAAGACCAAATACATAAACTAGGAGACAAACACGTCAGACACAAGCAGATAGGAGGATATCCGACTTGGTCGACTGCGAATACAGACTCGATAACTGATAAAGACCGTACAAAATACACATAATTACAAGACTAGTAACAGACACACAAAAATGCATCAACAAACTCCCCCTTGTCTGTTGCTTGTCTTCGGTCTTCATATCTTTCTTCTTCAGTGACGTTCGGACCAGGAACTGCCCGAATGGATTCCCCTGTAAATGCGTCCTTGTCTTCATAAAAGATGTCGTGCCTGTACAACTTGGCGATGTCGGATGCAGACATATTCACCAACCACATTGGATCCAATAACCTGAAGTTCTTATTATCATTGAAAACAATAACTGCCTCATGCGTGTCTGAATCATAGCACCATAAGCGCATATCACCAAGAAAATCCTGCTGCATCGGCATTAACGGAATCTTCTCAACCACTCTCACCGGCTCGTACACAAGCCTGTATTTCCCGGTGTTGGTTTTCGGATCAAGCGTGAACTTTATCTGCTGATGTCTGGGGAATTGAGGCTTGTAAGACTTGTCTTTCCACCCCGATTTCTTGTTCATTCGAATCAAACATTCAAATAGCATCGCACCATCAAATCCTGAGCGATTAATGAGATCTATCTTTGTCAAGGCAGCCACATCATAAAATGGCAAAGATAAAATGCTCAGCAGCGACCTAAAATACTGGATCCCAAACTCCCTCTTGATCGCAACACAGTGAATTTCCTTAACAAACATCCAACACAGTATTCGCCCACTTGGCTTAGCCTTTTCTAGTTGTAAGAAATCAACTTGTGTAGCCTATGGAACTGGCTTTGAAACCTTTGACAAAAACCATTGACGCCACGCAGCGAACGCATCTGTGGCATTCTCTGAAGTATCACGGTTTTTCAGGTGTTCATCAATATCTTCAACGTTGTCTTTCAACCAGTCCTCATCAAACAGAGCAAATTCGGTACCATCTTGTCTCACATATGATGATTTCTTCACATCACCTTCAAAGACAATCTCATCAACATTTTCAACATTCGCAGATTCCGGCTCACTCGACATCTTCTCAATTTCCTCATCATCAACGTCTCGCATTGCTTTCAAAGTGATCAATTGTTGAGGCGTGAGATCATCAACAATCTCACCCTCTTCAAGAGATTCTCCAGTAATCGGATGCACAACCTGCAATGCTAAATCAGCCGAACTAGGGACAGGGGGTGTACCAGCTAAAGCTTCAAGAAATTGTTCTTCACCGACTGTACCACTGGACGCTCCTTCGGATGACCCTATCAGTGACGGCTGATAAACGACTACAGCAGATGATGTACCAGCTGGGGGCTGTTGTGGTGTAGCAGCTGAATCAGGATTCCCTTGATCCTCAGGATCTTCATCCCTTTTCTGCAGAATTTCTTGCTGCTTACACCTATCCTCCCACAAAGTAGCAACTCGTTTGCGGAGAAAATCGAAGTTAGCACTCATCTTCCTGGCCCCTTCAAGTATTGTGGTATTCCGTGAGTCATATCACTCTTTCATCACATCGCATCTATTTCTCAGGTCTTCAGCCAATTTTTGGAGAACCGAACTCCTTCTATCCCTTTCAGCTTCGGAAGCTTTCATCCTTTCATTTTCAGCTTTAAGAAGATCGATCTCTGCTTGTTGGCGTTGGATAGTAGCTTGCTGTTCACCAACAGTAGCTTTCAACCTATCAATCTCTACCTGATGATGGATTTGATCATTCTTCGTGATACGAATAAAATCAGTCTGTCTTTGAATGCGGTCTGCTACAGCCTCATATTGACGGAACAGAAAATCATTCTTTTCTTCTTGAGTCATCTCCGATTAGATCCTTTGACGTTCACTACTCGGTTGTTGGGAAGTGGTTGCTCTGATTGCAGCAGCCATGGATCGCTGTGGAATAGGCTGCGGAGATACGATTTGAGCTGCAGGAGGAGAAGAGACTACAGGTGGTTCTGGAATAGGAGCTTGTGGCACAGAACCTCGGGAGGAGGTACTCAAGTATTTCCGAGCTTTCTTTTTCTTCTGATGCTCTGCTGATTTTCCGGCTTTCCTTTTTCTTGCACGTTCCGTTTCAGGATCAGAAGGAACATATTCCGGATCATTTTCCTGTCTGATCTTTCTGTATCTTCGTACCCCGCGTTCATCCAGATACATCTCGTATCCAGGTTCAAGTAAGAGATCATCATCAGAATCTGAATCAGCCTCATCATCACCACCGGCTGATGTGTCACCAGCTGACACTCCCCCTGCTGAGGTACCACCAGTAGTTCCTACGCTTGATGCACCAACGGCACCAGCATCACCACCATCACCACCTTCATCACCATCATCATCACTGTCTGATTCATCAGACACAACTGGTTCAGGACCAAACTTCTCACTCATCATTCTCTTTAACTCAGGCTCTTCATCATCAGATTGGCTATCTTCATGACGCCACTTGTTGTCTGCAGGAGCAACGTACGCTGTGTTATGAAGAGCACCAAATAATTTTCTTGGAGGAACGCTCTCCTTGTATCTTTTATGAGCTAAGTTCTTGATGAGTCGTAATGAGTGGAAGTTCATAGCTTCTATCTTCAGCACATCGTTGTCTGCTTTTGGAAGACTTGGATGTTGAACATTCATTATCATCTGCAGAAAACGTGGATACATCCAATACTTGCTTCCAATGGTCCTGTTCTTTCTAGTCCTTGTTAAATTCTCCTTCATGTTCTCAAAGATGAACCTTGAAATGCTAAACAGTTTGTTTAGCACTAAGGCCACCATAAGACCCACGAGTTCGTTGCTAGCCATGTCGTAACCGGCCCGTTTGTTGCTCAAACACTGGATCAGAATGTGTAGCAGAAACTTGTATCTTAGCGGCAGATCACCCTTGTTAATTTGCATACTAAAGATATCTCCGGTGCATTTCATCCGTAATAAATAGCCTCGCGTACACCTAATCGGAACAGAATCTGGAGCGTCCGGACTGTCTTGTAACTGAAGAACTCCATTGAGAATATCCGGGGACACGATCACATCCACATTTTCAACCCGTCCACTGATAACTTCATTGCCATCTACTTGACCAACATTCGCCGAATCCCAGAATGCCTTGATAAGAGACTTGTATACTAGCGTTGAGAACGTAACAACGTAGTTAATACGAGATTCCCGGATCCATCTAGTAATGTCTTTTAACTCAGCAAGTTTCTCCTCCGGATCCAAATATGCAATCTGATTATGGCGCTTTTCGGACATAATTTCCTCCTCCGTCTTATTTTCTTTCTTTGTCTTCGGCTTCCTTTTACCTTCTTTAGGTGCCATCTACAATTTAAAAAACGTCCACAATAAGTAATAATTACTTACATATACATTTGGACATGTATGGATACAAGTTCATGTATCCATTTGACAGACAGACTTTCAAACCATGTCCACTGTGAACAAATTGCAAACTGTAAAATTTTCTAAGGCATGGTGGGCGAAACAGAGATCATTGACGAAACAGAAGATGGTTTGACGAAACAGATCCTGATTGTTGACCAAATCTGTTTTGTTGACCCACTCTGATTCGTCAAGAGATCCTTTGACGTAACAAAAATGTATTTGACGAAACAGAACTTGGTTGTTGACCAAATCTGTTTTGTTGACCCACTCTGATTCGTCAAGAGATCCTTTGACGTAACAGAAATGTATTTGACGAAACAGAACTTGGTTGTTGACCAGTTCTGATTCGTTGACCATTTTGATTCGCCAAACAATCCATTGATGAAACAGAAGAATGTATGATTCGTCAAGGATCTGATTCGTTGACCATTGTGATTCATCAAACATGTGATTCGTTGACTATCTGATTCGTCAAACTTGTGATTCGCCGACTGTCTGTTTCCCCAAATGTCTGATTCGCCGACATTCAGATTCGCCGGAGTTAGGGTTTGAGATTTGGGTGTTTTGCCGAATGTCAGTTAAATGAAGAACAGATGATCATAAATCAACAACCATTCAGTGGATATCCAAAACAAGTCAAAAATCCTATCCTAATCATGACAAATTCCTGTTTCGGTTAAATACCCACTTAAAAACCTCAGCATTCAAATGGCCAAAACATCCCCTGTTTTTCATTTAATCAAAACCCAAACCGAATCTTAGGCAAAAACAAACATACACGCACTTAGATTTAACAGTTACAAGTTACAGACATAAATTAAAACAAGTTTAATATCAACACATCTAAAATCACAAGAAAATCCGGTCAAAGAGGGTCTCCGAAGGTTTTCCGATGAAATCCGACGGTGCCAAACACTAAAAACATGACAATAAACAACATTGCACCTTTGAATTTTGTGAGAATCTGATGAAAATCCGTAGATATGAGTGAAGAATGGTGTTTTCTCAACAATGGGTTTTTGTGTTTGGGAGAGGAGATGAACAGCTGCACACTTGAGAGGTTTGAAAAAAATAGCCAACTCCTCTGACATAAAGGACTTTTATACACCGACTCTACTTTTTGGCGAAACAGAAGTTGACGAATCAGGTGTTGGGCTTTGACGAAACAGAAAATGGGCCAGAACTTGGGCCTGTGAGATTAGCCCATGGCGAAACAGATTTGGGCTCCCTGTTTCGTCAATGTCTTCGACGAGACAGATCTGTTTCGTCAAACATGAAACATATTGACTTAAGGCTGACCAAGACTCATACTTTGACTTTGACCAGTTCTGTTTCGTCAACAGCAGTTTGATTCGTCAACCAAGTTTTGATTCGTCGACTTCTGTTCCAAAATCACCAAGGCATGAAACATTTTGCATACTGCACACAGGGTTTTAGCAATTTACCATTTTGACATCCGTTTGAGTTTTCAAAAACAAGAACGATTTATGAAGTAGGTTTCAGGCTTCCGGTCATAAACACCAAGCAAACACCTTTGGCATAATCAAAAACAAACTTAAATACTACACTACAAATAAATCCTAAGACGCTGAAAACTAAACTAAATGCAATTGAAATTGACAAGATAATCAACTGTACAGATGCAACTTTTGCGAGTTTCAAGGATAAGGAATCATACCAGCTTACGGTCTTAGTCAACATGATTTGATTTCTGTTTAAAGTTCTTGATAAGTATACTACCTCGATTAACGATATTGTTGTCCACATAAACTCATGCTTATCAAACGTAAACACATTTAGGAGATACGCTTTACGGTAAGAGTTATACTTACAGGTCGATGTAAAACCACTTCACGACACATTCCCGTATCAAGGTATGCACGAGAATTCATCTTACCAGTGAGTATACCGATTATCATCTGTTTGACCGTATAAGATGTGAGACACTCACTTATTTTGATTTGAAAACCAAGCCCTATGTGATAGAATCACTTATTGATGAGGAACTTGATTTTCGATGCATGAGGGCACAGGAGCAAGTCCGTGAACAGGTCAGTACTTTCGTACAGCAGAGAGACGAACTTGACTCCCGGATAGATGTGATATTTTATCACTTATTTGTTTGGACATGTGATTGTTTATCACTTATTGAGGTCGTATGCAGTATGTACACGTATGTATAGTATCATGGAAGATCTAGACTTGCGTCCCCGTTATTTTTCTTTTTCGGAAAAAGATACAACCATGATACCCAGATGATAAGCAGCATAAAGACCGAATATCTCAGAACCTCGGCAATCTATCAAACAAAATTTCGGTACCAAGACCATATGCCAATGAATGGTTCCCACCTGACTTGAAGTCTGTTAGGTTTGTATCATCCTGCACATTTTAGTTTGATTGTGAGCCTACCGATACATCGTTAGAAGAGATACTTATCATTTGTTTAACGATTTTAACCATGTTAACCGACCACACCAGTGAATATCATCACCTTCCATTTTCCAAGAAACTCATTTTTGGTTTTTTTTTTTAATTTTTGAATTTTTCAAATGAAAAGACAGAATCATAAAGACATCTTTTTGGATTTTTTTTGAGATTTTCTAATGTTTTGTATTTTCTTGAAATTTTCTCCCCCAAAAATGCTAAAAGATTAAGAAAGTGAAAGTCTTTTTGTATTTTTCGAATTTTTAAAGAAAATATTTACAAAAATGATTAGCCAAAGCGGTTTACTCGGGTATCACCTTAATGCCGTTGACCAAAAGTAGATAATCAAACCGTGATCTATCAAATGCTTTTGTAAACAGGTCAGCACGTTGGTAATCGGTGGGGATATGAACAACATCGATTAATCTTTTGTCAAAACAATCACGTATGAAGTGATATTTAATTTCGATGTGTTTGGTCTTGGAATGCTGCACAGGATTTCTAGTGATCTGTAAGGCAGCATTGTTATCAACAAAAATAGGAGTAGATAGGAATTCAAAACCGTACTCGCGCATTTGTTGTTGTATCCACAAGACTTGGGAGCAACAACTGGAGGCAGCAATGTATTCTTCTTCACAAGTTGATGTAGCAACACATGTCTGCTTTTTGCACTGCCACGTAACCAGGCGGCTTCCTAAGAACTGACATCCTGCTGTTGTTGATTTGCCGTCAATTTTGCAACCGCCGAAATCAGAATCACTGTATGCGGTCAAATCAAAGCTATCATCCCTAGGGTACCAAAGACCGGTGTCTGGACATCCCTTCAAATAGCGAAAAATCCTTTTTGCAGCTGACAAATGGGAGGCCTTCGGATTAGCTTGATATCTTGCGAGCAAGCACGTTGGATACATGATGTCAGGCCTCGAAGCAGTAAGATACATGAGAGATCCGATCATAGCACGATAATAGGAGGAGTTGACGCTTTCACCCTTCAAATCCGGAGTAATCCCGTGCTTCTGCGGAAGTGGGGTACCAATGGGCATTGCATCTGACATCTGGAACCGGCTCAAGATGTCACCAACATATTTAGTCTGATGAATGAATATCCCAGACTCGGTTTGCTGAACTTGTAGGCCCAAAAAGAAATTCATCTCCCCCATCGCGCTCATCTCGAACTTTTCCTGCATAATACTCTCGAATTGCCTGCACAAAGACTCATTAGTAGAACCAAATATAATATCATCAACGTATACCTGCACCAGCAGAAGATCTCCATTTTGTTCCTTGATGAAGAGGGTGCAGTCAATAAGGCCTCGTCTAAATCCATTTTCCAGAAGATAGTTGGATAGGGTTGCGTACCAAGCTCTAGGTGCTTGATGTAAACCATAAAGAGCTTTGTTGAGCAACCAAACCCGATCGGGATGGACAGGATCTTCGAAACCTGGAGGCTGTTCGACATACACCTCTTCTTGAACTATCCCATGAAGAAAAGCACTCTTGACATCCATCTGGTAGACTTTGAATCCTTTAAAAGACGCATAAGCAAGAAAGATACGAATAGCTTCCAGATAAGCAACTGGTGCATAGACTTCATTGTAGTCAATCCCCTCGATTTGACGAAATCCCTGAACGACCAATCTTGCCTTGTTTCGAATAACCACTCCATGGTCGTCCTTCTTGCATTTGAAAACCCATCGAGTGCCAATTTTCTTGTAATTTTATGGTCTTTCAACAAGCTTCCAAACACGAAATTGCTGCAGTTCTTCCTGCATGGCTTCAACCCAAGCATTATCTTTCAAAGCTTCTTTCCACGATTTTGGTTCTTCTTGTGACACGTAACACGCGAAGGACCAGTCATTCTGAAGACCAGATTCTCTAATGGCTGAATACAAACCAGCATTCTGGTTGTTTCTCAGCTGATTACGCGTCTGCACACCGCGTTGGACATCTCCTATAATGTTCTGCTGTGGATGGATATCGAGAATCCTCATTTCAGGATTTTCAGAAACACGTGCATTGATACCCAAATTGTTAAGATTAAGATCAACAACCAACTCCACACCAGGAATGTGTGTAGAGGTGGATGCATTCCCTTCAGCAGTGTCTATATTCTGCACATGAGGTGTATCAACAGAGGCACCTTGAACAGGAGCAACTGGAGCTGAAGATCCTTCTGCTGCATCATGATATTCATCATCTTCCGAAGACTCATTGTAATCAGCAGCATCTTCAAATACCTCATTTTGAACTGTATTGTTAACCAATGAAGAACCTTGTGGGTCAACAAGAACAGGTCTAACCAATGGCGAGACAGTAGCATTGTCACTTTCAAACAACATTCTAGCAGCTGCTGATTCTTCGTCAACGGTTGGCAGATTGAAGGAGTCAAATAGTCCAGCATAATCGAACATCCACGGATCACCCGGAGCCTTAACAGGACTCGTGTACCTTTGAACCCTCACCTCACTCCATAGCTCAATCTTTTTGGTAGCCAGATTCCAAACACGAAAATTCGGAGTAGCATATCCAAGGAAGAAACCCTCGATAGCCTTGGCTCCAAACTTTCCATCTGGCTCAATCATAGTACATGGAGCACCAAAAGGTTCTAGGTAAGAAAGATCTGGTTTCCTTTTCTGAAGGAGTTCAAAGCAAGTTTTGCCATGTCTCTTTACTGTAAGAACTCGGTTTAATGTGTAGCATGCAGTCGATACAGCCTCCCCCCAGAATTGAACAGGGAGTTCCGACTCTACTAACATTGTTCTTGCAGTTTCGATTATCGTCCGATTCTTCCTCTCCGCGACACCATTTTGTTGTGGAGTATAACGAGAACTATATTCATGAAGAATGCCTTTAGAAGTACAGAACTCATCCATAACTTGATTCTTGAATTCGGTTCCATTGTCGCTTCGGATCCTCTTCACTTTCAACGAATAGAGATTCTCCAACATAGTAAGAAGATCCTTGAGGATACCAGGAATTTCACTCTTGTGTGCCATGAAGGATACCCAAGAAAATCTAGAATAGTCATCTGTAACCACTAAACAATAAGCATCTCTGAATGTTGTCTTGTGCTTCATAGGTCCAAAAAGGTCCATATGAAGACGTTCGAGAGGTATGCTGACAATGTTGATTTTCTTCAAAGGGTGAGACTTCTTTGTTTGCTTCCCTTTTTGGCACGAGACATAGATATCTTGTAAATGAAAACTTCTCACAGGCACACCAGTCACAAGATTGTTTTCCACCAAATGGTTCATTTTCCTCAAGTGAATGTGCCCCATTCTCCTGTGCCAAGATATAGACTCCTTTTCTGTGGCTTTCGAGACAAAGCAAGTGACTTGTGCAGATGTTGTAATCGCTTGGCTCATATCGAGAATATAAAGAGCATAAACTCTCGGAGCCGATAAGAGAATCCATTCTTGTGGAATTTTGAACCCAGGTTTAAGCACATAACAACCAGCATCATCAAAATGCACGGTGAACTTTTTATCGCAGATTTGCGACACACTGAGAAGATTATGATCAATTTGACGAACATAATTGATCTTATCGAAACACACAATACCATTGGAGATACTTCCCTCTCCAGTGATGTATCCGCCTTTGTCTCCCACAAATGCGACATAGCCTCCTCTAATATTTCTCACGTCGTACAGAAGCCGTAAGTCGCCAGTCATGTGCCTGGATGCTCCACTATCAACAATCCAATGACTATTAATAGTTCCTCCTGGAACACCCTGCACATGTCGTTTAAAGATCAGTTGAGGATGGGGACCCAAGCCTTAGTGGTCTTGGGTCGTCCCTGAGCATCACGAAACGTGATCTCAATTTCTTGATGATTCTCGAGTACAACTGCTCCCCCTGAATTATCACCCTCCTTAGGTTTCCAAGTTTGTTTTTGCCTACCAGATTGAGTGTTATAAACAGTTTTTGAAGCTTCTGGTTTTACTGGTTGTGAAACACTTGGTTCCCTTTTAACTGTTTAACTTCAGATTTCAAAGCTTTTTCAACCGTTTTTATGTTCTTACGTCGTTGTTTAGTTTCTTGTTCTTTAACTGTTCTTTTATCGCGTTTTGGTGAAACTGAATGACGTTGATGGTGAACTTTTTCAGGTGGTGCTTTCTCAACAAATTTATCCTTTGGAGTGTTTGGGCAATTTTTAATGATATGCCCAAACTCTCCACATTTAAAGCATGTTTTCCTTTCCACAAATTTAGGAGAATTTGATTGACCACATGATGTCGAACCCGTGGAACCTGAGGTACTACCCTTTTCAACACACCCGTTTGTATGTTGAGTGTAATTGTTATCACTGTTACATTTTAAGATCGTGACTTGTTGTACAAAATCGATGTTTGATTTGTTCTCAAAAGTCTCAATCTTATCAGTACCCTTGGATGTCACGAATTTGACATCTTTCATTTTCTTTTGAAACCGAGCTCCTTTCGTTTCAGATTTCATTTGAGAGACATTAGGCTTTTGAGCTTGCTTGACTGGTTGTTTACCATTAGAAGCACTAGGTTGTTGAGTGGTTGGTGATTTTTGATTTCCAAACTGTTTTCTGATCTCAGCCTTAGGAATTGGATCACATTGTGTTACAACAATTCCCGGAAGTGTTTTTCCAAAAAATTTGTTTGTGTTATCTTTAAAAACTTTATCAATCAAAGATTGATTGACATTTTCAATTGGAAAATCGCGATCTGAGTAGATTTTATCACTACCAACCAACGTATACAACACATTACTGCTTTTAATGGCAGACACAGACGTCTTGTCAACTTTGACAGGATCTATCACTTGTTTTTCGACTGATGGAACAGCAGGAGTATCAGGATCACAAAGGATGTGATTCTCAAGTGGAATAACTACTCCTTTCATCTTGCCAAGTGATTTATCCTGATCACTTACATCCAATTCTGATTCATCATCCGATGACTCATTGTCCTCGATAGTTGGAGGACTTTGCTTCATGGATGCTGAAGTTTCTTGTTGCTTAGAGGATGTGTTTGAAGAATTTTCCGGTTTGAACCCTAGGCCAGTAGAAAATTCCTCAAAATTCAGAGGCACACTGGGTTCATACCGTGGCATATCTTCCTCATCAGGCATCTTGGTATAGTTATGCCTCAAAGGGGGCGGACATTTCTTATATCCTATGCCTTTCTGATTTCCCTTCAGTTGTTGAACATCTATGATGTGATCAAGCACAAATCGGGAGTTAGAATAACTTTCCAATTTTTGTTTGATCGCGTCATGCTCCCATTGGGCAATGGCTAGTTGCTTCTTGGTTTCCTCAACAATATTTATGTATTCATTTATACTTACTTGTTTATGGTAAACCACTTTGTTCACTTCGGACACGCTTTTCTTTAATGTTTCGATTACAGATTTAAATTCTTTTTCGTTCCGAGTTAAAGCCATATTTGCCTCTTTGCATTTTGAAAGTTCAATAAATTTTGATTATGACTATGAAGCTTTTCTGATTCAAGCTTCATATCTGCACATGATTTACAAACACTAGGAGCAGGAGGTTCAGAATTTACCTGACTCGAAGAGGCTGACACATTTGCCATAAAGGCAGTTTGAAAAGAAAAAGCTCCATCTTCCGAAAAGAACTTCTCCATTTCCTTAGATGCAGTAGCAGCCTTCTTGATCAGAATTGATTTCTGACATATGAGCTCTTCAGCTTCATTCAATAGATCTTCAACATCAGCACCTCCTTCTTCTTTCACATCAGGCTCAGATTGATTATCCCCAGAAATAGAGCCTTCTTCATCAGAACTTCCAGAATAACCAGAACTGTCATCACTTTCAGAAAACTCTTCTTTATGAACATGCTTGATGTGATTGATGATCTTTGCATAACAAGTTGTTCCACCTCCTTGATCACCTTCTCCAAACTGTACAGACCAGTCACGTCCTTCATCAGCTTGAACAGTCAAAGCCCGATTGGGATTTGATGGTCCAGACTGGCTCTGATTGTTGTTGACTGCCACAATCCTCCTGTCACGGTTTACTTGCTGGGCATTCACATTCGAAGTACTCGTCTGGTTTCTGAAAGGGTTATGATTGCCTTGTTTTGTTGGTCGAGTGCACTCGCGTTTGAAGTGCCCTTTCTCGCCACAATTAAAGCATGTGACAGCATTTATATCGAACCCATACTTCGTATCTTTCTTTCCTTCCAACGAAGTTCTTCCAGTTCGAGCCATGAAATCTTTTGCCCTCCTAACTGCACTAGCAAAAGCCCACTTGATATCCATCAACTCCATTTCATCCTTGTGGATCTGTTGATAATCTTCATGGGTCATATTGATGTTTCCTATATGACCCGCAACCAAACCGCAGTAAGCGCTGACCATAGTATTAGTAAGTTCTACATGCTCCATTGCTACTTCAATGCTGATTTGAGAAAGGTTTGAAGTATCAACTCGGACAGTGTTAGGGTTTTGAGGTTGAGGATTGTTGGAAAAATGAGCTTGTTGTTGTGGTTGGACTTGTGGTTGTGATGGCACTGGAATGTAAGACCTTGGATCAAATTGTGGTTTTGCCGGATTGACTTGAGGTCGAGGTTGAGGTGTTGAAATATAAGCCCTTGGATCGAAAGCCGGAGCAGTAGTTGATTGAGGAAACGGAAAGGAACTTGTGTTGGACACAAATGCAGTTTGCAGTTTTGGTTGCTGAGCTGCATTAGACCTGGCCAAGGCATCGAAGCCTGGAAGATACATTTCTGTATTCTGAGGAGCGGGAACTCGATTGGCTTTCCTGATTTCTTCATCATTTTTATGTTCCAGCTTCTGGATGAACTCATAGATGTTAACTGTGTCTAGAGTACCTGTATGCTTCAACAACTCAATAAAAGAACTCCACTTTGGAGGTAAAGAATCAGCAAACCTGTTCACCATATCCTGTTGAGTAGCCAAAACCCCATAAGCACACATTTCACTAATCAAATGATAAAAACGCGTAGTCATATCATTAAGGGTTTCATTTTCCAAAAACTAAAAAGATTCAAACTCTTTCTTCAACAGATCATGATGAGACTTTCGAGTAGCTGCATTGCCTTCTCCTCTCGCAACCAAGGCATCCCACAATGTTTTCGTGTCTTTACAGTAGGAGAACTGATGATAGATATCTTTGTTGAGTGCTTTTGTAAGTGTAGCAAAAGCCTTTTTCTCCAAATCATAAGCTTTCTTGTCATCTTCGAGCATGTTAGCATAACCCGCTGAAGTGGATGTTGCAACTTCAAGATTGGGGTTGAATGCATTGATGAAACACGTCCAAAGCTCGGTACTTTGCCCTTGCACATATGTGTGAAAGCGGCTTTTCCATGATGGAAAATCATTCATATGGTTCAGCTTTGGTGGACGATTGTTGCTGCCCGTTTCACTTTCACTAATCAGAAGATTTTGAATACTCTGACTTTGATTGGATACCAATGCCCATTGACTGGCACTGATTGCTGGTTGTAGAAACATACTTCTCGCCCATGCTGCTGCGGAAGTTTGATCTTGACCGGGTTGTGGATCCGTACTCCAGTCCCAAGGACTTGTACAACTCATTTTTGATGACTACTAGCTGAAAAACTGAACAAACACTTTAAAATACACTGTTATGATGAACTTGCAAACCTTCTGTTGAAAACTTTCAACTTTCTTGACGAAACTGAAATAGCTTTTGACGAAACAACAGACGACGAAACAGATCTTGTTTCATCAAAGAAAATTGAAGAAACAAATAAGTGATTTGTCAAAGGGGCCTTTGGCGAATCAGCCTTTGATTTATCGAAGGGACCTTTGGCGAATTTGTTTTGATTCGTCGAAGGGATGTTTGACGAAACACTTTTCAGTTTCGTCAAAGAGACCTTTGGCGAGATGCTTTCTGTTTCGTTGACTTTGTGTTTCGTTGAAGTGTGATTCGTCAAAAAGGTTGTCAGAGGTTGGTAAAAGTTGGTGAATTGTTTATACCCAGCCTGTCAAGTCACACGATTTTCAAACCTGCTATTCCTACCAACTTAGAAGTATGGTGGGTAAAAGGGATGGTCAAACACTATTCAAAACATACAATCTTATCTTTTAGATTAAAAGGATGCTTTTAACAAGAACACTTTGAATATAGGATGAAGATATGAAGAACTCTTGAACACACGAAAGAACTGATAATTTTCAAAACTAAACTTGGCTAAAATTTCCACCAAAAACCAACTTGTAAATATGTAAACACACTAACAAGCAAGGTTTTCACTAAAATTTTAGCAAAAACACCAAACAGTCAAGAGTTTAAGAACCAAATTTCCAGAAAAATATGAAGTTTTAAGA
Organism: Helianthus annuus; assembly: GCF_002127325.2. Lineage (NCBI taxonomy): Eukaryota > Viridiplantae > Streptophyta > Magnoliopsida > Asterales > Asteraceae > Helianthus > Helianthus annuus. The sequence goes on from NC_035435.2 coordinate 13,733,651, forward strand.
ACCAAAATCTGTGAAAAACACTACAACTTGTTCAACAACCCGAACTATGTTTGATTTTAAACAAGGATAAGAGCTTGTAGGTCCCGAAATCGGAGGATCGATTTTCACTACCCAATCCTTGTTTATAACAAACAAAGTTAAGTGTGCGGAATCCACTTAACTTAGCCAATCAAACATAGAACAATATGAACACAATGGTTAACCAAAGAAACACACTCTTTTGATTAACTGGATGAGATACAACAACTGATACAAACACAGTTCTTACAAGCTTGAAGGGTATTCTCTCATCTCTGAAACTAAACTGTGAACATATCTGTGCCTTATATAGCAGATGGGCTTATCACCTTGACCAAACATAACTTAGGCTGACGAAACAGAAGTAAGCCCAGTAAAAAGCCCAACTGTCAATGAATCACATTTGATTCGTTGACTACTTTGACGAAACACAACCAAAGTCAACAACTCTGTTTCGTCGACATTCATTTGACGAAACAGACCTGTTTCGCCAAGGCCTGCAAATGGTTAACTGTTTCTGCATAACAGTTTGCAGAAACAGATGGCACAAATTGCATAATAACACGACAGAAATACCCTCAATATGCCACATGCATTGTTTTAAGACCAAATACATAAACTAGGAGACAAACACGTCAGACACAAGCGGATAGGAGGATATCCGACTTGGTCGACTGCGAATACAGACTCGATAACTGATAAAGACCGTACAAAATACACATAATTACAAGACTAGTAACAGACACACAAAAATGCATCAACAGTATATGGGTTTTGATTTTGGAGACAGTCAGCGCCGGATAGAGTTTGGGATCCATTGGTGAAGAGAAGTTGTAGAAAAAAAAATAAACAGGAGATGTTGGAGGTGGTGTTGACGGTGAGAAGAAGACCGACGGCCGTAGGCGGTTAGGGTTTATGATCTGAAGAAATAGGATGATACCATATAGAATTGTATTTTGCCTTGCTATTCACAATGTTACAAAGTCAATATAAAGGACCCACACGAATCTTCTATTTTCGGTGGGATATACACAATAATACACCAAATCCTTTCATATTTACAATAGTGCTAATACCGGCCAATAAATGTTTAGCTGAAGGTTAAAGCAACATAAACTTTAAAATCTCACAAACTACAAATCAGTAATAAATACCCATAATACAATTCACATCAGATACAAATATATACAATCGAATGTAAGCATAAAACACCAAAATAATCCAATCTAATAGCTAGAAACTAAACAAAATTAACCAAAATGAAAAAAAAAAATTGAGCAATCTAGCCGAAGTAAAGTATAAACAAGTAGCAAAAAGTAATCAAAAGAAGAAGAATGTGATTGAGGAAAACCTTGGTGAGAAGGTGTGAAAGCTGCAACGAAAATGATGAGGGAAATGAGTAGTGAGAGTGGTCCACGCATCTTCGTCTCCAGCAAACCCTAAATCAACCCCTTTCTCCGTCATCGTTCTGCTTCAGAGCAACACCACCATCACCATCTTCATCGATCTGTTGAAACTTCATAGATCTGATGAACAAAGATATCAAAATCGCCAGAGAGATAGAGAGAGAGGAGCAGGGAAGCGGCGGGGGATAATGTTTTGAATGAATCTGAAAGCCTAGTATCCCAGTGTCTTTTTTTTAGTAGAAGGGTATAACTGGAAAGTGATGTCCATTTTTATTTCTGGTGCTTTAAACACTTGTACATCATGTTTTAAAGGTGTTTTAAGTAAAGTGGCAAATTACCTTAAGTCGTCCTTCGGATATGCTTTTATATATAGTATAGATTATAGATTACTGTATAGTCAGTGAATTTTTTTATTTTTTTTGCTATAAAGCTTATGTATATTGTTCTTTTTTTAATTTAGCAAATCCTTACGTATAATTTGTTTGTATAAGTATTAAATCTATATCTCTAACAAAACAAACCATGGGGGACACATGTCACCCTATGGTTGATGCCAAATAAGCAGACAAATGGCATATCTCAAATGAGAGGACATGTGGCATTGCTCTCCGTGTCCGATTGAATTTGGCTTCTATCATACGCTTTGTCTCAACTCTCTCTCTCTCATTCTCACACAATCCTCCAAACGAACCCTAATCGGCGATTCCTCAACTGTGCAACCTTAATCGGCGATTCCTTTCCTCACCCTTTCAATCGATCGTTTGAAAAGACATCATCCGTTGACGGTAATGTTTGATTTCCTTTATCATCATCTGATTGACCGATTATGTTTGATTCGTTTGCTGTACTTTGATTTCTTATGTATTGACTGTTATGTGATGATGTATGAAGTTATTTTATATGATTTGAACATCGATTAGGTTATTGCTTGTTGATACACTTTGTGTGGACGCGACTCGGCTCGGTTCGACTCGGCTCGGTATGACTTGGTTTCGACAGGGTTAGGTCTGGCTCATGCCCGACGTCACGACATTCCTCCGTCGTGCGCTCCAGAGTTCGACACGCGAAGCACGGAGAGCCGCGGCCTTTCCCGCCAACACATCACCATGACATCACCTTAGTGATGTCATGATGATGTCACTATTTTTGTCTTATGTTGAATTTGATGGATTTGTGAATCAAATGACGAAACACAATTGTGTTTCGTCATCTCTTTAGTGGGCTTAGCCTGTTTCGTCGGCTGTTGGGTTTCTTCAGGCCCAATGTTTGGCCCAAAAGTTGTTTGGTCGAGTTATTTGTGTTTCGTCAAGTCTGTGTCTGTGTTTAGTATATATAGCTCTCATACTTTCTGTGTGAAACTTGGATGAGAGACGAGAGCTGTGACGACTTTGAGAGAGAGTCTGTAAACATTGTTTGTATATGTTTGTATCGTTCTCATCCCTAATCAATAGATATTGAATCTTTTGGTTACGTGTGTTCTTATTAACTGTGTTTGGTTTGCACCGTCACGGGGATTCCGCACCTGTTACCGTGTTTGTGATAAACAAGGATAGGTTTTCGTATCGGATCCACCGGAAAAACGGGACCTACAATTGGTATCAGAGCTTTGGCTCTTTTCCTTGTTTAAAACCAAAAATAGTTTGGTTTTTATCAAGTTTGAACCTGATTGTTTATGATTTTCTGAAAAAATGTTCTTGAAAGTTTATATATTTTTTGAAAAATTTTCTAAAATCTGTTAGAACTTGTTTGTTTGCCAAAGTTTTGGTAAAAACCTTTGTTATATTCTTGTTCACAAGATATAGATTGGGTTTTCATTAAAAGTTTGTGCATTTTCGGGTTTTCGGAAAATTTTTCGGACCGGAATCTTCAAATCTTCATCGAGTTCATCTTATATTCAAAGTGTTCTTCTTTATTTCACCTTTTTGATCTTCTATCAAGTCACTGTACAAGTTGTTGTGAGTTAAAAAAAATTATTATTTATGAAGGCATAGTGGTGTGACTGTGTTCGGTGAAGATCAGTATGGCCGTTTGAAAATGGTGTCTTGTGTCAGACTAAAGATAAGGTTCCTTTGAAAATCTCACCAACTCTCAAGACTTATCCAAACCTGTTTCGTCTCACACAAACCATCATGTTTCGTCGTCCCTTAATTGTTACCTCTTAAGTGTTTCGTCGATTCATTTTAATTATTCAGATCAGTCAACATCAAAGTGGTCAGTCAAATATTTCGGCGCCTTTTATTACAATCATCAAATCTGTTTCGTAGCGTATCAATATTCAAATTTGTTTCGTCATCATCAAATCAGAATCCAGTTTCGTCGGACCTCATCAGTCAGTTTCGTCGAAATTTAAAACTCCATTCTGTTTCGTCATACATAACTGTTATGTCGTTAAAGTGGTTTATCAAACCTGTTTCGTCAACCTCTTTTTTTATTATATCAAACCGTTTCGTCGACCTGTATAAGGATTTTGTTTCGTCAGTCACAAAAGGATTTCATTTCGTCGAGCAATTAATTAATTCAGTTTCGTCGACATGTTTCATCTCTTCAGTTTGGTCGCCTACAGAATTAGTTTTCGTCGCACTGAGATCCATTTCATTTCGTCGAGCTGAATCAACATCATCACTGTTTCGTCGATTCAGCTTACATTTGAGTTTCGTCGCATAACTTTCAGTTTCGTCGAACTAAATTATACTTTTCTGTTTCATCGAAAGTCAACCTGTTTGTTTCTTCGATGTCAACATATCATACCTGTTTCGTTATCATACCTATTTCATCGACACATACAGCCATTTTCGTCGCAAGTCATTAAAATAGTTTCGTCGCAATCAAGATATCATCTGTTTCGTCATAAAACTGGGTTTCGTCGTGCATTAAATTGGGCTTGAAACTGAATTGGGCCTCACCAGTTTCATCGCACCTTTTATAATTGAGTTTCGTGGATAGCGTTTCGTCGTTTGTTATCAATTTTTAAACAGAAGACTTGCAAAAGTGTGATAACAGTCTGTTTTCAAGAGTGTGATCAGTTTTTCACATACATACATCAAATATGAGTTGTACTAGCCCATGGGATTGGAGTACGGACTCGCAACCAGTTCAAAAACCGACTTCAAAAACCGACTTCGATGACCGAATATTTAGCAAGTACCATACCTCGACAACAACAATCAATAAGTGCAAGTCAATGGGCATTGGTGTCGAATCAAAATCAGAGCATTCAAAGTCTGTTGCTTAGTGAGAGTGAGAAGGGTAGCAACAATCGGCCGCCAAAGTTGAATCACATGAACGAATATCATCATGGAAGGGTCGTTTCCACACATACGTTCAAGGGCAAAGCAGCGAACTTTGGACATGTTTCATGAATGCAATCCTGCCCTCAAAGTAGCAGCATCAACTTCAGCGGGTTTTACTAATATGCCTGAAAACAACGACAAAAAGGCATATGATCCGGAGAAGAAGGCGTATGCTATTCTCACTCAAGCACTTCACAAAGACATCTACCATCAATTCTCCTATTATAAGACCACGAAAAGTTTATGGAACGCATTGGTAGCGAGAGGAGAAGGAAATGCAACTTCTAGAAAGACACGCCATGATTTATTGAAGAAAGAGTTTGAATCATTTCGATTCTTGGATAATGAAACTCTCAATGATATGACTTCTCATTTTTATCATTTGATTAGTGAAATGTGTTCTCATAATGTTGCTGTAACTCATCAGGAAATGATTGCACGGTTTGCTGATGCTCTACCTCCTAAGTGGAGTCCATTTATTGATCTTCTAAAGCATACGGGCGCTATGGATCCAGCCAATGGCACCCTCTATGAATTCATTCAGAAGTTGGAGCACAAGAACGAAGAGGAAATCCGGAAAGCTAAAATGATTGCACCTCCTCAAAACACAGAAATGTATTTGCCTAGTTTTGGTCCTTCAGCTAGTTCTATTCAGCAACCGAAGCTTCAAACGGTGTTTGTGTCCAACACAAGCTCATCTTCGTTTCCACAGTTCAATCAAGCCCAACCACAGTGGAATCAAAGTGCTTATATGTCGCAATCCATACCCCAACCAAAAGCCCAACAGCAACAAGCACATTATATCAACAATCCTTCACTCCAAAACACCAACACTGTCAGAGTTGATACTTCCAATCTTTCAAAAGTCGGTGTAGAAGTTGCTAAGGAACATTTGGAACTTCTCAACACAATGTTCAGTTCATATTGTGGATTGGTGGCAGGTCACATTGGAAACATCAATATGACCAATGAAGATTATCAGCAGATAGACCGTGATGAAATGGAGTTAATGGATATCAAGTGGGCGTTTGCAAGTGCTGTTAGACGGGCAAAGGATTTCATGGCTCGAACAGGAAGAACATCATTGGAAGGCAAGAATGATACGAAGCACGGGTTTGACAACAATGCAGTTACTTGTTTCAATTGTGGCGAAAGGGGACACTTCAAACGTGAGTGCACTCGGCCAAGCAGACAAGGAAACCAGAATCCATTCAGAAATCAGATAAGTACTTCCAATGCCAATCAAGATGACCATGGAAAAGGGATAGTAGCTGTGAACAACACCACCAACCAGAACCAGTCTGGACCATCAAACACCAATCGAGCATTGACCGTTCAAGCTGATAAAGGATGTAATTGGTTTGTGCAATTCGGAGATGGTAATCAAGGAGGTGGAACTGCTTGCTATGCAAAAATCATCAACCACATCATGCATGTTCACAAAGAAGAATTTGCTGAAAGCGATGATAGCTCGGTTTATAGCCGGAGTTCAGATGAAGAAGGCTCGAATGCTGGAGATTATAATTCTGAAGATGGATCTTTTTCTTGTCAAACTGCCTTTATGGCAAATGTGTCAGCCTCTACGAGTCAGGTAAAATCTGAAACTCCTAGCATATGTAGTGATTGTGCTGATATGAAACTTAAATGTGCTGATTTGAAACGTGAATCTGAAACGGTTCATAGTCACAATCAAAGTTTGGTTGTTGAACTGTCAAAGTGCAAAGAGGCAAATATGGCTTTAGTTCGAAATGAAAAGGAATTTAAATTTGTAATTGAAACCTTAAAGAAAAGTGTTTCCGAAGTGAACAAAGTTGTTTATCATAAACAAGTTAGTATTAACGATTACATTAACATTGTTGAGGAAACCAAAAGGGAACTAGCCATTGCCAAATGCGAGCATGATGCTATCAAGCAAAAATTGGAGAGTTATTCTAACTCCCGATTTATGCTCGATCACATAATTGACGTTCAACAACTGAAAGGGAACATGAAAGGCATAGGGTATAAGGCGTGTCCACCCCCTTTGAGACACGACTATACCAAAATGCCCGATGAAGAGGATATGCCTCGGTATGAACCCAGTGTGCCTGTTGATTATGAGGAAGTTACTACTGGCCTAGGGTTCAAACCGGACAATTCATCGGAGGGCTCATCTGATAACAAAGAAAAGTCATCATGTGCTTTAAATCAAAGTCCTCCAACCATTGTGGACTATGATTCTTCAGATGATGAATCAGATGTAAGTGACCAGGATGAATCACTTGATGAGACGAAAGGAGTAGAAATTCCAATTGAGAATCATATTCTTTGTGATCCTCCTACTCCTGCCGTGCAACTTGTTACCAAGCAAGTGATAGATCCTGTCAAAGATGTCAAGAATGACAAGGAATGTGTGTCTGCTGTTAAGAGCAATACCTTGTTGTACACTTTAGTTGGTGATACTAAAAAATTTATTCGGACAATGATTTCCCAACTAAAATTGTCAATCCATCTTTGATTGATAAAGTTTTTGAGGACAACACGAATAAATTTTTGGGAAAGACCATTCCCGGAGTTGTGGTAACACAATGTGATCCTGTTCCAAAATCAGAAATTAGAAAACAATTTGGAAACCAAAAATCACCGACAAAGAAACAACCAATTGCTTTTAAGGGTAAACAACAACAACGAGCTCCAAAGCCAAAGGCTAAGGTTGAATCAAAAGGAGTTCGTTACAAAAAGAAAGCAAAAGATGTTAAATTTGTAGCATCAAATGGTACGAATAAAATTGAGACTTTTGAAAACAAATCAAACACCGATTTTGTACAACAAGTCAATATTTTGAAACGTAATAGCGATAACAATTACACCCAACACACAAACGGGTGTGATGAAAGAGCAAGTACCTCAGGTTCTACAGGTTCGACATCTGCTAGTCGATCAAATTCTCCTAAGTTTGTTGAAAGGAGAACGTGTTTTAAATGTGGAAGTTTGGGCACATCATTAAAGACGACACAAACCCGCCCAAACCAAATTTTGTTGAAAGAACCCCCTCTGAACAAGGTCACTCACAACGTCATCCTATGTCACCAAAAACTGACAAACGCACTTTTAAAGAACAGGAAACAAAACAACGGCGTCAAAATTTGAAGGTGATCGAAAAGGCTTTTAAACGAGAAACTTTTAAAAGGAAACCAATTTTGTCACAACCGTTTAAACCAGAGATTTCTAAATCTGTAAATAATACACAATCCGGTAAACATAAACAAACTTGGAAACCTAAAACGGGTGAAAGTTTAGGGGGAGGTGCTGTGTTTGAAAGTCTTCAAGAAATTGAAATTACATTTCTTGATTCCCAGGGGCAACCCAAATCTATGAAGGCTTAGGTCCCCCTCTCCAACTAATCTCTGAGTGAGTGTGTAGGATGTTCCAGGAGGAACTTTCGATAGTCGTAAGATTGTTGATAGTGGAGCATCCTTGCACAAGATAGGCGACAAAATAATTTGTTGCCTTTGATGGAGAGAAAAAGAAAAAGTTGACAGAATTGTCTGTTGAAAGAAATTGGCAACTTCGACAAAATGCAAATCATTCATTAAATGTGATTGTTAAAGGCTTTAATCGGGTTCCCTGGATAGATTCAATCAAAATGCACGCACCTGCAACACGTCTGATGTTCAAAATCAACAAGATGAACATGCAGTGTACATTTCTTCGCGGTGTGATTGAAGAAACTGTGTCCGTTGAACAAACCAACCGGGTGTGCGGATGCCTTGGCGTGGGTTGAACAACCGCACACTACTTCTGAAAAAGAAAGTCAAAGACCTTCGTTGGTGCAATGTGGAAGACTAGCCGTACCCAAAGGTTTATGATCTTGTTGCTGTGAAGAGATTTCTCAGTAGCTACAAATATCGGCTTTGAAGTCCACACCGGGTGGATATCCAGTTAAGGAGAGCGCTCAGATTCCTGCCATTGCACGAAGAAGTTGCAGTATTACGGTTTTAAATTTCTAATCTCTTCTATACTTTGTCGATGTTTAAGCTGCTTTATGAATTATTATCTCGTACAGCACTCTTTGGCCTGACACGTTGAACTCAAATATCACCTCACAAGTGATTGTTTCACTATTAAACTCGTCAATGTTGTCATGGTCCACACCTATTACCGACATGCCAACTGATTTTTTCCAAAATTCGATAAAGTCATTTCTGATTAAAATTAATTTTGGTAAAGGGCATTGAGGTAAAACATGAGTTAACCATCATCGCAAAATCGTTTTTGTAAATACCTTTGTGTTTTTAAAATTTATCATAGTTTGTTGATTTTAGGGGGAGTAAATCCAAAAATTGAAAATCCCAAAACATCGAAAAATTTAAAAACACAAAAAAAAAAAAAAACAAAAATCAGTTTCCTGGCGAGAAAAAGGGAATATGATACTACATCAGTGATCTGTCTAAACCTCCCTAAACCTTAAATGAAAAACGCTAAGCAGCTCTATATAAGAAGTATCGGTAGGCTCACAATCATTTTAAAGTGTGCAGGGTGATATAAATCTTAAATCGACTGAAGATCAGGTGGGAACCATTCATTGGCATATGGTCTTAGTACCGAAATTTCGTTTAATTGGTTGCCGAGGTTCTGAGATATTCGGTCTTTATGCTGTCTTATCATCTGGGTATCATGGTTGTATCTTTTACCGAAAAATAACGGGGACGCAAGTCTAGATCTTCCATGATACTATACATACGTGTACATACTGCATACGACCTTAATAAGTGATCAACAATCACATGTCCAACAAATAAGTGATAATATATCACATTTATCCGGGAGTCAAGTTCGTCTCTCTGCTGTACGAAAGTACTGACCTGTTCACGGACTTGCTCCTGTGCCCTCATGCATATGAAAATCAAGTTCCTCATCAATAAGTGATTCTATCACATAGGGCTTGTTTTCAATCAAAATAAGTGAGAATCTCACATCATATACGGTCAAACAGATGATAAACGGTATACTCACCGGTAAGATGAACTCTCGTGCATACCTTGATACGGGAATGTGTCGTGTGTGGATGAACACCGGTCGGTAAGTATAAATCATACCTTAACATATCCCCTCGCCATGATTACATCTGATAAGTTGAGCTTAAGTGGACAACAATACCGATAATTGTTATAGGATGCTTATCTAAATGTTAACTAATTGAACAAAAAGAGCGTTTTGGCATGACCATACATACACTGATATGATTCTCTTACCCTTGAAACTCGCAAAAAGATTGTTTGTATATATTTATTTATTGTTTTCTGTGTTTACATTTGAAAAATGAAAAATACCAAAAAGATTTTAGGTGTGTTTTAATATAAACTTTAGAAAATCCAAAAAGATTTTGCTTCTAGTTTATTTTTGATTGACTGATGTTAGAACTCGAGTCTATCCTACCTAAAATCCTGATCGAAAGCCGGAAAACAATTGCACCTTCATAAACAGTCGAAGTTAACAAATTTTGAAAGTTAAATATTTAAAATTGATCATTCTCTAAATTTTCAGACTATTGTCGGTCGGTAGTTGATTGTAAAATGGTCACACATGTGTCGTTTGTTTATGGAAACTATATTCCAAGCGGTTGTTCTCATTATGCATTTAGATTTCTTGCATGTGCAGATGCTAAAGGCGAGGAGAACATGTTCGATGACATGCTTTGGAATGAAGACACGACGTGAAGGCACTCAAAAGATAAAGATGATCGAGTTGCCGTTGACCCTTCATCAACACCACAAGGATCTGAAGAATTAACGATCAAAAGATTCACCAGCATGACTCAATGGAGAGTTCATTCTAAGGGGGAGTTGGTTAACACACTTCCTAAATGAAAAGGGGAGTTTGTTGATACACTTTCTTCTTACGAAGCGTGAAGACTTTGAAGATCCTCCGACATGAAAGACACAGAAGATGAACAATCACAGAAGATACACTTTGTGGGGACGCGACTCGGCTTGGTTCGACTCGGCTCGGTAAGACTTGGTTTCGACACGGTTAGGTCCGGCTCAAGCCCGACGTCACGACATTCCTCAGTCGCGTGCCCCAGAGTTCGACACGCGAAGCATGGAGAGCCGCGGCCTTTCCCGCCAACACATCACCATGATGATGTCACTATTTTTGTCTTATGTTGAATTTGATGGATTTGTGAATCAAATGACGAAACACAATTGTGTTTCGTCATCTCTTTAGTGGGCTTAGCCTGTTTCGTCGGCTGTTGGGTTTCTTCAGGCCCAATGTTTGGCCCAAAAGTTGTTTGGTCGAGTTATTTGTGTTTCGTCAAGTCTGTGTCTGTGTTTAGTATATATAGCTCTCATAGTTTCTGTGTGAAACTTGGACGAGAGACGAGAGCTGTGACGACTTTGAGAGAGAGTCTGTAAACATTGTTTGTATATGTTTGTATCGTTCTCATCCCTAATCAGTAGATATTGAATCTTTTGGTTATGTGTGTTCTTATTAACTGTGTTTGGTTTGCACCGTCACGGGGATTCCGCACCCGTTACCGTGTTTGTGATAAACAAGGATAGTTTTTCGTATCGGATCCACCGGAAAAACGGAACCTATATTCCTTTTTTCTTAGGGTTTCAAAAGCCGATATCATGGTTGTTTATATGAGTTTGATTTTCACCTTCGGATGAAATCAGTGAATGTCGACTGTTAGTCATCAATCTTAATCGGGGATTTAATGTTGTTTTGTTTTAGACTATGTTTGTTACGGTTTTTGACAGGCGATTTGATGATCCATGAACTTATGTTTGTGTTTTTAGGGTTTTTGTTGGTGCACTTGTGTCTGTACTTTGTCTGTATTCGGTCTGTATGTAAACGATGTCCTAAATCAGTCTGTAAGTTGACCAAGTCAACTATCCTCCTAGTTTGACTTGGACAACATGATGTTGTCTGGATCGAAGGATAGCCTCGAAGGATACTGCTAATCCTTCGAGGTGCTCGAAAGATATGGTTCGACCATGGTTCGACCATTAGGCATCGAAGGATGATCCTTCGATGTCCATGCTGATCTTTCGGACACATTGTCATCGACAGATGATCCTTCGGACCATCTATCGATCCTTCGACCAAGATCTGTTATGTATGGGTATAAATACCCATGCAGTGTGTTAGTGTTAGCAAGGAGATGCACATTTGGAGAGTTAGAAAAACTCTGCTGGAAAACACACACACACACACACTTTAGAGAGTTTGCAAACAGATTGTAAACCTTGTGCTTGTAACCGTAAACCTTCATACGTATTAATACAGTGGTGTTAATCGGTGAACTTCGTGTGTTCTTGTGTTTGTTCTTGCATCATCCCGGTTTGCCCGCTAGCTTGGATTCCGCACTCGCTAGTGGGTTAGTATAACAAGGTTTAGGTTTGTTCTCGATCCTCCGAGAAAAGGGACCTACAAGTGGTATCAGAGCCTCGCTCTTTACCTTGTTTAAAACCGGGTTGTTCAAGTTCTTGGTGTGTTTGGACACTTGGTTTAGCACCCGTTTTTGGTAGTTTTCTGCATAAAAACGCGTACTAAACCTATCGGGAGTGTTCGGGGTCGGTTTGGGTAACATAAAAATCGTTTTTGTGAAACCTTGATTTTTCCGGCTATATCTCCGGTTTGTTTCCGGTGACCAGTTCTTGAAGATAAGGTTGCTTATTTTGGCAAAAATTTTTGAAAGTCAATTGTTTGGTGAAAAGTTGTTGCAGAACCATCCTTTCTGCCGAAAGTTGGTACATCAACACATCACCTTTTTCACCAACCCGTCGTACTTTGTGTCAGTGTGTCAGAGCTGTCGAAAGATATCCTTCGACATCGAAAGATATCCTTCGACATCTTTCGATCAAAGGCAGCTCGAAAGATAAGCATCCTTCGAGTAGTCTTTCGAAGTCTAAGGGTTATCCTTCGTAGTTGGAATCTTTTCGAAAGTTGGTTGTCCGAAAGATAAGGATACATCTCGAAAGATAAGGATCTTTCATTGTGAATCTTTCGAGATCAGTATTCGAAAGATATAGATCTTTCGAACTGTGAATCTTTCGTGATAATCAGTCGAAAGATAAGGATCTTTCATTGAGAATCTTTCGAAGGCTTTGCTCGAAACTCAACAGTAATCTTTCGATCACTGTTGATCCTTCGAACTAGTCTTGATCTTTCGAACAGGTTTTTATCTTTCAATTCTTGTCTGTTTAAACTTAACAGTTTGTGTTTGTGAAGGATCTCAATTAATATTTGATCAAAATGAGCTGTACAAGTCCATGGGATTGGAGTTTGGACTCACGAACCAATCAAAAGTTAGTCACTGCTGCAGATTGGGCAAAGAGTATGACTCCACAGCCTTCAATCAGTGCAAGTCAATGGGCTTTGGTGTCAAAGCAAAATCAAGACATGCAGAATTTTGTGGCAGAAAGAGGAGAAGGATATGCAGCTACTACTAAGATACGCCAGGATCAGTTGAAGAAGAAATTCGAATCATTTCGTTTCTTAGAGAAAGAAACACTAAATGATATAACGAATCGTTATTATCATTTAATGTGTGAAATGCGTGCTTTTGGTGTTCCTACATCTCAACAGGAAATGGTGGCACGGTTTGCTGATGCTCTACCACCAAAGTGGGGTTCATTCATCGAGCAGCTGAAGCATACGGGTACTCTGAATACAGTCAACATCTATGAATTCATTGAGAAGCTGGAACACAAGAATGACCAAGAAATCTGGAAAGCTAAGCGAGCTCTTGTTCCTAAAAACACAGAAATGTATTTGCCTGGTTTTGGTCCTTCAGCTAGTTCTAGTTCTGTTCAGCAACCGAAGCTTCAAACTGTTTTTGTGTCCAATACGAGTTCCTTTTCATTTTCTCAGTCAATAGCTGCTCCACAACCTCAATTCGATCCGAGGTCGTACATTCCTGTCCCAACACAGCCACAACCACAACCTCAAGTTTCCACAACAAAACCTCAATTTGAGCAAAGCATCGATTGTGGTACGGACACACAGTTGGGAAACGGTGACCAAACAAGAACTGCATTTTACGCTGAGATTGTCAAGAATGTCAATGATGGTCAATCTTCGGAAGATGATAACAGTTCAGGATATAGTGGCAGTTCAGATGAAGAATCTAATCTAAATGAAAGAATTGATTCTGAAGCTGATAATTTGTCGAATGAGGCTGACAAGAAATCTGACTTGATCGAGAAAGCTGATGCTACATCGAAAGAAATGGAGAAGATTCTCACTGAAGATGGATCTTTCTCTTCTCAACCTGTCTCTATGACTAATGTCACAGCTTCTTCAAGTCAGGTAAAGGTTGAAACTCCTAGCATATGTAGTGAATGTGCTAAAATGAAGCATGAATGTGTTGAATTGAGACGTGAATCTGAAACGGTTCATAGTCACAATCAAAGTTTGGTAATTGAACTGGCCAAGTGCAAAGAGGCAAACATGGCGTTAACTCAAAACGAAAAGGAGTTTAAAACTGTGATTGAAACTCTAAAGAAAAGTGTTTCCGAATTGAACAAAGTTGTGTATCATAAACAAGTTAGTATTAATGACTATATCAACCTTGTTGAGGAAACCAAAAAGCAATTAGCCATTGCCCAATGCGAGCATGATGCGATCAAACAAAAATTGGATAGTTATTCTAACTCCCAATTTGTGCTTGATCACATCATCGAGGTTCAACAACCGAAAGGAAATCAGAAGGGGATAGGATATAAGAAATGTCCGCCCCCTTTGATGAACAACTATACCAAAATGCCCGATGAAGAGGAAATGCCCCGGTATGAACCCAGTGTGCCTCTTAACGTTGAGGAATTTGCTACTGGGCTAGGGTTCAAACCGGACAATTCATCGGAGGGCTCATCTGATAACAAAGAAAAGTCATCATGTGCTTCAAATCAAAGTCCTCCAACTATTGAGGACTGTGATTCTTCAGATGATGAATCAGATGTGAATGACCAGGATGAATCACTTGATGAGGCGAAAGGAGTAGAAATTCTAATTGAGAATCATATTCTTTGTGATCCTCCTACTCCTGTCGTGCAACCTGTTGCCAAGAAAGTGATAAATCCTGTCAAAGATGTCAAGAATGACAAAGAAAGTGTGTTTGCTGATAAAAGCAATGATTTGTTGTACACCTTGGTCGGAGATGTTAAGATTTATTCAAACAATGATTTTCCAATTAAAAATGTCAATCCATCCCTGATTGATAAAGTTTTTGAAGATAACACAAGCAAGTTTTTGGGAAAGACGATCCCTGGAGTTACTGTAACTCAATGTGATCCAATTCCAAAAGCTGAAATCAGAAAACAATTTGGAAAACAGAAATCACCGACAAAGCAACAACCGATTGTTTTTAAGGGTAAACAACATCAACTAGCTCCAAAGCCAAAGGCTAAGGTTGAAACAAAGGGAGCTCGTAATCAGAAGAAGGGCAAAGATGTTAAATTTGTAGCATCAAAGGGTACCGATAAAATTGAGACTTTCGAAAACAAATCAAACACCGATTTTGTACAAAAAGTCAAGATTTTGAAGCGTAACAGTGATAACAATTACACCCAACACACAAACGGGTGTGATGAACGAGCAAGTACCTCAGGTTCTACAGGTTCAACATCTGCCAGTCGAACAAATTCTCCTAAGTTTGTTGAAAGGAGAACTTGTTTCAAATGTGGGAAGTCTGGGCACATCATTAAAGATTGCACAAACTTGCCCAAACCAAATTTTGTTGAAAGAACCCCCTCTGAACAAGGTCACTCACAACGTCGTACTGTTTCTCCAAAACATGATAAACGCACTATTCAAGAGCAAGAAACAAAACAACGACGTAAAAATGTAAAGGTGATCGAAAAGGCCTTAAAACCGGAAACTGTTAAAAGGAAACCTAGTTTGTCACAACCATTAAAACCAGAAAATGTACATAATACACACTCTGGTAAACAAAAACAAACTTGGAAACCTAAAACAGGTAAAGGTTCAAGGGGAGGTGTTGTGCTTGAAAATTATCAAGAGGTTGAAATTACATTTTTTGATTCTCAGGGGCAACCCAAGTCTATGAAGGCTTGGGTCCCCCTCTCCAACTAATCTCTGAGTGAGTGTGCAGGAAGTTCCAGGAGGAACTATCGATAGTCATAGGATTATTGATAGTGGAATGTCCTTGCACAAGATAGGCGACAGAAGAAATTGTTGCCTTGGATGGAGAGAAAGAAAAGAAAAAGAAAATGTGGTTGAATGATGGTGCATAATTCGACCAAATGAAGAACATGCCAAAATTTGGTCATTATGGTTTTTGATCGGGTCCTCAGGAACGAATGAAGTGAAATGTGTGCCGATGCCTTTGCATGGATTGAACATCCGCACACCATTTCTGAAAGAGAAAGTCAAAGACCTTCGCTGGTACAATGTGGAAGACCAGCCGGACCCGGAGGTTTACGACCTTGTTGCTGTCAAGAGATTAGTCAGTAGCTACAAAATCGACTTTGAAGTCCACACCGGGTGGATATCAAGTTTGGAAGAACACTTAGATTCCTTGCAATGCATGAAACGGTTGCAGGATACGGTTTTTGAATTTCTAAATCTCTCCTATACTTGTTGATTTTTAAGCTACTTTATGAATTATTATCATCTCATACAGCACTCTTTGGCCTGACACGTTGATCTCAAATATCACCTCACACGTGATTGTTTCTTTGTGAAACTCGTCAATGTTGTCATGGTCCGCACCGCTTACCGACATGCCAATTCATTTTTCCAAAATTTGTTAAATCTTTTCTGATAAAACTTATTTTTGGTAAATGGCATTAAGGTCAAGCAAGAGTAAACCAACATCGGAAAATCATTTTTGTAAATATCTTTGTGTGTTTTTAAATTTATCTTAGTTTGTTGATTTTAGGGGGAGTAAATCCAAAAATCGGAAAATACAAAAACATCGAAAAATTTCAAAAACACAAAAACAATAGAAAAACAAAAATGAGTTTCCTGGCGAGCAAAAGAGAAAATGATAGTACATCAGTGGTCTATCCAAACCTCTTTAAACCTTAAATGCAAAACGATAAGCAGCTCTATATAAGATGTATCGGTAGGCTCACAATCATTTTAAAGTGTGCAGGGTGATATAAATCTTAATCGACTGAAGACCAGGTGGGAACCATTCATTGGCATATGGTCTTAGTACCGAAATTTCGTTTGATAGATTGCCGAGGTTCTGAGATATTCGGTCTTTATGCTGCTTATCATCTGGGTATCATGGTTGTATCTTTTACCGAAAAATAACGGGGACGCAAGTCTAGATCTTCCATGATACTATACATACGTGTACATATTGCATACTGCATTCGACCTCAATAAGTGATAAACAATCACATGTCCAACTCAAATAAGTGATAAAATATCACATTTATCCGGGTGTCAAGTTCGTCTCTCTGCTGTACGGAAGTACTGACCTGTTCACGGACTTGCACCTGTGCCCTCATGCATATGAAAATCAAGTTCCTCATCAATAAGTGATTATATCACAAAGGACTTGTTTTCAAATCAAAATAAGTGAGTATCTCACAATTTATACGGTCAAACAGATGATAATCGGTATACTCACCGGTAAGATGAACTCTCGTGCATACCTTGATACGGGAATGTGTCGTGATGTGGATGAACACCGGTCGGTAAGTATAAATCATACCTTAACGTATCCTCTAAACATGATTACATCTGATAAGTTGAGCTTAAGTGGACAACAATACCGATAATTGTTATAGGATGCTTATCTTAATGTTAACTAACTGAACAACAAGAGTGTTTTGGCATGACCGTACACTGATATGATTCTCTTACCCTCGAAACTCACAAAAAGAATGTTTGTATATATTTATTTACTTACTACTTAACTTTTATTGTTTTTCTTTTAAACAGTTTCGTCGTTTGGTGCATATCAGCACGACATTAGCGGTGATGTCGTTTGATAACACTCAAAGGATTTTAAATTGTTGTTTTTTTTATTTCAAAAACACACCTGAAATCTGTGTTTTAATATAAACTTTATAAAAGCCAAAAAGATTTTATTTCTACTTTATTTTCGATCGTACGATGTTGGAGCTCGAGTCTTCGTTACCTGAAACCTGAACGAAAACCAAACTGACTAAATCTTCATAAACGGTCGAAATTTGCATGTTTTGAAAGTTAGAATTTAAAATTTAAAAAAAAATTTATTAAACTTTCAAACTGTCGGACGGTGCTTGATTGTGACATGGTCATTCGTGTGTCATTTGCTTATACTATGTTCCAAGCAGTTGTTCTCATTACGCGTTTAGATTTCTTGCATGTGCAGATTCTAAAGGCTAGGAGAACATGGTCGATGACAAGCTTTGGAATGAAGACACGACGAGAAGGCACTCAAAAGATGAAGATGATCGAGTTGCCGCTGGCTATCATCAACACCACAAGGATCTCACTTCATAAAGTTAAAGTATTTCACGAGCATAACTCAAGGGGGAGCTTATGTTAAGGGGGAGTTTGTTAACACACTGCCTACATGATACGGGTAGTTTGTTGATACACTCTCTGCTTTCAAGACGTGAAGACTTTGAAGATCCTCCGACCATGAAGACTTGAAAGGACATCAGAGTTTTGGAAACTCGAAGACCAAAGACTGTCGAAGTTCGAGACAAGTCTACATCTATAGAAGATAAAGACAAGATAAAGACAAAGCTACAGCCAAGGGGGAGTTTGTTGGTGCACTTGTGTCTGTACTTTGTCTGTATTCGGTCTGTATGTAAACGATGTCCTAAATCAGTCTGTAAGTTGACCAAGTCAACTATCCTCCTAGTTTGACTTGGACAACATGATGTTGTCTGGATCGAAGGATAGCCTCGAAGGATACTGCTAATCCTTCGAGGTGCTCGAAAGATATGGTTCGACCATGGTTCGACCATTAGGCATCGAAGATACTTGTTGATTTTTAAGCTACTTTATGAATTATTATCATCTCATACAGCACTCTTTGGCCTGACACGTTGATCTCAAATATCACCTCACACGTGATTGTTTCTTTGTGAAACTCGTCAATGTTGTCATGGTCCGCACCGCTTACCGACATGCCAATTCATTTTTCCAAAATTTGTTAAATCTTTTCTGATAAAACTTATTTTTGGTAAATGGCATTAAGGTCAAGCAAGAGTAAACCAACATCGGAAAATCATTTTTGTAAATATCTTTGTGTGTTTTTAAATTTATCTTAGTTTGTTGATTTTAGGGGGAGTAAATCCAAAAATCGGAAAATACAAAAACATCGAAAAATTTCAAAAACACAAAAACAATAGAAAAACAAAAATGAGTTTCCTGGCGAGCAAAAGAGAAAATGATAGTACATCAGTGGTCTATCCAAACCTCTTTAAACCTTAAATGCAAAACGATAAGCAGCTCTATATAAGATGTATCGGTAGGCTCACAATCATTTTAAAGTGTGCAGGGTGATATAAATCTTAATCGACTGAAGACCAGGTGGGAACCATTCATTGGCATATGGTCTTAGTACCGAAATTTCGTTTGATAGATTGCCGAGGTTCTGAGATATTCGGTCTTTATGCTGCTTATCATCTGGGTATCATGGTTGTATCTTTTACCGAAAAATAACGGGGACGCAAGTCTAGATCTTCCATGATACTATACATACGTGTACATATTGCATACTGCATTCGACCTCAATAAGTGATAAACAATCACATGTCCAAATCAAATAAGTGATAAAATATCACATTTATCCGGGTGTCAAGTTCGTCTCTCTGCTGTACGGAAGTACTGACCTGTTCACGGACTTGCACCTGTGCCCTCATGCATATGAAATTCAAGTTCCTCATCAATAAGTGATTATATCACAAAGGACTTGTTTTCAAATCAAAATAAGTGAGTATCTCACAATTTATACGGTCAAACAGATGATAATCGGTATACTCACCGGTAAGATGAACTCTCGTGCATACCTTGATACGGGAATGTGTCGTGATGTGGATGAACACCGGTCGGTAAGTATAAATCATACCTTAACGTATCCTCTAAACATGATTACATCTGATAAGTTGAGCTTAAGTGGACAACAATACCGATAATTGTTATAGGATGCTTATCTTAATGTTAACTAACTGAACAACAAGAGTGTTTTGGCATGACCGTACACTGATATGATTCTCTTACCCTCGAAACTCACAAAAAGAATGTTTGTATATATTTATTTACTGTTTAACTTTTATTTGTTTTCTTTTTTAAACAGTTTCGTCGTTTGGTGCATATCAGCACGACATTAGCGGTGATGTCGTTTGATAACACTCAAAGGATTTTAAATTGTTGTCTTTTTCTTTCAAAAATACCAAAAAGATTTTAGGCATGTTTTAATATAAACTTTATAAAAGCCAAAAAGATTTTATTTCTACTTTATTTTCGATCGTACGATGTTGGAGCTCGAGTCTTCGTTACCTGAAACCTGAACGAAAACCGAATTGACTAAATCTTCATAAACGGTCGAAATTTGCAAGTTTTGAAAGTTAAAGACTTAAATTGACAAATTTATTAAACTTTCAAACTGTCGGACGGTGCTTGATTGTGACATGGTCATTCGTGTGTCATTTGCTTATACTATGTTCCAAGCAGTTGTTCTCATTACGCGTTTAGATCTCTTGCATGTGCAGATTCTAAAGGCTAGGAGAACATGGTCGATGACAAGCTTTGGAATGAAGACACGACGAGAAGGCACTCAAAAGATGAAGATGATCGAGTTGCCGCTGGCTATCATCAACACCACAAGGATCTCACTTCATAAAGTTAAAGTATTTCACGAGCATAACTCAAGGGGGAGCTTATGTTAAGGGGGAGTTTGTTAACACACTGCCTACATGATACGGGTAGTTTGTTGATACACTCTCTGCTTTCAAGACGTGAAGACTTTGAAGATCCTCCGACCATGAAGACTTGAAAGGACATCAGAGTTTTGGAAACTCGAAGACCAAAGACTGTCGAAGTTCGAGACAAGTCTACATCTATAGAAGATAAAGACAAGATAAAGACAAAGCTACAGCCAAGGGGGAGTTTGTTGGTGCACTTGTGTCTGTACTTTGTCTGTATTCGGTCTGTATGTAAACGATGTCCTAAATCAGTCTGTAAGTTGACCAAGTCAACTATCCTCCTAGTTTGACTTGGACAAACATGATGTTTATCTGAATCGAAGGATAGCCTCGAAGGATACGCATCATCCTTCGAGGTGCTCGAAAGATATGGTTCGACCATGGTTCGACCATTAGGCATCGAAGGATGATCCTTCGATGTCCATGCTGATCTTTCGGACACATTGTCATCGACAGATGATCCTTCGGACCATCTATCGATCCTTCGACCAAGACCTGTTATGTATGGGTATAAATACCCATGCATTGTGTTAGTGTTAGACTGATGCACACATAGAGAGTTAGTGAAACTCTGCTGGAAAACACACACACACACACTTTAGAGAGTTTGCAAACAGATTGTAAACCTTGTGCTTGTAACCGTAAACCTTCATACGTATTAATACAGTGGTGTTAATCGGTGAACTTCGTGTGTTCTTGTGTTTGTTCTTGCATCATCCCGGTTTGCCCGCTAGCTTGGATTCCGCACTCGCTAGTGGGTTAGTATAACAAGGTTTAGGTTTGTTCTCGATCCTCCGAGAAAAGGGACCTACAGTTTTGATATACGATTAGTTGATGCAAGGACAAAAAACTGCCCTTGAAACAATACACAAGGCAATGTACAGAATATAAGGTCAGATGGAGGAAGTTTAGCACTAGAAGAACGTTTGCAGAAAAGGCGGCATCAACTTCTCGATTAGAGATGGTAATATGTATGATTAAACAACTCTCTCCTTTTATGGGAATGGAGATGATGATTGTGATGATGTTGTTGTTCCTTTGAATAGGCTGTGACCGTTTGAATATATACCATCCAATGGTTCTTATAATGAACTCATGATACAAATACCTTTAAAGGTAATCTGTTTAAAATGATTTTTGTTTTGCGTGAACATATACTTGATACAAATACTTCTTATTATAATTAATCCAATTTGGAAACAAAAATGTAATTTATGTGATCAAAGTACAAGTATTACCTACTCTCGAAGAAGATGGAGGGGATAGGAATGTTGTTAAAAAACTAGCACGTAGAGCTAATATAAAACTAATAATACAATTGTAAGCATGCCAAGAATCAGTGTACCTGTGGTGATGGCTTTGGAACTGTTTAAACCATTGCAGACGTAACGCCCCTACAAGGGTATTGTTAAGTAAAGACGTGTGCTTTCTCGTGCCCCATTAGCTGGGATTCGAGGGAGACCAGGGACCATGTTCTTCAAATATTTCCTTGGGTCTTAGTTAAACCCGAAATCCCCCAAGGCTTGTTGTGACGCTTATATCTCTTGCATGTGCTTCTGATTTACAATAAAACAGCCAAGCAATTATACAACTTTAATTCAACATGGTTACACAATTTATTAACAAAACAACTTACGTGGATCACATTAACCCTCTAAGATGATGACTCATTTGAGTGCTTCTTTTTACAAAACTCATCCCATAACTGTAGAACCAGTAGGAGACTCCTAGTGTGCTTTCGAGCCAGCTCCTGAAAATTTAAATAACATAAAATGTTAAGATGTGATCCTCATTTTGTAACATGCTTTCCAAAACTGTACATTTGGTCTAAGGAAAGTCACTAAAACAAGTAATCAAAATCGTTTCTTAAAAACTATAAATGCAATTCGGTGTGGTCTCAAAAATTATCTCCAACACTCAGAGTGTAATGGTATTTAGAAAACACACTTAAAAAGGTAAAAAAAAGCATATAACAATTATCAATTGGGTTCATTAGCAGTTATCAAAGCAGGTGGTACATCACAATCAAATTGATCACACACTATATCACAATGATGTAAGATTAAATATATTTATTTTATATTTAATCTGGTAGCCATTATAATCATTTACATTATATGGATCAAAATATATAACAATCCTATTAAATAATTAGTTGGTAATTGTTGATGGGCCCAATTACCCTTATTAACTAATTAGGGTTTCCTCCTGGGTGCTTATATAAGGAGAATTATATGGAGGTTAAGGGGTTACTCAGTTACATAATCAGACACCCTATTAGCCATAACATCATAATGTTCGACCTCCCTCTCCTACAGCCGATACCCTTTTCGGTTTTCTTAGCCACCATCATTAGATTGCACCCTAAGGAGGAACCAGACCAAACTGACAACTATGTCAAACACTATTGCTGCATCTACATCTGGATTCTCTGCTGGCCTGTGCTGATGCAATCAAAGGTATGTTTTCATGTTTTCCTTCATGTATAAACAGAACTGAACCAACAAATGATATATACAAGCATATGGAAAAGTCTATGCAACAACTCGTATAGCTGATTGTATATTTAGCTACCTACTATTTTAAAATTTGTGAAAATGCAAGTTAAGCTGTAACTAGTTACATAATAGGTTGAGGTACTTCAGTCAATCAAACCATATCAAGTCATATAACTACCAGAAAAAAACAATTTGTCATAAGAATATGGTAACTCTTCATACCATAATAATGATGATGAAAAAGATAAGAAATAAATACAAGTCATAAAAAGTACAACCATAACAATATTGTCAGCATACTTCATTAACCATGACACCAGAAGACCAGACCAGTCGAACCTAGATTTATTACCACCAGTTTACTTGAGGTTTCTTGTCTTCAGGCCAGGCCATGTGAGTGATTCTAATCTAAGAGCAGTGTTGGTATCATCGTCATCGGAAACCCAGGACTAGTCGGAACGGATCGAGTTGTGACCACATACACAATCTCTTTCAAACGAACCACAACTTTCACAATACTTCATTATGAATCAAACTAACTGAAACAACTTGTTGAATGATAATAACACTAACCGTAACAAATCTGATCGAACTGAACTTTCAATAAACATAAACTTGCATTACAGATTACGTACATACTGATTGCCTTGAACCGTATATATAGCAGCGAAGGGGTGCGAGTATCGGTTGTGTCGTTTCAATGAAGAGATACGTCTCTTCCTTCATAACCGCTGCAGTGGTTACTTACTCACGCCGGTTCGCTTAATACGGCCCAAAACAAACTACATGATATTACCCTACTGGACTTCTAATTGTTCGACCCACTGGACATGGCCTCCGGCCCAAACTCTAAAACATAAACAATGAAATAGTAAATTCTTTGACCCATTAAGTAAACTAAATAAATAAACAAACTACCGGCCCGAAACCATATTCATTCGGTTGGACTTCATTATCTTTGTTCTTCATTCACCGCCTTAAGCAAGAACATCCGAATCTTCAGCCTTGATTACTCCTTGCAGTTGTTGGTGACCTCTATCTTGACCACCACTTCGTCATCACTTGATTCTTCGAGCCAACCATTGTTGTTTGAATTTCCAGCCATCACGTTTGCCTTTTTCCCATGCTCGTTCCTCATGAAGTCGAAATACCATTCGACTAGTTCCAAGTAGTAAATGTAGGCAACCTTGACTTCGTATGCATCATCCGGTTCATAACCATACTTGGCCGCAATCACATCCCATAAATTCTTTTCCATTACTTCCTTGAATCCCCCGTTAAGCTTTACGATTCGATGTAACAAGATTAGACTAAGTTCACGGCCATCAATCAACTCGGGTGGCATTGCCTTTTCACATACGATTCCAAGAAAATCTTAAATGAACCAAATTAAGATCTCTTCAAATGGAGCATCGAAGAACCTTTGATGATTCTTTAATTCTTCATGCAAAGTTATGAGATCTTTCGGTTCTACACAACTTTCAATGATCATGTTCCTTTCGATAACGTCTTCCTCGAGTTGTGAAAAATTAACGCTCGTTCCCGGAGCGTTTCTTTTGACTCATACGGATTATCCTTTTAACCTTCGATGTATATTAAAAGCGCCTTCTTTGCTTTCTTGGAGTAAACGATTTCTTTCTTTCTTGCCCTTGAACTTTCACCGTACGCCTTTTTCTTGTTCCTTTCCTTTTCGAATTCCCTCTCGTATTAATCTTCCAAACATTCCTTAAATTCCTTCTTTTCTTTCTTGTAACCGTTATCAACACCAAGATTATCATAAAACGTGTGGAGATAATCTTGTTCTAAGTCAACCTCCGACTTATCTTCATAAATGTCAAACCCTTTCGAGCGACTTCCAAACGTCTTCTTTAGTAAACATGTATCACCCATTGTAACTGTTTCAATTCCTTGAAACAGAAGTTGTTCTAGACTTAACACGTTCTTGTCTAGACTAGGAGCGTAACTTACACATGGGATTGTTTTGTCTTTACCATCCACCGGGACTCTAACTTCTCCAATACCATGCACAAATGAGAAATCCTTTCTACTCTCGTTTGTCACTAACCCAAAGTGCCTCTTGAAACATTTGAACACATTTCGGTTTCCCGTCATGTGTGTTTTGTATGTAGGATCAACAACCCAAATCGAATCCCATTTACCGCCACATGTATCCTTATCCATATAATCACTTTCAACCGGTAATGGCGATAAATTAACATACTTACTTGGACAAATCGAGGCGATATGACCAAATTGCTTGCACTTGAAGCAACAAATTTCCGGTTTCCTTGGTCTTCCCACCGGTGCATTTGCCTTCTTTCCGGACTTCTTCACAAACCCCTTTGGAACCATTTTCTTTGGAAACTTCTTTACCGGTGACTTCCCGGTTCGTATGGTTGGCTTCCCCTGCGCGTACTCATTCATCTCTTCCGCC
The DNA here is from genome assembly GCF_002127325.2 of Helianthus annuus. NCBI lineage: Eukaryota > Viridiplantae > Streptophyta > Magnoliopsida > Asterales > Asteraceae > Helianthus > Helianthus annuus. The sequence goes on from NC_035435.2 coordinate 13,759,181, forward strand.
GCCCGGCCACACTTTCCACTACGAACAACATTTTCACCGTAGTCGGTCTCAACCGATTTTCCCTTGTCTCCTCGTAAACGGTTCCCATCATTGTCACAACCCTTTCCTGTTCCTGTTAAACCTTTGGCTCTGATACCAATGTTGGTATCATCGTCATCGGAAACCCAGGACCAGTCGGAACGGATCGAGTTGTGACCACATACACAATCTCTTTCAAACGAACCACAACTTTCACAATACTTCATTATGAATCAAACTAACCGAAACAACTTGTTGAATGATAATAACACTAACCGTAACAAATATGATCGAACTGAACTTTCAATAAACATAAACTTGCATTACAGATTACGTACATACTGATTGCCTTGAACCGTATATATAGCAGCGAAGGGGTGCGAGTATCGGTTGTCTCGTTTCAATGAAGAGATACGTCTCTTCCTTCATAACCGCTGCAGTGGTTACGTACTCACACCGGTTCGCTTACGGCCCAAAACAAACTACATGATATTACCCTACTGGACTTCTAATTGTTCGACCCACTGGACATGGCCTCCGGCCCAAACTCTAAAACATAAACAATGAAACAGTAAATTGTTTGACCCATTAAGTAAACTAAATAAATAAACAAACTACCGGCCCGAAACCATATTCATTCGGATGGACTTGATTATCTTTGTTCTTCAAGCAGTACATAGTCCAGATCCACCACCAAGTATGCACACACTTGGCCTCTATAACAAATAAAAATCAGGTGAGGTATTTTTAAAATAATGATGATTGATAAACCTGCATGCCTAAGGAGGGATGGAACCCAAGGCTTTTTTTATGAAACATAAATAAAGGCTTGCCTAGTACTATCGGTACATTGTAAGCTTAAAAAACTACATTGTATGTGTCAAAAAACCTAAGGCAACCTAAACCATGCAACATTTTTGTCAACTGTATAATAAATACATGAGGCCTCAAATCTGTAGAGATCTTATTATACTTAGATGGCCTCAAATCATATATTATTTAACATGTGGGCTTCTTTTGTTGCATATATTATCATACTTTTTTAGCACATGGCTTCTTTATTCTATTTCATGTCTGGTTTAAATGGAATTTAAAAATGCAGGCTCGTAACCCCTTATTTCTGTATTCTAATGACAAAACTCAGCAACTAAAAAGCCAAGAGCAACATGATGTTAGAAGTTTTAAACAATTACACATACCTACATGTATTGCACATCCTGGACACAACCACCAAACTATCCCGATTCAGCATCATCACATTTCAATAACAGAACTGCTTCTAAAGCTCCACTCGTATAAAAAATCTACACTCTTTGGCTGTCAATAAGCAAATACGGACAAAGCAACAGAAAAAAGTTGCCTGAGCTTACATATCATTTAGGTAAATGCAAATCACTTGCTTCAGTTCAGATGCTAACCAACCACAACTTGATCTCATCAATAACATCTACATCAACAGTCCAAGTCAATTTTTTCCTTGTTAACATCATAAAGGGTGAACGCAGATAAGTTATTTAATCCAAGTTAATTAGTTAGCACATCAAAATAATTAACAACAGGTGAAGATAATCAAATAACTAACAAATTACAACATCAACTTGGGGATCCCAATCAAGTTCATATGTGGTCTCTTGGTATGGCAGGTAACAACTCCACTGAACAACATAATACAGCCTATAAATAAACGAATCAAACCGTATTCAATTACAATCAATTGGTAAACATATTTTATACAGATACAAAAGATTTGCGGGCTACCGCAACGGGTGACTGGTTCTGCGATGCTTCTAATGGTAGACTACGGTTACGAGAGGTCGAGTAGAACCAAGGTGGTTTGCTTTCGTATTGGTGCTCAAAGAGGGGCTTTAAAGGAAGACAAATATGTTTAATAATAGAATTACCGTCAGATGGTAGTGAAATCATAGATGTAAAGAGTTGTATCAGATGGTTCGACCTTTGAAGATGTGAAGATGGTAGTGATTTGGGCTTGGATTGAAGATGTAAAAGAGGCACCACTAGACTAGGGTTTTCAATTGAGGGAAATGAAAAGCATCAAAGTGGATTTTGGGAGGGAATCAAATTATGGGAAATTTAGGCAGAAAATATAAAGAGAAATTTATGAAAATAGCCAAAGACCAAACTCACTTGCGAAAATGACCACCTCATGCGCTCTTGGAAGAGCGCATCAGAGATCCCGAGGTAGTCTTATGCGTCCTTCATTCTTAAATGTACATGTGTGAAAGTTGGGAATTTTATACATGTGGGACCCACCATCTACCACCCCACCATAGCCCCTACACCCCCACATCACCCCTACACCCTACGTAATCATCAACTTCAAAATTGTCACTTTCATAATCATCATCTTCAAAATTTGTAGCCAAGAAATTAACTTCTCTCCTTCCCAACAATCTGAACTCGCCCTCGGTCTCTCTACGTATGGCACTCTCCGAATTTGAGCAGACTTTCGAGCTTCTTTCGTTAGGGGTTTCGGTTACTTCTTCGATCTCATGAACATGGCACTCTCCGTATGGCCGGTCGACCGACTACTACGGTGGCACGGATCTCCACCCCAAAAATCCCAACCGCCGCCATGGTTGCCGAAAAAACAATCTGAAATCGAGCCCCCTGGTTGCAGGTGTCGGAGACGGAGCAAGGCGTCTGCAACTCACCGGAGATGACTGCAACTTTCCGACGCATCCCGTGCACTTCCAGACGCATCCCGGCACTTCCCAGACGCATCCCGGCACTTCCAGACGCATCCCGGCACTTCTAGACGCATCCCGGTACTTCCCAGACGCATCCCGCACATCAGAAAATTAAAGACACAACAAGGGGCTCTGCGGACGCATAAATTACCTCGGGATCTGTGATGCATGCGCTGTTCCAAGAGCGCATGAGGTGGCCATTTTCGCAAGTGAGTTTGGTCTTTGGGTATTTTCGTAAATTTCTCAAATATAAAAGTATGAGAGGAAAATTAAAATTTGAAATTTAAGTGGAAAATATAAAAATATCGGGGGGAATTTAAAATTTTGGGTAAATTACTTTTTGAGTCTCTGTATTTTATATTTTATGAGTTTTAACTAGTTGAGTCCAAAAACAAAAAAGTTTAACGACCTGAGTCTCCATAAGCATTTTCTTTAACTAGTTGGGTTCAAATTTCTAACACCCAGTTAAAATTTTGTTGTTAAATTTTGTTAAATGACCAAATTACCCCTATAAAACATAGGGACTCAAAAAGAAAAATAATATATAATCCCCCAATTAACATGGATTTATCGTAAATGGTAAACATTTGCTCACCACCTCTAGTTACTTGGGGGATTATACCAATTTTAACCATTTGCTTCCAAAATGGTAAACAAACTCCCTAGTCACCACCTCTAGTTACTTCCTACACAATTTTAAACATGGATTTATCGTAAACTTGTGTAGATTACAGAGGGACCTTCAAAAGATTCTAAGAAGTTTCATGAAGTTTCTGTTAGTCCTGAGAATCCTAGTGGCTTGAACTCTCAAATAGGAATCGAAGGGAAATCCGAGCGTAAACCTAGACGAAAATCTGTTGGTAAGGAAAATGCCAGGAAAGGAACAGTTCCTGCAAGAGGAGAAGTATCACCTGTGTTGCCAACTTCCCCTGCAACGAGTCAAGTTACTCGTTTTGAAGGGGTTAAGTCCCATGAGAATGCCACAAAACCAAGGGTTCTTCCATCGCCAAAGATTCCAGATTAGAATAATTCAACTTCTATATTTCAGCAGTAAATAATCAACAAGTGCAGTTACATGCACAAACAACCATCATCTTCTCCGTCATCTTTGCCATCTTGACTACCTACCATCTTTACGAGCTCCGAATCAAATTAATTTTCAAATCAAAGGTTTTTGAACTCAAGTTCACGCTGAGTTTTCGAATTCCTGTTTTTGAGTTACGGTGGGATTTGGAAAAAAAAAGTTTTCAGAGTTCACACTCCGCTACCTCTCCGTTAACCACCGCACCTACGTGTCAACTTATCATTACAGCAGCTTATCGACATCTCTTCATCACCACTAACAACCTTCATTCACCACCATCATCTTCGTTTCACATCATCCTCGGCACATCATTAGCTCCGTCATTCACAACCACAACCACAACCACAACCACAACCACAACCACGACCACAACAACAACCACAACCACAACCACAACCACAACCACAACGACAACCATCTTCGCCGTTCATCACTACTCCTTCACCTCTGTCGCCCACGATTCAGTGATAGTAATCGTTGTTTTGTCGACAAAAGTAACTAAAAGTTGAAGAAGACAGATTTTGTGATAGTTTCTTTCCATAGTTTCTTTGTCGAAGAAAGAAGAAGGGAATCTTTTTGCCACAGTTTGGGTGTCAGGAAAGGCTTGTTTTGCGACAGTTTGGGTGTCAGGAGGCTTGTTTTGCGACAGTTTGGGTGTCAGGAAAGGCTTGTGTTAATTGGGGGATTATATATTATTTTTTCTTTTTGAGTCCCTGTGTTTTATAGGGGTAATTTGGTCATTTAACAAAATTTAACAAAAAATTCTAACTAGGTTACAAATTTGGACCCAAATGGTTAAAGAAAATGCTTATGGGGACTCGGGTCGTTAAACTTTTTGCTTTTGTACTTAACTAGTTAAAACCCATAAAACACATGGACTCAAAAAGTAATTTACCCTAAAATTTTCGTGTTGAGAATTAAATCGAGTGAATTATATATGTTAATTGTTAGGGGGCAAACTAGCCAAGTTACTTGTGACAGTAGGGGTGCAAACGAGCCGAGCCAGAGGTCGACCAGGCTCGAGCTCAAGCTCGTTTAACATATGAAAGCTCAAGCTCGGTTCGAGCTTTATTTCTAAAGCTCGAGCTCGGGTAATTTTTCAATCTCGTGCTTGGCTCGGGCTCGATTCATTTAGAATTTATTAATTAATTTATATTAATTATAATTATTATTATATAAATATATGTTTAATATATTAATAAAAATATATAAAACAGAATGCTCGTTTAGGCTCGCGAGCCGGCTCGAGATCGATAAGCGAAGCTCGGGCTCGGGCTCGTTTACTAAATGAGCTTGTTTTTAGGCTCGGGCTCGAGTTCGAGCTCGTTTAAGCTCGTCTCGTTGGCGCTTTTTTTCGAGCCGAGCTCGAGTAGCTCGCGAGTAGCTCTGCTCGTTTGCACCCCTACTTGTGAGCTACTCGAATTCAGCTTCCAAAAAGACTCGAAATAAGTTGAGCTTAAATGCGACCGAAATTCACTAAAGGAGCCCACCGTTTATATATTTTTTTAATTAATATTATTAAATATATTTAAATAATAATAATAACATTTACTATTTATAAGATTATGAATATGAATATATAACTACATTATATATAAAATAATCAATATAAATAATAAGAATTAATATAATAATAAACGAGTCAAACCCGAGCCTAAGCCGAGATCTAGCTTCAAAAACTACCTACGGTCCGATTTCAAACTTCATAAACAAAGGTACATGCATATACACATGTACACCAACGTTAAAACATGTACATATACACTAACATTGCTAACGCTAAAACATATAGATACACACACATACACACATACATATACACATGTACACCAAGGCTAACACATATACATATACACACGTTTTCGTACACGCACACATAGGCACGTACATACACAGACATCACATAGGCCCAATACAGTGCATTAAGAATATGATGATCTACTATTGTTCATTGTGATCTATTATGGCTCAATAAGGTTCATTAAGACATGTATGATCTACTATTGCTCATTGTGATCCATTAAGGCCCAATATGGTCTATTAAAACATGTATTATCTATAACTGGCCATTGTGATCCATAAAGGCCCAATATGGTTCATTACGACAACATTATATCTACAAATTATTCATTATGATCCATTAAGACCTAATATGATCCACTAGGACATGTATGCTATACCATTGGTGGCCATTGTGATCCATTAAGTCTCAATAATTGCATTAAGACATGTGTGATCTTGTATTGGCCATTGTGATCCATTAACGCCCAATATGGTCCATTAAGGCATGTGTGATATACTATTGGCCGTTGTGATCCATTAAGGTCCAATATGGTCCACTAAGACAACATGCATGATCTACTATTGTCATGGTTGCAAAAGTCGTTAGGCGATTCGAGAGAACTAGGAAGTACTTGGCCTCAACGGAGATTACTCGGGTAGTAATCAACCTCGGCTAACACTACTCGGGTCTCGACAGCCTACCTTGTAGCAAGTGCTTGGTGAGTTCTCAGAGCCTAGGCGGGACTTTTACAACCATGAATGCTCATTGCGATCCATTAAGCCCCGATATGGTCCATTAAGACATGTATGTTCTACTATTGGCTATTGTGATCCATTAAGGCCCAATATGGTCCATTAAGACAACATATATGATCTACTATTGTCCATTGTGATCCATTAAGGCCTAATATGGTCTATTAAGACATGTATGATCCATTATTGTCCATTATGATCCATTAAGACCCAACATGGTCTATTAAGATATATATGATCTACTATCGTCCATTGTGATTCATTAAGACCCGCTCGTTTAACTTATGAGAGCTCGAGCTCAGCTCGATTTGAGCTCGGCTCGTAGTTATTTTTTCAAGCTCGAGCTCGACTCGTTTTCTCTGTTTGTTAGTTAACTTATCATTAAGACCCGACTAATGCGGCCTATTTTAACTTATCATGGTCTGCTTAACCATGTCGATGGTTCTGCCTCAGCCCCCTCCGCTACCAAAACTATTGATAACCAAATCGTTGACAACCCAGATCTTCAAGAATGGCTTGTGGCAGATCAAAAGGCTATCATTCTTCTCACTACATCGCTTACAGAAGAAGCCTTAGCCGTGATTGTCGGCCTCTCTTCTGCCTGGGACATCTGGACCGCTCTTGAATCTGCCTTTTGCAATGCTTCGGTTGAGCGGGTGCAAAATCTTCGGGATTCCCTCCGACTTACTCAGAAAGGGGACAAGACTGTTGCTGATTATGGCCGATCGTTTAAGGCCATTTGCGATTCAGTTGCATGCCATTGGTCATCCTATTGACCCGCTTGACCGGAATCATTGGTTTCTTTGCGGGCTCGGTCCATCCTTTGAAGGATTCTCTACAACTATTCGTGCCATGCAACCCCCTCCTACTTTCAATGACCTCCTCATTAGAGCTGAGAATCATGAAATGTTTGTGCGTTCCTTGCATGGCCCTTCATCCCCAACACCTATCGCTTTCACTGCCCAAACCGCTACCACCCGAACCCCCTTGTCAAAAAAGTCCATATAACCGTGGGCGCTCCAATAACAGCCGTGGCTCGCACCGGAACAACAACCGTGGCCGTAGGCCACCAACATGTCAGTTATGTCGTGAACAAGGCCACTATGCCTCTCAATGTCCCAAGCTATCCACTTTTACCAATCCATCCAACTCTTCGCCCGAACAGTTGGCTCACGCGTTCCATGCTTCTTGTCAAGTCTCCCCTAATATTCCCAATTGGACATGTGACACCGGTGCTTCCGATCACATGCTTCCCAATGTTAGTGGCGTTAAGAATCCCTCTCCTACCACAGGTAATCGTCATGTTTATTTTGGTAATGGTCACTCTCTACCGGTCTCTCATACAGGTAGTTCTACAATTTGTGGTAATTTAAAACTTGATAATATTTTGGTTGTTCCCAATATTACTAAATCTCTTCTTTCGGTTGGCAAGTTAACCGAAGAGAATCCTGTTGACGTTCTATTGTCACACCCTTATTTTTATATTCAGGATCGGGAAACCAAACGGGTTCTGGCTCGGGGATGCCGTGAAGCCGGTCTCTATGTTCTACATAATAATCACGAGGCCCTTATTTGGTCATCTATGACACCTAAGGCCTCGTTTGAACTTTGGCACTCTCGTTTTGGTCATGCGAATTTTGATACTATTGTGACATTAAAAAATAATGGTTGCTTGTCGTTTACATCTTTATTCAAAAATAATGGTTGCTTGACACCTAAACTGGTTGTTTACTCATCTTGTGAACTTGCTAAATCCAAGAAACTACCTTTTAATACTAATGATAAACGTTCCAATGGACCACTCGATTTAGTCCATTGTGATTTATGGGGACCATCTCCCGTGACATCTATTAATAATTTTCGTTATTATGTCATATTTATAGACGACTTCTCCCGATTTACATGGCTGTTTCCACTAAAAACCAAAAGTGATTTTTTTGAAGCTCTAACTATTTTTGTTCCCTTTGTTCAAACCCAATTCTCAAGAAAAATCAAAGTGTTCCAAAGCGATGGTGGAACCGAGTTTACCAATCTCAAAGTTCGAAAATTATTTGAAACCAATGGAACAATGCACCGCTTATCTTGCCCATATACACCACAACAAAATGGCCGGGCGGAACGGAAACACCGTCACATTGTTGAAACGGGCTTAGCCATGCTATTTCATGCCAATATCTCCTCCACATATTGGGTGGAAGCCTTCTCGATGGCGGTTTACATTATAAACCGGTTACCCACCCCCATTCTCAATAATAAGTCGCCCTTTACATTATTATATGCCCGTCAACCCGACTACTCTAACTTTCGCATTTTTGGATGTCGGGTCTATCCATACCTACGTAATTACACAAAACACAAACTTGAACCTCGGAGTAATCCTTGTGTATTTGTTGGGCACAATCCCAAATATAAAGGATATTTGTGCCTTGACCCCACTTCCTCCCGTATCTTTATCACCCGCCATGCCCGGTTTGATGAAACACATTTTCCATTTACTAAAACAACTACTCCTCAACCAATTCACACCATACCTATCACTACCTTTCTTGAGCTACTACCTAGTACCTCTATAAAACCCACTGATCCGTTCACATCTATACCCACTACCACTCCTTTATCTAGTAACCTCCCTAAATCTACAACACCCACTTATCATATACTGGACCTACCCATCTCCTCCACTTCTACAAACCAAGCCCAAAATCCGGATGACAGTGACATCTTCGTCACCCCTCCTACCGTTAGCCCACTATAGCCCACCCCTCCTACCGTAAGCCCACCTCATTCTCCACCCTCTCCGTCATCGACTATTCCACCTCAGTCTCCGGATGAAACTCCAACCAGCCCTCAATCTTCAGCCCCTTCGCCACCTCCTCCACCACCTCCTCCCCCCGTCTCGCACCCAATGATAACCCGTGCACCTGCTCGTATTTTCAAACCTAAGCACAAAACCTATCTGTCCTATGCTTCAACCCTCCATCAAAACTTATTTGCTACAACCGATCCCAAATCATTCAAATTTGCAGTTAAAGAAGAAAAATGGATCGATGCTATGAAAACCGAACTAAATGCTTTACTTAAAAATAACACTTGGACCCTGGTACCACGACCGACTAACTCCAACATGGTAGGTTCCAAGTGGCTCTTTCGAAGCAAATATCGATCTGACGGTTCTATAGAGAGATACAAAACCCTGTTGGTGGCTCAAGGCTACTCTCAAGTTTCGGGTTTGGATTATTCGTTTACTTTTAGCCCGGTGGTTAAAGCCACCACTGTTCGTACTGTTCTCGCTTTGGCGGTTATAAATAAATGGCACCTTCACCAACTTGATGTAAATAACGCCTTTTTACATGGTGACTTAACCGAATGTGTTTATATGGAACAACCCAAAGGCTTTCTAAATCCCTCTTATCCGGATCACGTATGCAAATTAAATAAGGCTATTTATGGCCTAAAACAGGCACCCCGAGCATGGTTTCATCATCTAAGCTTTTCTCTAACATCTTATGGCTTCGTCAATAGTCGTGCGGATCCTTCATTGTTTATTTTCCATCATGGCACCTGTCTCATGTATCTTTTGGTTTATGTTGATGACCTTATCCTCATAGGAAATCAACCAGACTTTATCCACTCATTCATTCAAAATCTTAATGATGAATTCGCGGTAAAGGACTTGGGGGAACTCAATTACTTTCTTGGTCTTGAAATTACCTATACAGATTCTGGTTTATTTCTAAACCAATCCAAGTATACTTTAGATATTCTCACCCGTGCCAAAATGGTGGATGCCAAACCGTCTCCAACACCGTTAAGTGCACATGTTTCTTTTGTCTCTGCAGGTGAACCGTATTCAGACATTACGCACTACCGTTCGATTGTTGGTGCTCTTCAGTATTTAACGATCACCAGACCAGACATCACGTATCGTTAATCAAGTGAGTCAATTTCTTCACGCTCCGACCACCGATCAATACAAGGAAGTCAAACGCATCCTAAGATATCTCAAAGGAACTGTTGCTTATGGCATTCATTTCTCTTGCCCAACTATCACTTCAGTTGTCGGCTACTCGGATGCCGACTGGGCACGTTGTCTTGAAACACGAAGGTCCACCTATGGCTACTCTATTTTCTTAGGTGGAAATCTTATCTCATGGAGTGCTAAAAAGCAACCTACTGTTGCGAGGTCTAGTTGTGAATCCAAGTATCGTGCCATGGCGCATACCGCTGCGGAAATAATTTGGATCACTCATCGGCTTCAAGAGTTACAAGCTCTACCAGCTCTTCGACCGACCATCTTATGTGATAATCAAAGTGCTCTCTTCATGACAAAAAATCCGGTTGCTAATAAAAGAATGAAACACATTGACTTAGACTATCACTTTCTTCGTGAACTAATTGTTTTGGGAAAATTAGCTACAAAGTTTGTTCCTACCAAGCTTCAGGTGGCAGACATCTTCACAAAAAGTTTACCGACACCTCAATTTCTTGATCTGCGACATCAACTTCGTATTGGTCCTCCACCCATTCGCTTGCGGGGGGATATTAACTAAACAACTTTTATATTTAATTATGTACCTAATTGTTATTTAGATTTATTATTTAGTCCCTGTATAGCTCTTTATATAGGTTATTCTCTTTGTATTCTTTTCATCAATAATACATTGAATTGTTTTCTATCAAAGACAGTTACAGTATCAATAAAATCATGACAGGCACCAAATTAATAAACTAAACATTGTATTTAGTACAAAGCTCCATCACCAAATTCATAAACTAAACTTTGCATTTAGTACAAAGCTCCATCACCAAATTAATAAAACTAAATCTTTGTATGTATCATTATAGTTGTAACGTTACAGGATCATGCATATACCTTTAAATGTTTTTCATTTAGTTTCATTCAGCGTTATCTTAGAACTGAGCCCCATTCAGCCATTCAAATGTTTTTTTTTTTTTTTTTTGTTGAACCAAACACCTTTAAATCTGAATGATTCAGAGGCAGCCTCTTACTGACCTTCACATCACCGATGGAGCAATGAAATGCTTCTGGCTACATAACAATATCATTAATAAATTCAGATCAAGACTTTCTCAGTCAAGGGTAGTAATTCTCAGGATAAAATAACCAGGCAATAGATCAGATGTACTTACCTGGCATAATATTTCACCGCCAAACTTTGCCAAGTGACCAAGTCAATCTAAAGAATTAACTAGATCATAATCAAGCAACAAGAAACCTAAGATTGACAGTAAAACGAACCGGGAGAATTCTTCCTATAGAAGGTGCAACAATGCCGAATCATCTTTCTTGCTAACTTGCTATTCGAACCGCAACGTCTGATCTTGCTACTTGCTACGAACCATACATGGCTCGGATCTTGCTCTTGCTAAACGAACCACACGGGTGCGGTATCTTGCTAACTTTCTTTCTTGCTAACCCAAATGGGTTTTCTTCTTAAACGCTTCTTTCTCATGTGATTCGAAACCTTTCTTGCTTACCTTCTTCGAATCCTCTTGCTTGCTAACTTGTTTCTGGCTACTTGCTACCTGATTTTCTTTCTTCCGCTTTCTTTTGAGACCAACGAACCCATGCGGAAACCGTCTTTCTTCTTTCTTCACCGCACTGGCTTTCTTTCTTCTTTCTTTGGTTGTTGATCTTACTTTCTTTCTCTCTTTCTTTGCAACACTTTCTTCTTTCAACAATATCACCACATAATTTTCCTCCTGACTTTTTTCTTCGATCCATAAAATAATTAATTAATTAATAACAAATGAGGTGTGAGTTTGCCTGCTTATTTTATTGCTTCAATAGGGGTTTTGAAAGGAAAGTGGTTGCTTGCTTCACCAACATGCATGCCGGGTTCGTTCAATAATCTCAGCCGCCGCCTTTGAATTTTGTGGTGCTTCCCTTTAATTAACTTGACCACTTGCTTCCTTTTCAATGCGAATCAACTCCACCAAAATTCATTTTTCTCCTGCCACGACTTACGATTGCAAACAAATCAGACCTCACTTTTAATTTCCAGTAACCACCTCCACACTACCTGCTTGCTTTCTTTGTGCTAATCGCGTTCTTCATTATCAGCCCTTTCCTTTTCTTACAAACCTACTGCTACCGCTTCTTCTTCAGCCCCACAGCCAAAGGGCTGCTCTCTTACTCGAAACCGACTCTCAAACCGGCTCTCGTTATCAACCTTGCTCTGATACCAAATGTTGGTTCAGGCCAGATTCACACAAACTCAAAACTCACTTAAAATGAACGATGTAAAGCTTTCTATGTGCAGTAAAGAAAAGATGAAAAGAACTTGTTTATTCCATATGAAAGTTGCCCAATATAGGATAACGTTAAACATACAAAAGACTTATTCACCATAATATTCCACAGTGTCCCAAGGACTCGGTTAAAATAAACAACCATTTGACCACAACTAATTCTAATAAACCATAAAATAAACGTGCAACTATATATGGTTTTCAAATAACTTTTCCTAGCTTGATCTACATCCAATGTGACCCATAAGGCCGTACTCGACCCGAACCGACCCGAAACATCAAGATTAATTCCAACAGGGACAAATTATCATTCCTGACATCTTTTTCTCATTACATGAATGTTTTCTCTTGTAGAGAACACAAGCCATCTCATGTTTGAAAGGAAAAGAACTCAGGGCGAACCAGTTATGTTAGAATATCCATCAGTACAGGTAGATTTAACAGGCTTTTTGAGAACAACTTCTCTTTCACTAACAGAAAGAACTAGTTGGTTTCAGGCCCCTCTTCACTCACAATATACACACAAAACACACACTCACGTATGTATACAAAAGAAAGAAATATATATGCAAAATAGGAAAGATGAAAAGCTGCACATCTATTCAACAAAAACTATGGCTATAAATAGCCTACAATACCAACAACTTCAACCTAAAAACTAGACCCACTATCTCCTAATTCACAGCCACTCTAACGTTCACATCCACCAAGTTCGGTCAAACTTTGACTTGGACAATGAATTAATAACTGAATAAAACAACAAATGGGTCATTTCGAATTGGCTTTTATCTCACCGGGTCAAGTGTATTAAGCTAAAATGTGAACGAGTCAAATAGGTTGAAACTTGGAAGTCGCTCAAAGTTTAACTGATACAACCTTTGAAACCTATTTTATCTATTCATCGGCTTATTAGCGTAATATAATTATTAACAAACCTGATTCTTGGCTTCCCTGAAGTCTTCCATATTCAAGGGCCTGATCCTGATCACCTTCTCCTCTGTATTTTCTTCTGGAGACTCGAGCCCTTCACTGCCCTCAGCGATGAAGGATATCCGATTTTACATCAGCGGAAGCATTGTTTGTTTTGGATTCATAGACATACTTGTTCTTGATAACGTGCAGATGATTAACAAGAATAGGAACAATGGTTTGGTGGACAATTTCGGTTAAGTATGAAACTGTCTTGATGCCGGTCATTAGTGCCGGAGATTACATATTTATATGTGAGATTTGGCGGTTGTTTATGGCGGGAATAACTGCCATAAACGGTTTTGAATCTCTAACCCGCTTATTTCCAAGTTTATAAGTAATAATACATATCAATGATATAAGTTGCATAATAAACACTAATATAATTAAGTTTATATATCTCTAACAAGCGAAGCGTTTCTTCTCCTGAAATTTCAAATGCTCTGATCATGAGTCACACGTAAAGAAAAAAAATAGTACTAATGTAGGAAATGTGGCAGTTGATTAAGGCACTTACCATATCCTTCAATCTCTCTTGTATCAACTCCCTTACGGGCCGATATGCAGCAATAGTACATAGATTCTGTATTGTTATAATAACCCTCGGTTAAATATAGTTTAAATCGAGTGTGCAGATAATCAATCACCTATTAAACCAGTATACTACCTTCAGATCACTTCCTGTACATCCTTCTGTCATATTCGCAACCACTTTTAAGTTCAATCCTTCATCGATCTGTTCTTTAGCCAAAAGCGTGGTCAATATCTTTTCCCGATTTTCTAGACGGTAGCCCGACCATAATCCTATTCATCGTCACAGAAACATAAACATCTTATAAGAAGTTATTGAGAAAGATATGTAGCGTGCAAGATAATGATCAGTGCTTACCTTCTCTTGAAACATCTAATAATCGCCTCATCAAGGTCAAACGGCCGATTGGTTGCAGCGAGGACTCATATCCTTTACCCTGTTCTTGAGGATATCAACACGACCAGTAAACATCACCACATTCCCATCATCGAACTTGATGGAATTAACAATCTTGTTTGATTCCAATTCGAGTTTGATTGTGTCGTTAGCTTTGATGAGAGGATCTGGGTAGCGAATGGATCGACCATCGTAGGTGTTGATGTAAGGAATCCCTTTTGAACCAAACTGGACAGAGCGAACCTTGCACAGCTTGAACTGCAAAAAAAAAAAAAATAAATAAATAAATAAATAAATAAAGACTTACTTCACAACTTGAAAGAATACACACTATTAAAAAAAACTAACAAATGCAACAAGCTGGCTCTGTATAATACAAAAACTGAAACACCAGAACAATAAAAAGCTTCAGTGAGACACACATGCAAAAAGCTTAATTTCTACACAATTTTAATTAAAAAAAGAATGAATTTTTCTATTGTGCTTCAAGTATACTAATTAACCTTTGATTCCTCGTCCCTGTATCAACTGCTGAGTTGTCTGAACTTGTGAAGCTGAACCAGTCATTTCATCAGGAACACCTCTTGTTTGTATAGCAATTGTTGCACAACTGGCCCGTCTAATATAACTAATATCAGTGCCCGACGTACCAATTACAGCATCGGCATATGAAAGAGGATTTGCATGTTCTGTGGGACCTACTCGTAAATAGCATCTCACTTTTGCGAATTTCGTTCAAAGGTTTGTTTTTTCGCATCTGGATCCAAAAGGTTTGAAATCTTGGTATTAAAAAAACACATTTTTCGCAACAATAATATAGAGAAAGATAAAATAAAAAGACATAAAATCTGTGAATACATTTTTGGTCTTACCTTCCTAACCCATCGTAGCAACCAGTCAAAATAAACCTGTCGAATAAAACAAAAGTTCAGTGACGAAAACAAACTGACTGCAATGTCAATTTGGAAATACAGAAATAATAAACACCAAAAATAAGATGACTTACCGACTTGAACCATCAACTGCACTGTGTTGCCCAGAATGATCTTTGATCTCTAAATTGCAAATGATAAACGTAACTTTATTGAATACTGAAATTTGAATACAATGGAATTTACATGAACTTGAAATGTGTTCTACAAATGAAAATCTAAGGCATATTTATACTAATCTAATGGGTGCGAGTGAATAGACGCGTCTCTTCATGAACGGGTGTGTCTCTAGGATCTTGTGGATGAGATTTAACGTGAAGAGGTGCGTCTCTAAACGAAAGGTTGCGTCCCTTCCTCTTTCTCCATGTGGCCGAAATCAAAAGGTGCCTCTCCAAGGGGTTTCGCAAACCTTGGGGTGGTGGTTATCAACTTCTGGTTTGCCACTTTCAGTCCCTGAACTTTATAACCGCCATGTAACCGCCATATAACTATCTTTTAACTAATAACTAATAAACCCTTGCACTTTGGATGTGTAGAGATTAAGGATTTCATTCACCCCCTAATCTTGAAAATCCTTGAGTTGTTGCAGATCTTGAACTCCGAGCAGTTCTCGCATTGTAGCAAACTTGACCGTTGCTAGTGCCTTTGTAAGTATGTCTGCCCGTTGTAGTTCTCCACTTACGTGTTCCACAATGATATCTTCGTTCTCCATGCATTCTCTTATGAAATGATAGCATGTATCAATGTTCTTGCTTCTTCCATGAAAGACTGGATTTATCATGAGTGCTATTGCAGAAACATTATCAACTCTGAGTGTTATCTTCTCTTCCTTCCATCCTGTAATTTCACTTAACAATCTTTTAAGCCATAGTGCTTGGCATGCTGCTGTAGTGGCTGCCATGAATTCTGATTCACATGATGATAATGCTACTGTCTGTTGCTTTTGTGTACACCATGTTATAGGTGATTCTCCAAAGTAGAATACCAGACCAGTTGTTCCTTTTCCTTTGTCTGTATTAACTCCAAAACTGTTGTCACTATAACCTGTGATCTTACATCCTCCTTGGTTCTTGTAGATGATTCCATGCTCTTTAGTTCCTTTGATATAACGTAGTATTTGCTTCACTGCTTTCAAGTGTTGCTCCTTTGGTTCTTGCATGAATCTACTAAGCAGACTGACTGGGTAACATAGATCTGGCCTTGTATGCAATAAGTACCTGAGAGACTTCTTCAGTCTTTGTTAATTGTATTCCTGGATTCATGGGAATCTTTGTGTCATTTGCAGGATAACATATCAGCGTCTTTGAGTATCTTGTTGATATAGCCTGTCTGCTTGATGGCTATCTCACCCCCTGCTTGAATAACTTCTATTCCCAGATAATATGCTAGCAATCCTAGATCGCTCATATCAAACTTGTTCTTCATCTGAGATTTGAAAACATCTATCTCCTTCCTTGATGTTCCGGTGACTATCAAATCATCAACATAGACTCCAACTATCAGTGTAGAAGTCTCACTCGTCCTTGTATAGATTGCATTTTCTAAAGTGCACTTCTTGAAGTTAAGTGACTTTAGGGTTTGATCTAACTTCGTGTTCCAAGCTCTTGGTGCTTGTTTCAATCCATACAGTGCTTTTGATAGTCTATAAACCTTTCCTTCATCTCCTGGCTTTACAAATCCTTCTGGTTGTGATACATAGACCTCCTCTTTGAGATCTCCGTGTAAGAATGCTGACTTCACGTCTAAATGATGTACCTCCCAACCTTGATATGCTGATAAAGCCATCATTAGTCGAACTGTTTCTATGCGTGCTACTGGTGCAAAGACTTCGTCAAAGTCTATTCCGTGTTACTGAACATATCCTTTTGCAACCAGCCTTGCTTTATGTCTGGCCACGTTTCCGTTTGCATCTTTCTTAGTCTTGAATACCCACTTTAAACCTATTGCCTTGTGATCTCTTGGCAACTCTGTCAATCTCCAAGTGTTATTCTTGTTTATCGAGTCTAACTCGGCCTTCATTGCTTCAATCCATTTTATGTCACTAGATGCTTCCTTGTAATTCCTTTGTTCTTCTTCAGCAAATAATAATTCTTGTGGATCTACTTGAATTTCCTCTGTTTCTTCGTATAGTTCTTCGAGGCTTCTTAGTTTTACTGGAGTGTCACTAATACTCTCTGTCATACTTTCAGAGGTAGATGGACCTCTACTTGATAATCTGCTTGAACTTCCTGATGAGTTTTGATTGTACGAATGTGCTGGCGGGGTTACACTTTCTTTCCACTGTAGGGAAAGAAACCAAAGAAGAAGGGAATCTTTTGCGACAGTTTGGGTGTCAGGAAAGGCTTGTTTTGCGACAGTTTGGGTGCCGGGAGGATTGTTTTGCGACAGTTTGGGTGTCAGGAAAGGCTTGTGTTAATTGGGGGATTATATATTATTTTTCTTTTTGAGTCCCTGTGTTTTACAGGGGTAATTTGGTCATTTAACAAAATTTAACAAAAAATTCTAACTAGGTTAGAAATTTGGACTCAAATGGTTAAAGAAAATGCTTATGAGGACTCGGTCGTTAAACTTTTTGCTTTTGTACTTAACTAGTTAAAACCCATAAAACACAGGGACTCAAAAAGTAATTTACCCTAAAATTTTTGTGTTGAGAATTAAATCGAGTGAATTATATATGTTAATTGTTAGGGGGCAAACTAGCCAAGTTACTTGTGACAGTAGGGGTGCAAACGAGCCGAGCCAGAGGTCGACCAGGCTCGAGCTCAAGCTCGTTTAACATATGAAAGCTCGAGCTCGGTTCGATTCGAGCTTTATTTCTAAAGCTCGAGCTGGGGTAATTTTTCAAGCTTGTGCTTGGCTCGGGCTCGATTCGTTTAGTATTTATTAATTAATTTATATTAATTATAATTATTATTATATAAATATATGTTTAATATATTAATAAAAATATATAAAACAGAATGCTCGTTTAGTCTCGCGAGCCGGCTCGAGCTCGATAAGCGAAGCTCGGGCTCGGGCTCGTTTACTAAATGAGCTTGTTTTTAGGCTCGGGCTCGAGTTCGAGCTCGTTTAAGCTCGTCTCGTTCGAGCTTTTTTTCGAGCCGAGCTCGAGTAGCTCGCGAGTAGCTCTGCTCGTTTGCACCCCTACTTGTGAGCTACTCGAATTCGGCTTCCAAAAAGACTCGAAATAAGTTGAGCTTAAATGCGACCGAAATTCACTTAAGGAGCCCACCGTTTATATATTTTTTTAATTAATATTATTAAATATATTTAAATAATAATAATAACATTTACTATTTATAAGATTATGAATATATAACTACATTATATATAAAATAATAAATATAAATAATAAGAATTAATATAAATAATAAACGAGCCAAACCCGAGCCTAAGCCAAGATCTAGCTTCAAAAACTACCTACGGTCCGATTTCAAACTTTATAAACAAAGGTACATGCATATACACATGTACACCAACGTTAAAACATGTACATATACACTAACATTGCTAACGCTAAAACATATAGATACACACACATACACACATACATATACACATGTACACCAAGGCTAACACATATACATATACACACGTTTTCGTACGCGCACACATAGGCACGTACATACACAGACATCACATAGGCCCAATATAGTGCATTAAGAATATGATGATCTACTATTGTTCATTATGATCTATTATGGCTCAATAAGGTTCATTAAGACATGTATGATCTACTATTGCTCATTGTGATCCATTAAGGCCCAATATGGTCTATTAAAACATGTATTATCTATAACTGGCCATTGTGATCCATAAAGGCCCAATATGGTTCATTAAGACAACATTATATCTACAAATTGTTCATTATGATCCATTAAGACCTAATATGATCCACTAGGACATGTATGCTATACCATTGGCCATTGTGATCCATTAAGTCTCAATAATTGTATTAAGACATCTGTGATCTTGTATTGGCCATTGTGATCCATTAACGCCCAATATGGTCCATTAAGGCATGTGTGATATACTATTGGCCATTGTGATCCATTAAGGTCCAATATAGTCCACTAAGACAACATGCATGATCTACTATTGTCATGGTTGCAAAAGTCGTTAGGCGATTCGTGAGAACTAGGAAGTACTTGGCCTCAGCGGAGATTACTCGGGTAGTAATCAACCTCGGCTAACACTACTCGGGTCTCGACAGCCTACCTTGTAGCAAGTGCTTGGTGAGTTCTCATAGCCTAGGCGGGACTTTTACAACCATGAATGCTCATTGCGATCCATTAAGCCCCGATATGGTCCATTAAGACATGTATGTTCTACTATTGGCTATTGTGATCCATTAAGGCCCAATATGGTCCATGAAGACAACATATATGATCTACTATTGTCCATTGTGATCTATTAAGGCCCAATATGGTCTATTAAGACATGTATGATCCACTATTGTCCATTATGATCCATTAAGACCCAACATGGTCTATTAAGATATATATGATCTACTATTGTCCATTGTGATTCATTAAGACCCGCTCGTTTAACTTATGAGAGCTCGAGCTCAGTTCGATTTGAGCTCGGCTCGTAGTTATTTTTTCATGCTCGAGCTCGACTCTTTTTCTGTTTGTTAGTTAATTTTTTATAACTTTTTTATTATTTAAATATATATTTAATATGGTAATAAAAAATTGTATAGACAATAGGCTTGTCTAGGCTTGCGAGCCGGCTCGAGTTCGATAAGCGAAGCTCGGGCTAGCGCTCATTTACTAAACGAGCTTGTTTTTTTAGGCTCGGACTCGAGCTCAAGCTCGTTTAAGCTGGGCTTGTTTGCACTCCTAGGTCCCACTATTAAGTTTGTATCCGGAACTTTCAGGTACAAACTCCAGCAGCTGAACATAACTTCAGTAGACGTTTAACCATAAAATATATATATGTAGTCATGATTACGGAATACATACCAGTTGTAGTTGGTTTTTAAACAATCACTCGATAGAGATCTTTATTCCATAAAAACAACCACTGCTCTGTTAGCAAGAAGCTAAGAGAAGCTACAGACCCCAAGCAAAACTGGACAGAGCCAAAACAAAAACAAACAAACAAACAAAGCAAACGCTAGGTAAAAGTCTATCCACTCGAATCTGCACTATCTTTCCATGTCTAGCCAGCGAGTTTGTTTCGCTTCACCATCGACCAAAAGGATTCAACCTTTATGTCATCGACCAAGATCGCTGCTACTGAAGTGAACTTTTTATCGAAAATACTCTCGTTTTTGTTTCGCCAAAGCTTCCACATAGTTAGCAAAAAACTGCATAAATTATCTTCTCCTTTTTTGCCTCCATTCCCAAGCTGCGACAATGAGCTAGGATCTGGGTCACTGAGTTAAAATGCTCGGTATAGGGACTTTTAGCCAAACGCAGATCCACCACCAAACTCTTTTCGCCACCGTACACCTCACTAAAAGATGATCAGCGGACTCGGGATCAAACCCGCAAACTGGACACAAACCACCCCAAACACTACGAAAGAAAGAAAGAAAGAAAGAAAGAAAGAGAGTTAAAAGTGTTAGAAATGTGTGGGTGCGATCAGCTGAACATTCAATTAACATCTTATTATAATCATTACAAAATCACTCATATTTAAACTTGGAAGCACGGAAACGCCTATGAGGTGCCGTCTCCCGTCCCGGGGACTGCTAGGGGACAGAAACGGCACGGGGACGGCCGGGAAACGTCCCCGGCATGTAGGGTACGGCGTGGAAACGTGATGCAGAAGGGGACGGCGTTTGGGGACGTGCAGGAAACGTTTCCGGCATGTTTCCGTTTATTTTTTTGGGTTTTTCCGAATTTCCGGTGGGCTCCTCTCTATATAGAAACCTCTAAATTATTTCGATTCAAATTTTGATCATCCATAACGCAATCTAGTTTTTAGAATCATTTTTAAAAACTCAATTAACTACTAAAAAAATTGCCAAGTGTGCAACTCTGATTGGGCCCATGACGGGCCCTCGTGAAACAAACCTGCCAACTTACATCACAGATCATCGAAAAGATTAACAACTGGTGCAAAAAACAAACCTAGTAAAAGTTTTCTGCTTCAGCATATTCTCAAGCTGTGATATCTAGCTGCCGCAGAGATGATAGCCATTTCTCCACCTTCATCAGTGCTTGGTACCAGTACCCTGATACGATTCTTTGGTACAGACTGCAAAAAAAAGTGAATCAAGATTATTACACATCTGTCCTCAAATCTGGTATCTAAAGAATTGCACATCAGTGCTAGGTACCGGCCAGAATTGTTTCTTTGACGCATTATCAAAACCACCCAACCCATCGTAACTTTTACTAGCATGACACATGAAATAGTCATTTTGACCCGTTATTAAAACCACCCGACCCACTAACACATGATCTAAGGACCTTACAAACAAGAAGACAGTTACAGTATCAATAAAATCATGAAATGTTGGAAATCCGGACAGCGGAAGTCATCATCGTAATCGTTTCGTACTCGTGTTTGTGAGTGTTTTATATGAACGTACAGAGAATAGATAAACATACATGCATACAGAGAAACATGAATGGATATAATAGAATCTTGGTAACTGTAAACGATAGAGAATACATCATATATATATACGGTGGTGGTGACGGTTTGTCAACCGACACACCTGTTACTAACCGCTAAATAATATCTAATTTAATTACTAAATTATGATCTAGTTTTCCTAACTAAATAACAATAATAAATAATATATGCTAAGTTTATATTCTAACACCATCCCCTAAACTTAGCATCGGTAATGGCTCGTCACGTCGGCTTTGATGATAAACGCATTTTTTCTTTAAACTTGTCATGATTCGTCCATAGATCCACCTTGATTTGTTTCGTGATGCCGAGTACGGTAATGTTGTTGTTCATTACCCATTTTGTCGCTGAAAGTCTTTGATCTGTCGTTAAAGCCAATTTAGTGTTACTAAATCGTTCTGTTGCTGATCTGTTTCCTGTCGCTATCCTTCTTCTTTTGTCGCTATCTGCCGTCGCTAAATCTGGACATCCTTTCTTCCTTTTTTGTTCCCGCCGTTTCTGCATCATTCTTTTCTTCATATTAACATCCGATGATACCGTTTCCGGTGATCGGTTCCGGTTGAATCCTTCACTCTCTTCTTCTTCTTCTTCTTGGTGATAGTCTCTATCATCATCTTGCCTGCATTTCCGGTCCCTGCTTCTTTCATCTTTATCACCCCTGTGTTTTCTCTTGTGATGCTTTCGGTTAATTTCCGATTTCTCTCTTGATTCGTATCCTTGTCGTCTTCTCTATTGTAATAACCGTCCCTGTCTTCCTGCATCTTACCATTCAGTTTTTGAACATCTTTACAGGCCAAAACATCTCTTTCAGAATCGTCTTCCTCTCTCCGTATCATTACTTCGCCTGCATCTCCATTATCTTCGTGACGTCCCGATTCGTATTCCATTAATGCAATTTCGTATTGCAATTCCATTATTGCAATCTCTTGTCTCAAGATTGCAATCGCGCGTAATCGGGGACTCATATAATCGGAGTCGCTATTTGTTTCTCGCCTCTTCCCGTGTTTGTTTTCCATCTTCTTCATCCGTATCTTCCCAGGATCATGTAATTTTGATCCTAATTCTTCGTTTTCTAACCATGCGCTCTGATACCACATGTTGGAAATCCGGCCAGCGGAAGTCATCATCGTAATCGTTTCGTACTCGTGTTTGTGTGTGTTTTATATGAACGTACAGAGAATAGATAAACATACATGCATACAGAGAAACATGAATGGATATAATAGAATCTTGGTAACTGTAAACGATAGAGAATACATCATATATATATATATATATATACACGGTGGTGGTGACGGTTTGTCAACCGACACACCTGTTACTAACCGCTAAATAATATCTAATTTAATTACTAAATTATGATCTAGTTATCCTAACTAAATAACAATAATAAATAATATATGCTAAGTTTATATTCTAACATGAAAGGCACCAAATTAATAAACTAAACTTTGTATTTAGTACAAAGCTCCATCACCAAATTCATAAACTAAACTTTGCATTTAGTACAAAGTTCCATCACCAAATTAATAAAACTAAATCTTTGTATGTATCATTATAGTTGTAACGTTACAGGATCATGCATATACCTTTAAATGTTTTTCATTCAGTTTCATTCAGCGTCTTAACACTGAGCCCCATTCAGCCATTCAAATGTTTTTTTTGTTGAACCAAACACCTTTAAATCTGAATGATTCAGAGGCAGCCTCTTACTGACCTTCACATCACCGATGGAGCAATGAAATGCTTCTGGCTACATAACAATATCATTAACAAATTCAGATCAAGACTTTCTCAGTCAAGTGTAGTAATTCTCAGGATAAAATAACCAGGCAATAGATCAGATGTACTTACCTGGCATAATATTTCACCGCCAAACTTTGCCAAGTGACCAAGTCAATCTAAAGAATTAACTAGATCATAATCAAGCAACAAGAAACCTAAGATTGACAATAAAACGAACCGGGAGAATTCTTCCTAGAGAAGGTGCAACAATGCCGACAAACCCATCGGCTGAACCACTACTTAAAAAATTTGTTTTGGTCACATTCTTCCCAAAAAGCCACTGTGACATCTGTTTCATTTTCTGGGTCATAAACGTTTTCCATTTGAATGTAACAAGATGTATAGCACAAGCAACCTGTTAAATATTCACACTGTATAAAACACAGCTTAGGTTAAGCCCAATTCAAGTAACACATCTAATATTATTATGTGTACAGTACCTCTACAAGGTCTATAATTGAACCTATACCTAGAAGCAATATCTAACTAAAAAACTTCTGCAACCCTCATGAAGTCAGAGATAAAAAGATAGCAGTAAACAAACAGATTTGCAAAGAATGAATGTTATAAGTTTACGAAACTGTTATGATGAGATGCCTCAGAATGGTGTTAGAACAAGAACTTGTAAATAAAGAGACAAATTATCATTCCTGACATCTTTTTCTGATTACATGAATGTTTTCTCTTGTAGAGAACACAAGCCATCTCATGTTTGAAAGGAAAAGAACTCAGGGCGACCCAGTTATGTTAGAATATCCATCAGTACAAGTAGATTTAACAGGCTTTTTGAGAACAACTTCTCTTTCACTAACAGAAAGAAGTCGCAGAAGTAGCGATTGCCTTGGGTTTTTATGATAACCATAGCTTTTTCCAAAAGCAAATGATGATCAAAATCATGCTACAGATATATCACAAGAACACCAAGTTTAAAAAGCCTATAAAACTGAAAATCACCATTAACAGAACATAATTCAACCATATAGACATTCAATAAACCAAAAGCACTAAACAAACACACTTAATTAATTTCACTAACATTTCATGTAAACACTCAACAAACACAACAATAGAATACAATTAACTAATTAAGTATCAAAGTATACCTCGGAGCCACTAATCTGATGCTGAGCAACCGAAATAGACCGTCTTTTCCTCGATCACCATCCGAAACAACCCTAGCTGCACTACCAGCATCTTCACCGTCATTCCTCTTAGACACAGACCTCCCACGCCTCTGAGAACACAAATTCACACTATCACCACCACAAGAAACAACAACCACCATTCAGACACCTCGAAACGGACCTCGGTTAAATGGTTTAATATGTTATATTGATTTAAGCTTCTTGTTCTCCTATTCGCATATGATACCTTGTTATAGCGCATCGAATAAATGTTGAATTTTGGATGAAACTGGGAATTGGGGATTAGGGTTTTTGGTGAAAGAGAGACTGGTTGGGGATGGAAGAAATGGAGGGGATAAGCACGTAAACGAATTAAAGTGTGATGATAAACTACGTATAGCCACATTTGCTTTACTTACACTTAATAATTTTTAGCCACACATAAAAAGTTATGTAACTAAATAAATAATACTCTTTGGTCACACAAATTTGTAAATGGTTTATATGAAATATCTTTCAGCCACATTAATAAACAAATATGGTGACCTGATAGTAGGTAATATTTGTCAACACTTGTTAAGATGTGGCTAGACATGCTAGTAAATGTCACATTTTTTCTGAAAGTGTGACTAAAGGTTTCAAACTGGTATACAATGGTTACATTAATAATAAATTTTGTGGCCAAAAGTATTTTAAAATATTATAAATGACGTTTAGCCAAATATGTGGCAGGACGGTTTTGGGAACGGTTTTGGGAAAAATGTGGCTAAAGCCCAGTTTTGACGTAGTGCCACCACTACTCACCACCACCACTACTCACCACCACCTCTAACCGGCCACCACTCACCGGCGGCCACCACCATTCACCACCACCACCACTCACCGGCCATGATTAAGCAAGTCAATAACCTAGTGTTATTATAAAACTCTAGCGAATAAACGTCCTATAAAACTTATGTTTTACGACTGAAATATCAAGTGTCCTATTACGGTGTATTATAATAACACCATAATGATTAAACGTCCTATAAAGGTTAAAGTTATAAGACCCTAGTGTCAAGTGTCTTTTTAAGTTATATTATAATAAAACTCTAGCGAATAAACGTCCTATAAAACTAATGTTTTATGGCTCAAATATTAAGTGTCCTATTACGGTGTATTATAATAACACCACAATGATTAAGCGTCCTATAAAGTTTAAAGTTATAAGACCCAACTGTCAAGTGTCCTATTATGTTAAGTTCTAATATGACTTCGACTAGAAAGGGTCCTATAACACTGAACATTTATGACTTAACTACAACGTGTCCTATTAAGTGATGTTATAATTGGACCTCAGATGATCAAGTGTCATAATACAATACCACATAATGGGAAACTAACAATTAAATGTCTTATAAAGTATTTTATTAGGATCTACATTTTAGGTGTCCTATTAAATTATATGATAACAGGACCCCAAAAAATCATCCATCCTATTAAATAGTTTTTTAGGACACCAGTTTAGTAGAGTATATTATAAAAGGACCCCAAAAGTTCATTAGTCCTATAAAATAGTTTTTTAGGACCCTTATTTACAAGCGTCCCACAGAAAAGGTCCTAAAAAGCCATTTTTGTTATAGTGGCTTGAGCCAATGAATCCTGCAAGAAAAAACAATAAAAGTTAACCAAATAATTCAAACATACCACTAAATGAATATAAGTACATAACCATATTTATAATATATAATTAAGTAATATATTAGCATGTAACCTGATGACTTTCAGGTGACGGATAGTATGAGCATCCAGGCGGCTCTACTACCACAACAGGAATAACAATAGCCTTATTCGAAACCTATCATAATCATCCGCGAAAAATAAAGTGAGATAACTAAGAATAAAACCGCATCACCAAACACTATTACAATCTTTCCTTTTATACCCTCACATTCCAACTAACAACTAACATTCCTCTAACTACCTCTCAACTAACATCTAACATCCAGCCAGCTATCCAACTAACTCAACAACCTGCTAACCTCAGTTAAGTTAACTGACTTTTAACCTCTGTTGCCTGATCGCTTTTAACCTCTGTTGACTAACCCTTTTAACCTCTGTTGTCTAACCCCATTTTAAGCTATGCTGACTAACTCTTTTAACCTCTGCTGAATAACCCTCTTTTAACCTCTGTTGGCTAACCCTTTTAACCTCTGTTAACTAACCCCTTTTTAACCTCTGTTGACTAACCTTTTTAACCTTTGTTGACTAAATCCTTTTTAACCTCTGTTGACTAACCCTTTTAACATCTGTTGGCTAACCCCTTTTTAACCTCTGTTAACTAACCCTCTTTTAACCTCTGTTCACTAATCCGTTCTAACCACTGTTGACCATTAGTTCGTATCACCAGCTTCCTCTCATCTCCAGTCTTAAACTCAGCCAAACACCTATAATAATCACCTTTCATTTTCAAATAAAACACCTTCAAATCACCACCAGATGCAGATCCAATAAGTTTCGAATCCAGAACCTTCAAAATACCATCGCAAATCGACGATAACTCTGAATCAATATGATTAAAAATCACAAGTGATTAAAAACATACCCTACATTATTGCAATCTTTCCTTTTATTCCGTCACCTTCCAACTAACAACTAACATTCCTCTAACTACCTCTCAACTAAAAACTAACATCCAGCCAGCTGTCTAACTAACTCAACAACCTGCTAACCACTGTTAACTTACTCTTTTAACCTCTGTTGCCTGGTCCCTTTTAACCTTTGTTGACTAACCCCTTTTTAACCTTTGTTGACTAACCCTTTTAACCTCTGTTGACTAACCCTCCTTTAACCTCTGTTGACTAATCTGTTATAACCTCTGTTGACCATTAGTTCGTATCACCAGCTTCCTCTCATCTCCAGTCTTAAACTCAACCAAATACCTATAATAATCACCTTTCATTTTCAAATAAAACACCTTTGAATCACCACCAGATGTAGATCCAATAAGTTTCTGTATTACTGTTAAAAAAGGGGTTTTTGTACTAATAACGACAATTAAATATGTACTTACAAATACACATACATATAAAATACGGGTTTACTAAAACTTTTATAGTTTAAAAATAGTACAACATAATGTAATTGAGTTCGTCGTTTAAAAGTTACGACGTAATGCTGTGTGGAAGATTTAATCTCGTGTGTTCAGTTCTTCATTGGGCTTGATCTTCATCCGGGAATCCCTTGACATTCACCTATGACCAAAACCAACATAAAAGTTAGCTTTGGTAGTTAAATAACATGTTTAAAAGTCATATGTGAAGACTTTATAGGAGAAAAAGCTTGTATTGATTGTTGTGTCTAACAAAGAAAAACAAGAGGCCTATTTATACACAAAAAAATAAACTATAAACGGAAACATATTGAATGGTTAGAGCTGGAAACAGGCTGGCGAATAGCTAGCAAATCTTTGATCGGAAATGATGACTAGATCTGATCCTATAATTTTGCCTTTGACAATCTTTTCCGTTTAACACTCCCCCTCAAGTTGAGTAGTGGGATCTCCAATACTTAACTTGCTTAGGCATTTGCTGAATATTTTCTCATTAACCGCCTTTGTTAGGATATCTGCTAATTGATCTTCAGACCGCACAAAAGGTAGTTCGAGTATCCTTGATTCTATCTTTTCTTTAATGAAGTGTCTATCTACTTCTACATGCTTTGTATGATCATGGTGAACTGGATTTTCTGAAATTTGAATAGCTGCTTTGTTGTCACACATGATTCTAGTAGGTTCTGTCGGAGGAAAACCGACTTCAGTTAGAAGCTTTCGTATCCATAGTATTTCTGTCAAGCCTCGTGCTATTCCTCGAAATTCAGCTTCTGCACTGGATAGAGCAACCACCTTTTGTTTCTTGCTTCTCCAGGTAACTAGATTTCCTCCGACAAGGGTGAACTACCCTGATGTTGATCTTCGATCCCCTTTATCTCCGGCCCAGTCTGCATCAGTGTACCCTTGAATTTCCAAATGTCCGTTTGATTTAAAGAGGCCTCCATGGCCAATTGTTCCTTTGAGATATCTCATGATTCTACATACTGCTTCCATGTTTGCTATTTGAGGCTGGTGCATAAACTGGCTAACCACACTTACTGCATAAGCTATTTCAGGTCGTGTGTGTGACATATATATCAGCTTTCCTACTAACCGTTGATACCTCTCTTTTTCGACTAGTTTTGCTCGTTCCTCCATTTGAAGAGTTTATGATTCACCATCATTTGTGTATCTGCTGGTTTGCAATCAATCATTCCCGTTTCGGCTAACATATCTAGGATGTATTTTTTCTGGCAAATAAAGATTCCTCATTTGGACCTTTTTATTTCTCGTTTGGACCTTAGTACTTCAATTCCAAGAAAATACTTAAGTCTTCCCAAGTCTTTCATTTTGAATTCTTGGAACATGCTCTCTTTTAATTTTTTCATCTCTTCCTTGTCATTCCCTGTAATGATCATATCATCAACATATACAATTAGACATGTTACAAGTCTTCCTCTTTGTTTGATGAACAAAGTGTGGTCTGAGTTGCTTTGTTTGAATCCATATCCTTTCATTGCGAGTGTAAATCTACCAAACAATGCTCGAGGAGATTGCTTTAGACCATAAAGGGATTTTTTTAACCGACATACTTCACCTGTCTTGAAATCTGTTGCAAAACCAGGAGGAGCTTCCATGTAAACTTCTTCTGTTAATTCTCCATGCAGAAAAGCGTTCTTTACGTCAAATTGATGAAGTGGCCAATTTTCGTTTGCAGCTATTGAGAAGAGGACTCTGATAGTGTTAATTTTGGCCACTGGTGAGAAGGTTTTCAAGTATTCGATCCCGTATGTTTGAGTATATCCTTTACCTACCAGTCGGGCTTTGTACCTCTCAATGGTTCCATCTCACTTGTATTTCACGGTAAAAACCCAGCGACATCCCACGGGTTTCTTTCCTGGTGGGAGAGTACACTTTTCCCATGTATCATTTTTCTTCAGGGCCTCCATCTCTGTTCTCATTGCCTTTTTCTAGTTGTCAGATTCAAAGGCTTGTTTTACATTGGTTGGAGTATGTTTAGTATATAATGAGGAAGCAAACGCCTTATCTTCATGAGACAGGCTCCCCCTAGCTATGTTGACTACCGGATAATTTGAGTTTCGAGATTCCTTTTCTGGGGAATATCGCTTGGGAGGAACTCCCCTATTTGGCCTTGGTGGCAACACATACCGTTCTGGTGCTTCCCTTGGTTCAATGTGCTCTGCTTTTGTCACCGGTTCAATGTGTTCACCATCACTATGATTAGGGGAGGGAGGAGAACTTTGTTCAGCTTGCTCCTGTCTGTTCTGTGTGCTCACATTCATTATGATTAGGGGAAACATCAGAATTTTCAGGAATCTCATTGTTACTTACCTCGGGCATCAGGTTGGAGGGATTTTCTTTAGTGACACTGTGCTCAGTTGGTTGTGTGTTTGTGTCAGGCGGTGATTCTCCTTTGGTACCATGATCTCCTCTGGTTATGACTTCCACAGAAGATGGGAATCGAGTAAGCCAACCTAGTGTGTCTATGTGTTCGTTCTCCCCCTGACCATTGGGTTGGGTGTTATAGAAGTATTCTGTTTCAAGAAAGTCAAGGTTCATAGTAGTGTGTGTGTGACGTGTTTTTGGGTTGTATCAACGATAACCTTTATGATTAACTCCATAACCCACAAACACACATTTCTCGGCACACGGGTTAAGTTTTGTTCGATTGGTTTTGGGTATGTGAACAAAGGCTGAGCAGCCAAAAATTCGTGGTTCAAGAGTAAGAGAAGGCGGGATCTCGGCAAATTTTTCTAGGGCTTGTATGGGGGTTTTTAGTTCAAGAATTTTTGTAGGAAGTTGATTTATAAGGTACAAAAAGAAGCAACTGCTTCGGGCTAGAAGAATTTATGGACTTTGGATTCGATTAGGAAGGCTCGAGTCATCTCAAGAATTATACGGTTTTTGCGTTCGGCGACTCCATTTTATTCAGGAGTATGTGGACAGGTGGTTTGGTGAATTATCCCCTTGGTTTGACAAAACTGTTTTATGGATGCATTAACGAATTCCCCCCATTCTTGGACCACCGAAGAATTTGAATTTCTTTTTGAAATTGAGTGTGAATCATAGTATGGAATATATTAAATTTTTCAAAAAATTCAGAAATAGAACCACGTCATACGGGTACAATCATCTATGAATAGCAAGAAATAACGAAAGCCTTGTCCCCCCGTAATAGGGGACAGACCCCATACATGAGAATGAATTAATGAGAAAGGTACATTAACTGTTGTATTATTTGGTTTGAAAGGTTGTCGATGGCTTTTAGCAAGAAAACAAGTTTCACAATTTATTTTATCACGAGGAGAAAAAAGTTTAGGGAATAAAAGATGTAGATACCTAGAATATAGATCTCCGAGACGCCTATACCATAACCATTGTAGGATCGTTTGAAGACCCGAACGAGTCAATCAGAGGTTTTCTCCTTGAATTCAGGTGCGGAAAACAAGGTAGAAATAGACTAGATATCACTTTTAACTGGTTTTCTATTGATTTGATAACAATTACAGCACGTTCTCGATCCGGCAGCACTTCGGTACGAGATTCGGACAAAAGATTACAACTGAAATCGCTCCAGAGGTATTTATAGACCTCTTGGACCGCTTATTGGACATGTCCAATAAGCGGTTCACATAAGCGATCCGTCACTCGAGCGATCCAACGACTTAACCACACGAGCGGTCCAGGCCTTTGCTGTTCGAGCGGACCAGCTTGTCCGCTCGAGCGACCCACATATCAAATGTTCCTATGAGCGGCCCAACTATCAAATCTATACAATTTACATAATTTCTCGTAATACGTGCCCAGATCTAACGTTCTAAGACTCATGACTCGATACAAGACGTAATCAGCAGATGAAGTGCACCAACAGACTCCCCCTCAGATGTTGATGGAGTCGACTATCGAGTCACACTAATGCTGTTCTTTAAATCTTCAGTCTTGATCAGTCTTCGGGCTTCTCTCTTTCCACCTTCAGACTCCCCCTCTCGATTTGCTGGCATTCTTTTGTTCTTCAGCAACATCTTCAAGATCGACGTCTAACTTTTCTGCATACACTCTACCTCAGAGTAAATTTCTTTCACATATAAATTCTAAACATATAAACTTGCACCAATCCAGATTATCAATCAGAACAATTCCAGAAATAATGATGAACCACTTGGAAGGTTAGGTTATAAAACATTTAATTTCACACACACACTCCCCCTCAAGTATTGCTCATCATGTTTAGCACTCGGAATTTTGAAGATCAGCTATTCAACATCAGTTGTCGAAAATCTTTTTGACTTTTTTCAAAATTTATGCTAAAACACACTTAAAATCTTTTTGTATTTTGAAATAAAGAAACTAAAATGCAGAAATAAACTATTTACAAACAATATTTTTTGTGAGCTCGTGCAAGAGGATCATATCAGTTAATGAGACAAATCACCAACACCATTAAGCTTTAAACATTCTCAGTTCTAAACAATTTACCTAGATTGTCAGTATGTTTGTCCACTTAAATTTTCAACACAAATTTCAATCGATTCGAGATACGATATTAATGTTTTAGAGACTTAAACTTAATTGTGTATCACTCCACTTGAATATACTCCCGTATCCAGATCCCAAATATTCAGTCTTACAGGTGAGTATACCACAGATGATATCTGTAAAGGGGTTAAATGCGAAACCGTGAGAGCTCAGGTCAGAACTTCCGTTCAGCAGAGAGATGACGGCTCGACTTTTGGTGGGTCCCCTTTAGAGGATCTTTTTGCATTTCAACAGCAGCGACTATCAATTTTATTGTTTCATCAGCATGCTGAGGGCGGCGCTTTTTCAAGCATTTGCAGAAAGTATTATCCGGGGACTAGGTCAGTACTTCCATACAGCAGAAGTCCCGGGATAATACCCCAGATATCACTGAGTATAAAGACCTAGTATCTCAGAATACGGGACCTTTCAAACAAGATTTCGGGGGTTACCCATATATCCAAGAATAGTTACCCACGAATTAAGCAAGTTTGATTTAGGTTTATATCTCGTTTCAATTTACTAAATGTGCGAAAATCTACTGACACATCCGCAGTAAGATCGTTTATCACATTTTGACTTTCCAATTCTTTAGCGTGTTGTGATAGTCCACTGATGTACTATCATTTCCTCTTTTATGCAACAAAAACTCATTTTTTCAGTTTTATCATGTTTTTGACTTTTTCAAATTTTCTGATGTTTTTGGATTTTCTCTAAAAATTCTTACTCCCCCTAAAATTCAAATACATCTAATGAAAATTGATAACAAACTATACAGAACATGACAACTGATATCGAATCTCCTCAATTCGCCATTCACTAGGCATAAACAATCAGAACTCCCCCTATCAACAAACTATTTTCCCATATAGATTTCAAAACACTTAAGTTTGTTTTAATCAAAATGGTTTTTCCGGAAAATAAGTTTGATTGATTTTACCAATTGTAGATTATCATTTGTAGAAATATCCAACAAATGTTCGGGGTTGTGGTTCATCATCTTGTCTTTCGACCAATGTAGGAAAATACAAGTACAACTTAATGTCCTTGATTTACCATTTTCAGTTCAGAAACCTCCGTACCAATTGTAAAACATTCACAAACAAACCTCTTTACCGTTTTATGATTGACGTTACCGAATAAAATTCTGAGAAAGATGCCGATTCATGCTCCACGCTTACCAACCTGGGAGCTCCGGCAAGTCCTGAGACTTACTGTTCGAAATATGTACCATCCCAGTCACATACCAGGGATGGTTCAACTTTTTCTTTCTTTGTCTTCTTCTCATAGAATTCTTTAACCCCTTTGACTTTTCGATCAATCATTTTGCCAAAGATATGTTTTACCATAGGGTTAAAGACCTTCTCAGCATCAAATTCCTGTTCATCATTGAAAAATTGGTTAGAAATCTCGACTTTACCAATTTTCTTTATGTAATTCTCAGCCCGAAGTGATGGAAATTCATCATCATTAACCATCAGAACTGAGTTCTCATTTTTTACATCAGCTTCACATTTTAAATCAACTTGTGGCTCAACTGACTTTGTGGAATCAGTTTCATCGCCTGAAGATAGCTCCTCTGATTTCGATCTATCAGAATCATCGCTAGAGCTTTCACCACCATTCTTCACAACCCATTTCTGGTTGCGAGATTTGGCTCTCTTTTTGTAAAACTTGGTCGAACTCTCACCAATTTCAAAAATAGAATCTTTAAACAATTTTGTTCTATCCAGTGGAGTTTCAAACGCATACACCTTTTCTGAGAATTTTCGAAAAACTCCCTGTTTTGATTGTATCGCCTGATTACAATCTTTGGCGATATGTCCAACTTTGTTGCACTTGAAACAGGTTCTCGAATCTTTCTCTTGTACAGCTTGTTTCTTTTTCAGAAACTCGCTGTTCTTTTCTCTCCAGAAACATGTCTTTTCCTCTTCATCAGTAGATGTGCCTGCAACAAAAGACATTTTGGATTTAAAATCACGAACATATTTTTCATTTTTCTGTTTTTCTGTAGGAATAAAACCCAACCCTTTCTTTTTGAAATTACCATTATGGTTTGATTTCTTTTGAAAATTTGAACCAGAACTGTATTTCTTTTTCTTATTCAATCTTTGCTGCACTCTTGAGGTGTAAGGTCTTGGTTTTTCATTAAGACATAAGCCTTTTATTTCAGAAATATTAATTTCTGAGAGTATAAAAACCTTTTTAATCATTTCATTTTTAACATCTCTTATTGGAAATTCCT
The DNA here is from genome assembly GCF_002127325.2 of Helianthus annuus. Classification (NCBI taxonomy): domain Eukaryota; kingdom Viridiplantae; phylum Streptophyta; class Magnoliopsida; order Asterales; family Asteraceae; genus Helianthus; species Helianthus annuus. The sequence continues at coordinate 13,793,979 of NC_035435.2, forward strand.
CATCAGAATATAATTTGTCCGAGTTATTTAAAGTATAAGCAACTTTAAACAATCCATCATCCAAATTAGATTTTGATAACAGGAATTTTCTATCATAAGCCAATTTTCCCTGTTTTTCTGTTTGACTCGGAGCTTTTGACTCAGATTTTGATTCTGACGCAGACTCCGACTTTGACTCTTCACTGTCATCACTATCTAACACATGATCCACGACTTTCTTCATCAATTAAGATTGTTGATCAGTGTCAGATGACGTAAAAACAACATCGATACTTTCAGGAAGATTGACAGGAAGATTGACAGGAAGATTGACAGACGACTCTGACTCCCACTGTAGATTAGTAGACTTTTTGACTCTTTCATCGTTAGGATGTCTAGGCAAATATCCGTTTTCCAGTGGAGGTGGACATCTGTTATAACTAACACCTTTCTTCTTACCAGATGAAGTCTTTTCAGTATCCTTCTTCCTGTCACTCTTCTTCTTGTCAGCACTCTTTTCTCCATTACTCACTTCAGCTGCTTTTTCTTCAGTTGACTCATCTTCTTCCCAGACCTTCATGCTTTCAACAGTTGGATAGATCCTGTCAATCACATAGGAAGTACATGAGTAACTTTTCAATAAACGATTCACTCTTTCTGTTTCAATTTGTTGCAACTCAAGTTTTTGTTCTAACGCAGCACACTTTTCAATATAGTTGTTTACAACTTTTTGTTTTGTCATGAAAGCTCCCTGAAGAGTCCTCATCGCAACTGCTTGTTCTTCACTTGTTTGATCGTACTGATTCATTGTCTTGTTCAGCACATCATAAGACTCCTTCAGTCTGTTTAAGTTGTTAATCAACGTGCTGTTCTGCTTTTTCACAATCTCACAGTTTTCACACTTCACCTGAGTTTCTTTCGCATCAACTTTTTCATCAATCTTGAATTTTTGCACTTCTGTCATCTTTTTCTTTCTCACCACTTGCACTTCTTCATCATCACTACTCACCGGCACTTCTTCATCATCACTACTCATCAACGACCCTTCTTCATCATCACTACTAAACGGCGTTTTGATCTTCTTCTTTTTCTTCTCCTTCTTGACCCTATCATCTTCACTCTCACTCTCAGCAAGCAACTTCATATCAGCTCTGTATTTTCTTGCCCAATATTCTGTATCATCATCACTATCATCTTCAATCTTTGCAGCAAAAGCAGTATAAGCTGTAGTTTGATCAGGAACATAATCATCCCAAGTGAACTTTGCCCAGCTAAAACATTCTGCAAGCTTTTCATCTTCTTGATCAATCAAATAAGCTCTTTTTCCGGTATCTTCAATCACATCTCTTCCATGTGCAGTCTGAGCTTGATGCTTTTGTTGTTGAGATGATTGACCAACTTGGTGATAGATGGCTTTGCGATAGTAATCGTTGTTGTTGTTAAACGGATTTTGAGCTCCACTTGTTTCTCGGTTTGTGCACTCCCTCTTGAAGTGTCCTTTTTCCCTGCACCGAAAACAAGTAACTTTAGATTTGTCAAAACCTAAAGTAGAAACATTCACATCACGAAGATCATCTCTCCCCGTGATTTGTTTGAACTTCTCAGCTCTCCGTAACACACTCGCCAGACACCACTTTATGTCCATCAACTCCATCTCTTCAGCATCTATCTGGTCATAGTCTTCTTTTGTTAACATTGGATTTCCAATACGACCTGCAACAAAACACGTGTAAGATTCCAAAACCATTCCTAATAAAGACATTTGGTTTTTGGCAATATCTTCAGAATAATCTTGATCATTCTCAAGATTTAACACAATGTTGCACTGTAGCTTTCTCCCATTCTTGGTTGCTGAGATATTTGGATCAAAAGATGAAAATGAAGTAAAGCTGATTTTGCTGCTTGATCCAGACGATGGGCTTTCAGATACACTCTTGGCACTCATCCCTGTCACAATCTTTGGAGATGAATTCGATGATTTTTCATTAACTCCAGCTTTGTAATATAACCCAACATCTTGTTCACCATCGAAGTCTCTCATTCTGATCACTTTACGCTGCTCCATTTCATAAGCTTCTATCTTTTCAATGAATTTGCTGAGTGTCAAACTGTTAAAACCCTTTTTGTTTCTAAGCATCAACAAGTATGTCCCCCAACTCTCATATGGCAAGGCATCAGCAAGTTTTTCGATCAACTCCTCATTGCTCTTCTGAATACTTAATCTTTTCATACTAGCAAGCAAATTGCAATATCGTTCAATGAGCTCTTTTGTGCTTTCATTCTTTCTCTGATGGAACAGATCAAACTCTTTCTTTACAAGCGACTTTTTGCTTTTAATCATTTCATCACTTCCTTTAAATTTTGAACTTAATGCTTTCCAGATTGAGTAAGATGTTCCACTGTGCTGTAGCAGAACCATGATATCTTCTTTCACTGCCTGTTGAAGAAGACTTAGCATCATTTTCTCATTTTTGTACTTCTTCCTCTCATCTGCTCTAAGATCTTTGATTGGAACTGGCTCTTCATCATCATTCATTGGTCTGATATACTTTGTCTCGACACATTCCCAAGCATCAAGATAATTAGCTTGCACCCAATTCTCAAACCGACCTTCCCAATGTTGAAATTCCTCAATGCTCATTAACTTGGGAGGTTTTTGCATCGTTCCTGTTTCATTTTCAAGCATTGTGGTTTGAACAGCAGTGATTGGTGTACTTGGTGTAGCAAACGCGTTATAGAAATCCTCGTCCATGTTCGAATATTGAAAAAAAAAACACTACAAACAGCCTTAAAAGCGGTCCAGGAATACAAAGTGACACAAAAGCGGCCCAATATGATGTCAGAAAAGCGAACCAGAAAAACCAAATAAGCGATCCAAGACAATTTCAGAAAAGCGATCCAAGATTGTCCAGAAAAGCGATCCAAGTAGCTTGTTCGAATAAGCGGTCCACAGGTAAACCAGATAAGCGGTCCAGAAGATGAATTTCGAGCGGTCCACAGATAATCGACCGAATGAGCGATCCACAATCGACCGGATAAGCGGTCCAGAAACTGTTCGTAAAAGCGATCCAAATATGTTTTAAAAAAAATCGATTCAGCCGATCGGACTTGTTTAAACTTCGAATTTTGAACCCAAACTTTCAAGGATTTATCTCTATGCCATCGCGCACAATCCCTGAGATTTTTAGCAAATTCCGACCGTTGAAAATGTTCGAATCTGAAAAAGAATGAGTAGAAGACAGAATTTCTGACAATTTCCAGCTATTTCCTGTAGAATTCCTCCTCCTGAAGCTCTGATACCACTTGTAGGATCGTTTGAAGACCCGAACGAGTCAATCAGAGGTTTTCTCCTTGAATTCAGGTGCGGAAAACAAGAAAACAAGGTAGAAATAGACTAGATATCACTTTTAACTGGTTTTCTATTGATTTGATAACAATTACAGCACGTTCTCGATCCGGCAGCACTTCGGTACGAGATTCGGACAAAAGATTACAACTGAAATCGCTCCAGAGGTATTTATAGACCTCTTGGACCGCTTATTGGACAGGTCCAATAAGCGGTTCACATAAGCGATCCGTCACTCGAGCGATCCAACGACTTAACCACACGAGCGGTCCAGGCCTTTGCTGTTCGAGCGGACCAGCTTGTCCGCTCGAGCGGACCAGCTTGTCCGCTCGAGCGACCCACATATCAAATGTTCCTATGAGCGGCCCAACTATCAAATCTATACAATTTACATAATTTCTCGTAATACGTGCCCAGATCTAACGTTCTAAGACTCATGACTCGATACAAGACGTAATCAGCAGATGAAGTGCACCAACAACCATGCTTCTCGGTTTGTAGTTCCATGAGCTAGCATCACAGTACCTTGTTGAGCCACCTCATCCACATAGTACAACCCCTGATGCTCAGTGCCACGTCCAATAATTGTCCCCGTCCTGATATCCTGTATGATACAAAAAGTGGGATGCATTAGCACTACGCAATTTAGTTCTTTTGTCACATGACTGATTGATAGTAATTTATGTAACAATAATGGAACATAAAGGCAATTTGAGAGTTTTAACGTTGGGGAGATTTCAATTGTTCCCCCTCTTTCTGCACGCATAACCTCTCCGTTCATAGTTTAAATATGAGTTTTCTGCGGTTTGGATGTTGACACCAAATCAGAAATTTCATATGTGATGGTATCGGTTGCCCCACAATCGAAAATCCAAGATTTATTTTTTTTATAACAGTTCTGTACCGCATTTGCCTTTCCTATTTTTCTTTTTTTTTATTTGTCTGTTTCTACATCAACTCCCCACCTTTTCATTTGTTTATCTTCCCTCTTTCCTAGACACCACATCTCTCACCTGTTTAACACAAGTAAAACCCTAACCACAGAAGTATACAGCCGACACCCCCTTCTTTATCCCTCTCTTCCTCTCTCAAACACAACGGAAGCTGAAACAACAAACAATGGCACCCAAGGTAGCCGAGAAGAAGCCAGCGGCCGAGAAGAAGCCCAGAGCCGAGAAGAGGTGGAGGTGACGGTGAGGCCGCGATGGAGTAGAGGTTTGCGGCGGCGGTGGCGGTGGTGTTTTGGTTGGTGGAGCTGGTGATTAGCAGCCGGATGTTGTGGCGATTGCTGGATCTTGAACCAACAGGAAAGGAAACAAGATCTGAGGTTTGATTGTGGTGGAGTTGAGCAGGCAGGAGAATTGATAAATTTTTTTTCGAGTTTGATTTTGTAGACGGGTTTCTCTTGTTTAGGATTGTTTGTAGATGATGAGAAAAGTGTTCAGGAATCAGAAACACTGCTCTTCAGAAACACTGCTCTGATACCATGAAGACTTTATTGGAGAAAAAGCTTGTATTGATTGTTGTGTCTAACAAAGAAAAACAAGAGGCCTATTTATACACAAAACAATAAACAATAAACGGAAACATATTGAATGGTTAGAGCTGGAAACAGGCTGGTGAATAGCTAGCAAATCTTTGATTGGAAATGATGACTAGATCTGATCCTATAATTTTGCCTTTGACAATCTTTTCCGTTTAACAATATGGGTCAAAACAACAAAATTCAACAATTTTCGTAATTTAGCGCGCCGCCGTACGCTAAGGGGCGTCACGCTACGCCTAGCCCTATTTTTGACAGAATGATCATTTGGCTGATGCTGTAGATGCCCAACTCAATTTTTATCCAACTTAAAAACTTATAATTGCCATAACTTTTGTTCTACTTATCCGATTCGCATGATTCTTTTTCCTACGCATTCATAATTTAATTCCCCATCTTGTGGAGTTAAATTTCAACATTCCAACAAATAAAATTCTATATTTTAAACCTTCGGCTTATTATTGAATTTCAACAATTTGAACCGTTTGTATTCAAAACCTCCAACTTATTTCTTAAACAACCAAAATTCATACGTCGATGTATTTAACTCAAGATCTCTAGCTCGGGTTCATACTTTCTTTTGAAATACGCGACTAGTACACAAGCTATTCGCATAAATCTATTTTGACCCATTGAGGGGATTTTAAGCAATTTAGTCTATAAACCGCTCTTTTCTTTTTCACACATCATAATCCCACCTTCAAGGTATCTACCTATATTCCATAAACATAACGCAAGTTCCTAAGCAACCCATATGGGTCGTTTTCCCAATTAACTCATCAAGGGCTTTTTGGTCAATTTGACCAAAATGTCACTTCTACTAAAATTCTAAATATGCGTACCTGGCTCGGGTCATAGCACTGACCCGTTTACATACTCTTTGCTTTAAATTTTGGATGAAACTGGGATTTGGGGATTAGGGTTTTTGGTGAAAGAGAGACGTTGGAGATGGTAGAAATGGAGGGTATAAGGAGTGAAAAGGATGGTCACGTAAAGTAATTAAAGTATGATGATAAACAGCGTATAGCCACATTTGCTTTAGTTACACTTAATATTTTTTAGCCACACATTAAAAAGGTTATGTGACTAAACAAGCAGTACTCTTTGATCACACAAATTTGTAAGTGGTTTATATGAGTTATCTTTCAGCCACATTATTAAAAACCTACTATGACGGTTAGTAATATTTGATCACATTTTTCTACCGTGGCTAGTGATTGCCATATTTTATATTGAAAGTGTGACTAAAAGTTTCAAAAAAAGTGTTTCCGTCACATTAATTAAAAATTTTAGACAAATATCATGGCAGTAGGTAATATTTGGCCACACTTTTTAAGATAGTAAATGTCACATTTTTTTTCTGAAAAGTGTGGCTAGACATGCTAGTAAATGTCACATTTTTTTTCTGAAAAGTGTGGCTAAAGGTTTCGAACTGGAATACAATTGTTACATTAATAATAAATGGTGTGGCTAAAAGTATTTTAAGATATTATAAATGACCATTAGCCACACATTTTCTCAAATGTGTGGCAGGGCGGTTTTGGAAAAAATGTGGCTAAAGCCCAGTTTAGTTTTGACGTAGCCGATCGGCAAAGAAGAAAGGGAGGAGAATTCGACGAATGCTTGCCGCTTGAGGCAAAGAAGAGGGAAGGGTTAAGGGTGGGGCCCATAGTTATATCAACCAACATCTCTTTCTTTTTTTAATGGTTTGCCTAATCTCAATTTAGGCATGCACCTCATGTGTTTTTTGGGTAATAGGAAAATATATATGAAGCTGTTGATACATATTAAGTGGACACGACTCGGTTCGGTTCGACTCAGTTCGATTCGGTTCGGTTTGACCCGGTTAGCTTCAGCTCAAGCCCGACGTCACGACATTCCTCCGTCGTGCGCCCCAGAGTTCGACACGCGAAGCATGAAGCGCCGCGAGCCGGTTCCCGCTGCCACATCATCATGACATCATCATGATGATGTCATGATGATGTCACTTGTTGGCTAATATGTTACAATACTCATATTTGAGAATTCATGTACGTGCATGTACATGAATTTTGGGCCAATCATAATGTTTGGGCTTTATCTCACATTGGGCCGAACCCTTAACCAATCGCACAAATGTAGGTCAAATATAAGAGTGTTTTCGGTGGTGCACAAGTGGATGACAAGAGTAGTATACACTGATAAGAGAAGGAGTGCACAAACAAGAACATCCAACGGAATGAATTAGTGAGAGTTTGCAAAGATTAATTTGTAAACATTGATTTGTAATCGTTTCAAGTATTAATACATTGGTGTTAATTATTGAGTCTCGGTCTCCTTCTCGTGTTCTTGTCGTGTTCTAACTCGGTTTGCATCTCCGGTTGGATTCCGCACAACCGGGTGTGTTTGTACACAAGGATTAGGCGACTAGATCCTCCCCTAGCCGGACCTACAAGCGGTATCAGAGCCTTGGCTCTCTTCCTTGTTAAAACCGAGTCGTTTTTCTTGATTTTCAGATTTTGTTCTTGAAAAAGTTATATTTTTTTGTCTGAAAATTGTTGAAAAATCAGTGAATATCTTGGTATTTTGCTATAAGTTTTGACAAAAACCTTGTTGGAATACATTTATACATGTTTAGATTTGGTTGTTATTGAAACTTTTGTGCAAAATTCGTGTTCCATGATTTTTCCGGCGACCGGAAAACTCATATTTCACCGGAGTTCTTGTGTATCTTCAAAGTGTTCTTGAGTTGTCTTGATATACATCAGAGTTTGATCCTTTGGTTGGTGAATTGTTGTGTTGTAATGTTGTTATTATTATAATATTGTTGTTTGAAGCTTGTGCACGAAAGCATGATAGGTGTCGGTTTGAAAATTATATTTTCAAGGTATGGTGAGTTGGTGAGATAGCATGCTCTATGAGTGTACTTTGTGTCAGGAGGATAGAAAGTCAAGATCTCCAATTGCTTAAAATACTCAGTCGCACAACATCCAGTTAGCCGTACAAGATATTGGAATCGCACAAGAATTGGGTTTCAATTTGGGCTTCTGATTATATCACACCTTAAAGTGGGCTTCTGTTGGACTTTTGTTTGGGCTCCAGTCGCACAAGATTGATTGATTATTTGCACAAGAATTGAATCGCACAAGATCAATTATTTGTACAATATATGTAACCGCACAAGATAGTGGGCTTACACAAGAACCGGGTTTCCATTTAGACTTCTGATTATGTCGGACCTTTAAGTGGGCTTCTATTTGGGCATCATTTAAATTATATTTGGGCCTTTTTATTAGTCGCACAAGATTTGTATCGGTCGCACAAGACTTGTCTACTCGCACAAGATTTGGGCTTCATATAGAAGTTGGGCTTGCACAAGGCTGTTTTGTCATTAAAGAAGTGGGGTCAACATTTAACCCATTGGGCTTCACCACCTTTGGGCATCTGATTCAACGATCATCTTTGGATTTTGTTAAACATTGTCAATATTGTTAAAAATTTTACATAAGTGTTGTAACCGTCTGTTTCAAGTGTGTTGATTAGGTATTCATCATCAAGCAGTTAAAATGAATCCAAGTTGGTGGGGAACTCCGTCTCCAGATGAGGGAAAGTACAGGAATACTAGTTCATCTCCCTCGTGGGCCGAATCTCCCGTATCTACTTCTTCGCAAGCAAATGCTATAACTACCGGTCAATGGGCTTTTGTATCAAATCAGACGCCCAGTATTCAAAGCATTTTATTAAGCGAGAGCGAAACCGGAAGCTTGAATCGACCTCCAAAGTTGATGCACCTAAACGAATATCCGGGATGGGTTGATAGGTTCTACACTTACGGGCTAGGGCAAAATACAGAATTATGGCTACGTTTCACCACAGATTTTAATCAAACGATAGAGGTTGCCGCTTCATCTGCTGCTACGTTTGCCGATCTTCCTGAAGATCAAAAGAAGACGTATGATCTGGAAAAGAAAGCATACGCCATTCTTACTCAGGCGTTAAGCAAAGATATCTACCATCAGTTTGTTAGTTTCAAAACAACGAAGAAGTCGTGGGATGCGTTGAAGACCAGAGGGGTAGGTAATGAAGCAACACGTCAACTGCGACACGATCTACTCAAGAAAGAATTTGATGGCTTCACGTGTATGGATAAGGAATCGTTGGGAGATATGACAAGTCAGTTCTATCATTTGCTTACTGAGTTAGGAAACTTTGGGGTTGTGACGACTCCAGTTGAGGTGGTGAAGAAGTTTGCTGATGCGTTGCCTCCCCAATGGAATAGTTTCTTGGAAATTCTGAAATACAACGGGGTTTTGGCTACAACAAACATCAACGACTTCGTGCAGCTTTTGGAAAACAAGGATCAGGAAGAAACTTTAAAGGCAAAGAAGGTTCCAGTTCCACATAATCCAGAGATGTATTATGGAACCTCCAGCACCTCTTCTGCAAGACCAGTGAATCATGCTCCTCTTCAGACGGCATTTGTCACGAGCACAGACTTATATGGTAACCCGATACAGGTTCCTGTCAAGCCAGCTCCAACAACAGACTTGTATGGAAATCCTCTACAGCCAGTTCCTCAACAGCAAGCCTATCGCCCATCTACCGTAGCAACTGATCCCTATGGGAATCCACTTCCTGCTCAACAACAAGCTTGTTATGGAAGCACATCATCTGCAGGTCAGCAATCTAAGCCAAATACAGTACGGCTCGACACTTCAAGCTTTTCAAAGGTCTGTGTCGAAGTAGCAAAGGAACACATGGAGCTGCTTAACACTTTGGTGAGCGTATACTGTGGGTTAGTGGATGGTCAGATTGGCAACATTAATCTGACACAAGAAGACTATCAGCAGATTGACAAGGAAGAGATGGATTTGATGGACATCAAGTGGGTCTTTGCTAGTGCTGTGAGGAGGGCAAAGGATTTCATGGAGAGAACAGGCAGAACCAGCTTGGAGAGCAAGAAAGACACCAAGTATGGGTTCGATAAACAGGCAGTGAAGTGCTTCAACTGTGGTGAACGGGGTCACTTCAAAAGGGAATGCACAAAGCCAGCACAGCATGGAAACCAGAATCCTTTCAGGAACTAAGGCAACCAGCAAAATCAAAACAGGAACAATGAGCGTACATTGATACCTGTCAACAACCAAAGCCAAACAGGACCATCAAATGCCAACCAGGCACTTGTGGTTCAAGTGGATGAAGGTTGTGATTGGTCAATCCAGTTGAGTGGTGATGCTCCAGATGGGACAGCATGTTTTGCTGAAGTTGTTAAGGCTTTAAATCACGCCAGTGGTGGAGAATCTTCCGCCAATGGTGGTGAATCTTCTGAGGATGAAGACTCTTCTGGTTACAGTAGAAGTTCAGATGAAGAATCCTCGAGTTCAGGCGATGATCAGGTGTATGAAATATCAAGTGCGTCATTTGATGCAGATATTGATGAGCTTTTGGAAGAAGCTGCAGCAGGAACTCAAAGAAGATCTATTTTGGTGGATCAAGCTGCTTATTCTTCGTCTTCTCTCCATTCAGCCTTTATGGCTAATGTCGACAGTTCATCGAGTTAGGTATGTGTCGATGAACCCACTGCTATTATTTGTGATAATTGTGATAGTTTGCATGTTAAATGTGCTGATTTAGAAGCAAACATGTCTGAGTTGCAAGGCAAACATGATGCTTTACAAGCTAGTTTGTTTGACTTGCAAGACAAACATGTTTTATTGAATGCCAAGTGGTGTGAATTGCAAAGCAAACACGAGGCTTTGCAAGAGAAATATGATGTGACGTTTATCCACAATCAAAAGTTGACCGTGGATCTTTCGAAGTGCACTGAAGCCAACATGTTTTATGAAAACCATGAAAAGGAGTTTAAGTCGGTAATTGAAAAATTAAAGAAAGATAAAACCGAGTTAACAAAAATGGTTTCCAGAAAACAAACTGACATTAATTTGTATATAACTCGCCTTGAGATTATGCAAAAAGAAATGGCTTGTGTGAAAACTGAAAGTGAGGCGATCCAACTTAAGCTAGACAGTTATTTAAGCTCTAGCTATGTGTTGGATCACATCATTGACGTTCAGAAAGAAAAACGGGATGTCACATGCATAGGTTACAAGAAATGTCCACCACCTGTGAGACACAATTATGATGCAATGCCTGACGAGGAGGATAGAACTTTCTTTGAACCATCTGTTCCTCTAGACGTTAAGGAATTTGCAACAGGACTTGGATACAAGAGAGAAATATCATTAGATTCAGACGTGTCAGCAGATACATGTGTGTCTTCTGCTGAACTGAATCAAGATCCTCCAGTTATTATTGAGGATGCTGATTCTTCTGATGATGAATCCGATGATACTATACCAGCAAAGTCTGATGCGGAAATCAAAGTAGAGGACATACCTCTTGAGAATCATATTCTATGTGATCCTCCTGCAAAACCCGCTAAGACTGTTGCAATCAAGTCCTCATCTGCAGCAGAAGGGTCGGAGAGTGTGAATTTGCTGTACACTCTTGTTGGTGATGATAAAATTTATTCAGACAAAGATTTTCCTATTAGGAATGTTAATCAATCCTTAATCAGTAAAGTCTTTGAAAATTCGACAAGTAAGTTTTTGGGAAAGACAAGACCACGTGTTACAGTAACACAATGCCCTCCTATTCCAAAGGCCAAAGTTCGAAAACAATTTGGCAATAAGAAATTACCAACAGTGCAAAAACAGCAAAGTCACACCAAGCCAAAAGGAAAATTACCGGCTCAAGGTCAAAAGAAGCCGAATCAAAAGAAGAACAAAAATGTGAACTTTGTGAAATCTAAGGGAACGGACAAAATCGAAACATTTGAAAACCAATCTAACTTAGATTTTGTTAAGAAAGCAACTGTTCAGAAAAGAAATGAACCAAGCAGTTCAAAACCTAGTACCTCGGGATCACAAAGTTCATCATCATCGGCAAGACGATCACATGATACTTCGGCGTTTGTTGAACGAAGATCATGTTTTGAATGCGGTACAATTGGACACATAATTCGAAATTGTCCATATCTTCATAAGTTGAAAGCAAAGGTTGAAGCTCCCCGTGACCAAACTGACCGTAAGCGATCTGTCTCTGTAAAACAAGATTCCCGCCTTGTAAAAGAAAGGGAAAAGAAACAGAAACGCCAACAGGTCAAGAAAATTGAAAAAGCCATTAAAACCGATGTGGTTAACAAAACATCTGTTTTTGTAAAACTAGACAATTCAAAAACTTCAGACAACCATGAAGTTAAAATTTTAAAGAATAACACTGGTAAAACAAAACATACCTGGAAACCAAAAACGGTTACTGAATCAGGGGGACTATCACAATTTCCAAATCATCAAAAGGTGGAAGTTATCGTTGTAGATGAAAATGGAAGACCCAAGACCACAATGGCTTGGGTTCCCATCTCCAACTAATCAAGTGAGTTCATGTGCAGGGTGTTCCAGGAGGAACTATCAGTAGTCATTGGATTGTTGATAGTGGGGCATCCAGGCACATGACAGGCGACATGAAGCTTCTCTACAACGTAAAATCTATTAGAGGAGGTTATGTTGCTTTTGCTGGAGATAAGGGCAGATATATTACGGGTGAAGGAATGATATCCAACGGGATTGTCAGCTTTGACAAGATTAACTTTGTGCAACAGCTTGATCACAATCTTCTTAGCGTTTCTCAAATCTGTGACAAGCAGTTTTCAGTTCACTTTGATGCTAATGGATGTTATGTGCTGAAGCCCGGCTTCAAAATTCCAAAAGAATGGATTCTCTTGTCTGCTCTAAGGATAAATGATCTGTACGTCCTTGATATGAGCCAAGCTATTACTACGTCTGCGCAAGCAACATGTTTCGTTTCCAAAGCCACAGAAAAAGACTCAATCTCTTGGCACAGACGAATGGGTCACATTCACTTACGCAAAATGAATCATTTGGTGTCAAATGAATTGGTGAATGGTGTTCCCCTTAAAAATTTCCATCTTCAAGACGTCTGTGTTTCGTGCCAGAAAGGAAAACAAACGAAGAAGCGACACCCTACTAAGAAGATCAACACGGTGGCTGTTCCTCTTGAACGTTTGCACATGGATTTGTTCGGTCCTGTCAAGCACAAAAGTATCAGGAATGATCAATATTGCCTCGTGATAACTGATGATTATTCAAGATTTTCTTGGGTGGCGTTCATGGCACACAAGAGTGAAACCTTTGGTATTATCAAAAACTTAATCATTCAGATTGAGAATTTGTACAAGCTGAAGGTTAGGCGGATACGTAGCGACAATGGTACAGAATTTAAAAATCATGCCATGGCGGAGTTTTGCACTTCAAAAGGTATTCTTCATGAATTTAGTGTAGCTTATACTCCTCAACAGAATGGCGTCGCTGAACGTAAGAACCGCACATTGATCGAGACTGTTAGGACTATGTTGGTAGAGTCGCAGTTGCCCATTCTATTATGGACTGAAGCTGTGGCCTCTGCATGTTACACATTGAACCGAGTCCTTACAGTAAAAAGGCACAACAAGACCTGCTTTGAGCTTCTTCACAAACGGAAACCAGATTTGTCTTATCTTGAACCATTTGGAGCTCCATGCACAATTATCGATCCTAATGGAAAGTTTGGGGCAAAAGCAATTGAGGGATACTTTCTTGGGTATGCCACCCTGAATTTACGAGTCTGGAATCTAGAGACTAGAAGGGTCGAGGAATGGTCTGAGGTCAGAGTACAACGACACACCTTGCCAGTCAAATGTCCTGGTCAGCCTTGGATGTTTGAGTATGATGACTTTTTCAATTCGATCAATGTTGAAGCCGTTGAAGAAAATGTTACGGCAAGGATGTTTTTCGAGAGTGACAATGCAACAGTTTCACCGGTGGTTCGTCCGATTCTTGTCAATCACGAACCATCTTCAGTGAACAACAATGCTCTCGACAATGAGGATTTTCACGATGCAACCGAATTGAACAAATCTTCAGAGGATGATGAATTTCTAGATGCAGATCAAGAAGCCCCCACAACAGCATTTCATGGTACTTCAGAGAGTACTCCTCCATTGGATGCCCCTAGAACAGCTGAAGCTACTGCATCATCCTCTTCGTCAATTCCGGGCATTGATTTAGTTGTTGATCTCAATTTCAACAATCTGGGTATAAATATTCCAGTTCGAGATAATCCTGAAACAAGGATTCATAATACCCATCCTCAACAAAACATCATCGGAAATGTGCAATGTGGCATTCAAACGAGAAACATGTTACGGAACAACAACAATGCAGGCTTGTATGCAGCGATTCGAGAATCTGGGCTACAAAATGATTGGTCTTTCGCGTGTTATGTCTCACAGGAAGAACCAAGCACTTGGAAAGAAGCTATGAAAGATAACTCTTGGGTGGAAGCAATGCAGGAAGAACTGCAACAATTCCAGAAGCTAGGTGTCTGGAAGCTCGTAGAGAAACCTGCTGGTTACAAGAAGATTGGTACCCGTTGGGTGTTCAAATGCAAAAAGGATGACCGTGGAGTTGTTACCCGAAACAAAGCAAGATTAGTCGTTCAAGGTTTTCGTCAGATTGAAGGGATCGACTACAACGAAGTGTATGCACCGGTTGCACGTCTTGAAGCCATTCGAATCTTTTTAGCCTACGCATCTTTCAAAGGATTCAAGGTTTACCAGATGGACGTCAAAAGTGCATTCTTACATGGTGTGGTAGAAGAAGAGGTGTACGTCGAACAGCCTCCAGGCTTCGAAGATCCTATCCATCCCGATCGGGTTTGGTTGCTCAACAAAGCTCTTTATGGTCTTCATCAAGCACCGCGAGCTTGGTATGCAACCTTATCTAATTATCTGCTGGAGAATGGTTTTCGCAGAGGTCTCATCGGCTGTACTATTTTCATCAAAGAACAAGATGGAGATCTTCTTCTGGTACAGGTATACGTTGATGATATTATTTTTGGTTCTACTAATGATGTCTTGTGTAGGAATTTCGAGCGCATTATGCAGGATAAATTCGAGATGAGTGCTATGGGGGAAATGACTTTCTTCTTGGGCCTACAAGTGCAACAAACCGAGTCTGGGATATTCATCCATCAGACTAAATATGTTGGTGACATCTTGAGCCGGTTCCAGATGTCTGATGCAACGCCCATCGGTACCCCATTGCCGCAAAATCACGGAATTACTCCCGACTTGAAGGGTGAAGCTGTTAGCCCCTCATACTACCGCGCAATGATCGGATCTCTTATGTACCTCACAGCATCAAGGCCATATATAATGTACCCAACGTGCCTGCTTGCCAGATATCAAGTTAACCCGAAGGCCTCACATCTTGCAGCTGTAAAAAGGATTTTTCGTTATTTGAAGGGTTGCCCTGACACCGGTCTATGGTACCCTAGGGATAATAACTTTGACTTGATCGCTTTCAGTGATTCTGATTTTGGCGGATGCAAAATCGACGGCAAATCCACAACGGCTGGATGCCAGTTTTTGGGAAATCGCCTAGTCACATGGCAATGCAAGAAGCAGACGTGTGTCGCTATATCAACATGTGAAGCTGAATACATTGCTGCCTCAAGTTGTTGCTCCCAAGTTCTTTGGATCCAGCAACAATTACGCGACTACGGTTTTGAATTCCTAACTACTCCTATTTACGTTGATAATTCTGCTGCTTTACAGATCACTAGAAATCCTGTGCAGCATTCAAAGACCAAACACATCGAAATCAAATATCACTTCATACATGATTGCTTTGATAAAAGGCTAATCGATGTTGTTAAGGTCCACACCAATGACCAACGTGCCGACCTTTTTACCAAAGCATTTGACAAATCAAGATTTGACTTTTTATTATTGGTAAACGGCATTAAGGTCAAGCAAGAGTAAAACCAACATCCGAAAATCATTTTTGTAAATACCTTTGTGTTTTAAATTTGTCTTAGTTTATTGATTTTAGGGGGAGTAAATCCAAAAATTTGAAAATCCAAAAACATCGAAAAATTTCAAAAACACAAAAACAATAGAAAAACAAAAATGGGTTTCCTGGCGAGCAAAAGAGAAAGTGATAGTACATCAGTGGTCTATCCAAGCCTCTTTAAACTTTAGATGAAAAACGATAAGCAGCTCTATATAAGATGTATCGGTAGGCTCACAATCATTTTAAAGTGTGCAGGGTCTTAGTACCGAAATTTTGTTTGATAGATTGCCGAGGTTCTGAGATATTCGGTCTTTATGCTGCTTATCATCTGGGTATCATGGTTGTTTCTTTTACCGAAAAATAACGGGGACGCAAGTCTAGATCTTCCATGATACCATACATACGTGTACATACCGCATACGACCTCAATAAGTGATAAATAATCACATGTCCAAACAAATAAGTGATAAAATATCACATTTATCCGGGAGTCAAGTTCGTCTCTCTGCTGTACGAAAGTACTGACCTGTTCACGGACTTGCTCCTGTGCCCTTCATGCATATGAAAATCAAGTTCCTCATCAATAAGTGATTCTATCACATAGGGCTTGTTTTCATTCAAAATAAGTGAGAATCTCACATCATATACGGTCAAACAGATGATAATCGGTATACTCACCGGTAAGATGAACCCTCGTGCATACCTTGATACGGGAATGTGTCGTGATGTGGATGAACACCGGTCGGTAAGTATAAATCATACCTTAACGTATCCCCTCGCCATGATTACATTTGATAAGTTGAGCTTATGTGGACAACAATACCGATAATCGTTATAGGATGCTTATCTTAATGTTAATTAATTGAACAAAGGGAGCGTTTTGGCATGACCGTACACTGATATGATTCTCTTACCCTCGAAACTCACAAAAAGAATGTCTGTATATATTTATTTACAGCTTCCAGTCTTTAAATTTGAAATATTCAAAATTCCAAAAAGATTTTAGGTGTGTTTTAATATAAACTTTCTAAAAGCCAAAAAGATTTTATTTCTATCTTATTTTCGATTGTACGATGTTGGATCTCAAGTCTTCGTTGTCTGAAATCTGAATGAAAACTGAATTTACTAAATCTTCATAAATCTTCATAAACGGTCGAAATTTACAAGTTTTGAAAGTTGGAAACTAAAATTGATAAATTTATTAAACTTTCAAACTGTCGGACGGTGTTTGATTGAAACATGGTCATACGTGTGTCATTTGTTTATACTAACTATATTCCAAGCAGATGTTCTCATTACGCGTTTAGATTTCTTGCATGTGCAGATTCTAAAGGCAAGGAGAACTTGGTCGATGATAAGCTTCGGAATGAAGACACGACGTGAAGGCACTCAAGTGATGAAGATGATCGAGTTGCCGCTGACCATCATCAACACCACAAGGATCTCAAGCATTAATAATCAAGTCATTCACGAGCATAACTCAAGGGGGAGCTTATGTTAAGGGGGAGTTTGTCAACACACTCTCTACATGAAACGGGGAGTTGGTTGATACACTCTCTGCTTTCAAGACGTGAAAACTTTGAAGATCCTCCGACATGGAAGACATGGAAGATGAACCTCACGAGTAGCGTCCAAGGGGGAGTTGTTGATACATATTAAGTGGACACGACTCGGTTCGGTTCGACTCAGTTCGATTCGGTAAGGTTCGACCCGGTTAGCTTCAGCTCAAGCCCGACGTCACGACATTACTCCGTCGTGCGCCCCAGAGTTCGACACGCGAAGCACGAAGCACCGCTAGCCGGTTCCCGCTGCCACATCATCATGACATCATCATGATGATGTCACTTGTTGGCTAATATGTTACAATACTCATATTTGAGAATTCATGTACGTGCATGTACATGAATTTTGGGCCAATCAAAATGTTTGGGCTTTATCTCACATTAGGCCGAACCCTTAACCAATCGCACAAATGTAGGTCAAATATAAGAGTGTTTTCGGTGGTGCACAAGTGGATGACAAGAGTAGTATACACTGATAAGAGAAGGAGTGCACAAACAAGAACATCCAACCGAGTGAATTAGTGAGAGTTTGCAAAGATTAATTTGTAAACATTGATTTGTAACCGTTTAAAGTGTTAATACATTGGTGTTAATCATTGAGTCTCGGTCTCCTTCTCGTGTTCTTGTCGTGTTCTAACTCGGTTTGCATCTCCGGTTGGATTCCGCACAACTGGGTGTGTTTGTACACAAGGATTAGGCGACTAGATCCTCCCCTAGCCGGTCCTACAGAAGCAACGGTGTTTAAAAATATTAAGAGACCAAAAAAATGAAGAGCATGTTTACCTTATTAAAAATATTAAAAAATCCAAATGAAAAGATACTTGGGAGGGTCTGCCCTTCTGTTCTGAAGGTTTGTAAAATCCCTATTAAGAGAGAAATGCTGAAATTATTTATGTACAAAAAGCTTATATATTTGTGACATAAAATTTATGATTTGACCAACACACCTAGATTGGCGAGCCTTGCAACTCTTCAAGGCTGGTAACAAAAGCAACCATTCAAGAATCATATGAGGAAAGGAAAAAAAGAGAAGCAAAAAAGGTCTGGTACAAACTTGATTACTTTGATAACTAAATATCTAGATGGCAACAACCATCACAAATACTTCTTCCCTGAAAAGGAATTATAAGTATTGAATTGCATTATTAATTCAAGATCAACCAGATGACAAATAAAAGAATACCTGAAGAGAATTTCTTGCAGCCACAACACTTTGGCGTAACTGAAATTGAATTAGTGCTTGAAAACCTACAAAGTTCAAAACATAAAAAAGGAACCTACTAGATGTGGCGATTAAAATAGAAAATAAACAAGAATTGACATTGTAAATTTGCTGTTGAAAGTCGCTACATATATATTCAACCTACTGGATGTTGCGATTAACTAACAGAACAAATAACCTGATTTATAGCAAGAGTAAACAATGACTTAAGAAATGAGATTCAAAAGATTCACGCAAAGTCACTCAACTTTTAACAACCAATCCTGCAACCCTCAATTTATATCAATCATGGTTAGAGCATCTAGCCAACCAGATGTCTACCTCTAAAGATTAATAAATCACAAAGGCAAAGTCACTAACCATAAGATGAATACTACTGAAGCATTTGAACTTATTTTTAAGTTAGCAATTTCATTCACAGGGCACGAGCATGAACAACCATCCATGGGTCAAATGGTTAAGACATTGAAATTTTGAATAAACCAATGATTCGGCAGTTGATGAAACATCAAACTTCTGGTAAGAATATGCACATATATTGCAGCAGCTGAGAAAGAAGTACATCCTAACAGAAGTCTTATACACCATCAATCACAATGGCACAATGTGTAAAAACTGATTGCAAGTTCAATCATCCACCATACAGTGTGCTGCTGATGACTGTTTTCGCTTCCACAAGCACCATGGGAACTTTTAGTCAAGCACAATGGCACCATCTGTTGCTGCAATATTAGCCTAAATCAAAGTCTTTGTTGGATGTCATTCGAATTAGCAGCGGAAAACAATGAGTATTGCATATCAGAATTCATGATAGTGAACGATTTGGGAACTCGAATATAAACTAAATGAATGAGAACGATTGAACAAGAGAAATGGACAAAAAACTTGTAGAAAACAATTTGTCTTGGTACCGGACTTGGTTACCGGACAGGCCATATATATACATAAATATGTGGCGGTTAATTTTGGCGGTAAACTGCCAAATGACAGTTTGAATATACCCGCTCCGGTTCTTGATCCACACATAACTTGACCCATACATAATACATAATGATTGTAACTTAATTATTACATAAACTAGATAATAAAGTTTAAATATTCTGACTGACACCCTCCCGTAAACTTGATTATAGTTACATCATAACGCTCTTGTTGGCTTCATCGACCGCTTTTCGTGATTCGCTAAAATTGAATCGGCGTCATTTCTTGTGAAGAATCCACGATCCATCCTGACTGTTTCTTGTAAACAAGGCATAATGCTCTGTTTCTTTATCATTTTGTGAAGAGTCGGCTTCAGCACTTTTGCTTCTTCTTGATCTTTCGTTTGCAGCCATGGGAGTTCCTTCTTGTTCCAGCATTTCCTTGTCTTGTGCCTTCTTTTGTACTGATTTGAACTTGTAATAGAATACAAGAACATCTAAGTACATTGCATAGATAATTCTAATAAAATCTCCATCTTGATATTCGAAACCAAGATCCTTTGCTATGGCCGGCCACAAATTGTCAAGTGTGACACTTTGATAGCCTCCATCCTTTTCTACCATAACATACAAATTGAGCAGATTTATCTTTCTTCCGTCATCCAACTGTGGGGGTATTATCCGTGTAGTTATTTCCATTTTTTCTTTTAGGAACCAACCCACCATAGTTTCGAACTTCATTTCCAGATCATGTTTGTACTTAAACACGAAATCTCTATCGTCAATCATATCTAACAGGGCTTGACAGTCGGAGAATTCTTTGAATTCTAGTGCCCATATGATCATCCGACTCCAATCAAACTCTTGTTCATTCGATACATTTAATTCTTCGAAATATGAATTCAAGTAATCTTGTTTGTATTTTTCATTCACATCGTTCAAGTTTAAAACTTTCTGTCTTTCTTTCAGCCCCAATTCTTCTTCTTTGGACAGACCAGAAACATCACTTATGGTGTTTAACACGGGTGGACAAAACATTGGGAAAATTCTACAAGTATCACCACTTTTCTTGACGGTGAAACCTTGTAATGTTAGTTGATTCATGCTTAGAACATTTCTGTTCAATTCGGGAGTATACAAAACACTTTGTATTTTTACAGTTTCGTTGTTGGATTTAACATCCACATTTCCTATACCCCGGATGAACAGGAAATCGTTTTCACCGGTTTTTGTATCAACACCAATTAAATGTTTAATCCTTTTAAAGACATTTATATTACCGGCGTAGTGATGAGAGAACGAGTAACTGACATACCATATGTCATTCCACTGGCCACCATCCGTGCCAGTAACTATCATTTCACCCCGATCTCCTGCATCCATCCTTTGTGTTTGGATTCCAGCGTTAATCGCTTGATTAACCAATTGGGTTGCTTCGTCATTTTCTTTTGATTTACACGAGTAAATCTGATGTCCTGGCCGATGACAATAGAAACATAACTTCACCCTTCGTTTGTGTTTCACCCCTTCATGTTGTTCATCTTCACAGTGTTGGCATGGTAGTGTAGAAGAAGATATTCTAATTTCTGCAGGAATTCTTGATGTGGCTCTCATACTATGTTGGATGTCATTCAAATTAGCAGCGGAAAACAATGAGTATTGCATATCAGAATTCATGATAGTGAACGATTTGGGAACTCGAATATAAACGAAATGAATGAGAACGATTGAACAAGAGAAATGGACAGAAAACTTGTAGAAAACAATTTGTCTTGGTACCGGACTTGGTTACCGGACAGGCCATATATATACATAAATATGTGGCGGTTAATTTTGGCGGTAAACTGCCAAATGACAGTTTGAATATACCCGCTCCGGTTCTTGATCCGCACATAACTTGACCCATACATAATACATAATGATTGTAACTTAATTATTACATAAACTAGATAATAAAGTTTAAATATTCTGACTAAGAGTCTTAATGCCTAAATCAAAATCAAACGCTTCGAATAGAATCAAAAATTTATGGAATTGAGTAGTCTCAAACAATATTAGCCTTGTTACTATTAGACATATAAATTATAAGTTAACCATCAACCATTGATGACACGAATCTATCTACAGGCAGAGCTTAATCAGTTCAACAATGAATATGGAAATATGGAAAAATACTGATCCAGATATTAAAATAATCACCACAAAACCAATCCAGTTATAAAACAAAAAAAAATAAAAAACAGCTTACAAACTTCTTTCGCATAACATCATAAGCGTATTCTTTAATCGACAGAAAACAATTCAAAATGCTAATTAAACCAAAGAAATAACAGAGGAAAAAAAATATACCGATGAAATTGATGTCATACGTGTAACCACACAACTGAGTCTTACCAAGTTGATCCTTATCCGACTTGGATCTGACAATTCTCAACTATCGATTCACCACCTGCAAAATCAACACATTTTCAGTACATCTTGAATAATCAAGCAGTCTCCAATAATCACAATAACATTATGCATCACTAGTATTCACCTAAATCAAGCAGCTTAACCTAAGTTAGGGTTTCCCTATAGTCAAATCACGATAGCACTATTGATGATTTGAGATTTAAGGAATTAGGTTTAATCAAATTAAGGTCATTCAGTAAAGCCAATTTTGATATCAATGCAAAACCACATCTAACCTAAAAATCTGTTCAATGATAAACGAAATTGAATTCAAAATCAACATAGATTTTCCTACTTCTCATCTCTAAGAAAGAAATCAAAACATCTAAACATCAATTTTGAAGGCACAAGGAGAAAGCGTAGCTTAAACCTTCTTTGTTTATCATCTTGAAGTTTCAAATTCCGTAAACCGATAACAATTATCAGAAAGCAACAGGTAACTACGAGAAATACCGGCGAACAACTGGATCTGAGCAACACGCTTGAAATTTTAGCCAATATTGCCACCGCCAAGACAGTCACGAAATGACATATTGCGACCACTAAGACGGTTGCAAACTAAGCAGTCAAAATGCGGTTGCAATTCCCATGAAGTTGACCATATTTTAGAATTCTTTTGACTGCTTTTGCGACAGGAAATAATTGGTTGCAACATTTGCCACGTTTTTATGACTTTATGATAGTCAATCGCTAATGTTGCTACCACTTAGAGATCAGTCGGAAAAAAAGTCACTAATTTTGTAACCATTTTTTTCGGTCGCAAATTTCGATAGCAATTGCTTAGTTTTCTAGTAAATAAAGACTAGTGAGCAACAACTTTAATGACCTGAACTTAGTTTTTTTTTTTTTTTTTTTTTTTTTTTTGAAAAGAGACTTTCATTAACCAAAACAGCCGAACCCGAAGACCAGGCCGGACCAAACAACAAACAAAACTACATAATTACAAATTTACACCAATCGTTCCACACTAAGGAACGAAAAGACGACCTATGCTTCAACCAAAAGAAACCCACGGATCTAACTTCACTGAAAACCTCATCCACACTAGCCCGAGTACATGAGAAAACCAACTTGTTCCTGGCCAGCCAAAGACACCAACAAGTCGTGATGCTAATTCCTTGCAAAATTGTCTTTTCCACCGACCGCAGCCTACCGAACTTGTGTATTTCCAACAGGTCTTTGACTGAGAAAGCAAAGATATTCGGAATACGGCACCGTCGACTCACCTTTTGCCAAAGAACAGAGGCAAAATGACAAGAGATGAAAAGGTGATCAACTGTTTCATCTTCGAAGCCGCACAAAGGACACACTCCAACATCCGCCAGAATACCTCTCGAAACGAGAGCATCGGAAGTCGGAATACGGTTCAGCTCCAATCTCCAAACAAAAATATTACATTAGTACACAAGTAACCATTAGACGAGGTTCAATTTTGTTTTTAGACGCGGTAATGCACATAACCCCGTCTAAATATACACACAATCTCATCACATCATGATACTAACGAAATATCCTTTAAACACTAATAAAATTCGTGTCTTTTGATATGAACCCCGACTTAAAATATGCTTACATAGCTTTAGACGGTGTTTACAAACCCTAACTTAAAATATAATTGAACACTAATAAAATTCGCGTCTTTTGATACGAACCCCGACTTAAAATACACTTACATAGCTTTAGACAGTGTTTACAAACCCTGACTTAAAATATAATTATAAAACCCCTTTTAAGTATGATACAATGGAGATATATATATTATTTGGATTTTCTAAGTATGATATGGATAGAGATAAAAGGCATGCTTCCTACACTACTAGAAAAAATACCTTTAATGACACAAGAACAATGACACACATTAAATTTATGACACACAAACACGCTTGTGTCATAGAAAAAATGTCATCATTGGTAAAATTTGAATGTTTTATGACACTTATTCTTGTGTGTCATTGTTTAAATGTCATTTTCAAAAAAATAAAACACATTAAAACATGTGTGTCATGATTTTGTGTCATCTTTTAACTTTTAATAGTTAAACAAAACGTATGTGTCATCGTTGTGTGTCATCAATATGTGTGTCATTGTTGTGTGTCATCGTTTAATTTTTAATTAATTTAATCACCAATCTATCATGGCGCCATCTAAAAACTTATCAAAAAGTTTTATCCCCCAAAATTCCTTCTCGAAGACCCAAACCCGACGCTTCATCATCCCAAATCCCTCTCAAAATTCTACACACCAAATTCCCAATTCC
This sequence comes from Helianthus annuus, assembly GCF_002127325.2. NCBI lineage: Eukaryota > Viridiplantae > Streptophyta > Magnoliopsida > Asterales > Asteraceae > Helianthus > Helianthus annuus. The sequence continues at coordinate 13,818,151 of NC_035435.2, forward strand.
CTCTCAAAAACCCAAATCTTCAGCCGCTTCATCATCCCAAATCCAAACAAGTTTCTTGCTGATCATCTCCTTCCAGGTAAAAAACCTCATCCAATAATCTATTAACAAAGCATCTTAAATTCTAGGGTTTATGTAACCGATAATCTGCTGAACATCTTCTTTCAGGTTTGAAATTTAGTTATACTTCATGAAATATCAATGTTATTTTAGACTGCGGGGTATGGGGCGGGAGTTTGGGCGTGGGTAGGGGGAAAACGCCCAAGCCACCATCCCGGGTGGGCGTGGCCCTTGGGGCTTGGGTTTCAAGCCGGGCATGGGGCGGTATGGCCATCCTAGTTGGCTGAATCTCATTGGCTCACACGCCACGTCATAGCGGTCCATCCCAAAAGTTTTGAATTTTTAAATTCAAACTGTTGGCTTGGCCAAGCGGTCACCCCAACCGATCACCCCAACCCCAACATCCCCTATAAATAACCCCAACCATGTGGTCCATCCCAAACCCCACCGTGGTCCATCCCAAACATTCGCTATCCCCCCACCCCCCCAACCGGTCACCCCAACCCCAACATCCCACGAACCCGCTATGGCATCCTGGACCCATGAAGAAGAACTTGCCCTAGTCACAAGCGTCGTTGACGCTATGAAGGGGCGGCCACCGGGCCAAACAAAATATTGGCCGGAAGCTTTTGCGGCCTACCGACTAAACGTCGGTAACGACCGCCACAACGTCAACGCGTGCCAACATAAATGGCGCGAGCTACGTCCCAAGCTCGAGCGTTTCAAGGCTTACTACGAAGCCGTTCCCGGGGGCGAGTTAAGCCACGAGGACCGGGTGGCGGTGGCGAACATAGAGTTTCGCGGCAAGGAAAAAAAGGCATTCGACAAGATCGACCTTTTTGAAATTTATTTAACGCTTTAGGTTTCTTATTTTGTAATTTTTAGGTTTATGTAATTTTATAAATATTAATGAAGTTGTATGTTTTTTTTATAAATGTTTGTGTGATTTTTTTAAATTTTTTGTATTAATGAACTTGGATCCGTGTGTTTGTGGCTGGGTTAATACTGGCCGTTGATATTGAGTGTGATCAATGGCTAAGGTTTTATCAGAAAAGGCGGGGTTTTTCCCTCTCTCCCCATGGTCACTTTTGCTCAATCTCCCCCAAATTCACATTTACAGCAAACACTACCAACCTCCAAAATCACACTACGAGCTCCAATCTCACCACCGTACGAAACCCCACCGGACAAATCTCCACCGGACGACCACCGTACGACAACCAGACGAAGCTTTTGTTCCCACCATCGAACGAACCCCCTTAAGGTTAGTTTAATTTTTCATCTTGTTTTTTAGCTACTGGAATTAGGTTGAAGTGTTTGATTTGTGTATTTGAAAGAAATATTAAGTTGCAGGTGAATAGGAAGTTGAAAAGACATACTAATTGTTAGTCATGATAATATAAACTAATTGTTCGTCTGGATTTTCATGTGTAGTTAGATTTTTTACTTTTTATTTTTTGCAATTTCATTTCAGATCTTTGATTTTATTAAATCCTCTTCCCCTAGATCCTTTTTAGATTTCGATTTTTGGTTTAGGGCTGTTAATTGGGGCGTCATACAAATCATGAAAATGGAATGTTTAAAACTTGTATATTTTGGCTTCTAGAGTTGTTGATGATGGTACAGGCTGATGGTCAAGACCCGTGCGTGCAAAGTTGGTATTGTAATGCCTGATGCAAGCTAGAGTTGGAAACTGAGAATCTAATTAGCCATACATGAGTTTCCCCGTCATGAGAAAGCAACAAATTTGTCATTTCGACAAAAACAACTATATTTTCATTGATTAATACCCCATCTTTCTCCTACCAATCCTATCTTTATTCATTCTCCAAGATTTCATCTCTTTTCAATCTTTAACATATCAACAGATTAAAGGGTGTTTGTTATATTACACTAACTCAATATGATATTGAAGATGTTCAAGAACACTGCAATAATCTATGTAAGTATATATATTGCTCTTCTTCTTTATAGTTTATACATTAACACACTCACTTCACTTCTTGATTGATCTCATTTTATGTAATTATGTTTGTTTGAATATGTTAAAGTTTCCCAGCAAGAGATAGTTTCTTTGTATAAAAGATTTTGTCAACTCGACCGCAATGCCAAGGGATTCATTTCTGCTGATGAGTTTCTTTCGGTACCCGAATTTGCAATGAATCCTCTGTCTCAGGTATGTTTTTTTTTTTTTTTAATTTAATAGATATACTGGGATGCCTAGAGAGTATTTCATGATCATAATGATATGCTTGTTTTTGCTTTATGTTTTTTTTTACTTATTATAGAGATTGCTTAAGATGGTGGATGGTTTGAACTTTAAGGACTTTGTGATATTCTTGTCAGCTTTTAATCCTAAAGCAAGCATGCCCCAGAAGATTGAACGTAAGTGTCACACCTTATTTTGATCAAGGCTAGCTAAAGCATCTTGTTTTTTGATTATATTTTAAGAGAAAATGATCAAAATGACCCATTTCGACCGATGAATTTAACAAAATGGACACCTTTTTTTCAGAAAAATATAATTTGACTTTTCGTTTAGCTTAAAATTCTTCATGAATATGGTTTACCTTCGATATTAACTAACTTTTGTAAACACATAATCTCAGTTATATTCAAGGTATACGACTCAGATTATAACGGTAAGGTGACTTTCAAAGACATAATGGACCTGGGGAATTTTATTAGATTAAAAACTTGGCTTGTATAAAATGGACCAGGGGAATTTTATTAGATTAAAAAGTTGCGTCATTTTCACATAAATGATTATGATGTTTTGTGTGCAGATTATAAACTTCCCCATACCATTTAACTACTAGTTACATTTTAAGCTTTGGTTATGTATAGATTCATAACTAACGTGCTTTTTTACTACTTCCCAAACAGAAATTTCACTTAGTCGTTTTTCGTTTGTCTTGTTGATAGTTGATGCCGTGTTCATTATATATCATGAAATGTGAAAAGAGATTGAAGAGGAACATGCAAGAAAAAAAAAGAGTTGAGCTTAAAGCTATGTTAAAGATATTGACGGCCACCGACGAAACTTGGTGCAGACACGAAGTAGGCTACGAATGAAGAAATAGAAAAGACAAGGAAGGAGATGCCTTTTTTTAAAGGGCAAGGTGTTTCTTGGTTTAATTGTAGTTTTTTTATGGATAGTAATATAGTTTTGAATAGATAAGTAATGACTGTTATTTTACCCGTGTAAACTTTCGGGTTGAATGTGTATTGGGTCGATTTGAGTATGTTCGGCTTATTATGTTGAATATATATATGAATTGATTGTTTGAAATTTGGACTGCAGTTTTTTTATTTTTTACTACAAATTATTATTTTTATTTGTTTAAAATTTAATTGCATATTTTTTTACATAATTGCTTATAAGTCGCGGTTCCTCTAACACCGACTAAAAGCTGATATAAAATTATAAAGTGATTTTAAGTCACGGTTTAAAACACTGACTAAAACCATTTTCCAAAAAGTAGTAACAATTTGAAGTCGCGGTGGTGTATTTTAAGACGGGGTTTATCAAACCGCGTCTGATAAACAATACATTTTTAGCCACGGCATTTTAAGTCGGGGTTCAAAACCGCGACTAAAAACTATTTTAACCGCGTCTAATGGTCACTTTTGTACTAGTGTATACACCGGTCGCACAAAGTAATTCGGAACGAGACTACCGCGGACTAGAAGGTTCTTGACCGACTTCACTAAAAAACTCCCCCAGCGTCGCCCTTCCAAGACCATTTGTCCCTTCCATCCGCAAGCGAAAACGACGAAATCTTACTCAAAAGATCAGCCAGTTAATTATCTCAGCTGCCGTGTCATGGTCATAACGCCAAAGCCAGGAACCACTCCTTCCAGCCGATCTCTAACCGAACAGTTCTTTACTACCTCTAACCGAAACAAATTTGGGAAAGACTCTTTCAATGGAATCTCATCAATCCAAGGATCCAACCAGAAAAAAATGTCTGACCCCGACCCAACCTCTCCTCTGAAGAAACAACAGATCGATTTGTTGTTAACGATCGTTTTGTTCAAAAAGTTGCAGATATTTAACCACACTCCTCTGACCGATCTATTACTCGGAAGAAAAGACCACCCCGACTGACCCGAATGGATGGCTTTAATTATTTTAACCCATAAATTATCAAACTCGCACTTAAATCTCCAACCCCATTTGCTAAGCAAAGCCACATTAGCATCCATTAATTTACACAGCCCCAAACCACCGGCTTTCTTAGGTAAAGCCACTCTATCCCATGCCACCCAATGTGTCTTCCTCACTTCACTTCAACCGCCCCATAAAAAAGCGTTTCATTATACTTTCTAGATCTTTAATAACCTTCACAGGAGCTTTATACAGAGACATAATGTAGGTAGGAAGACTTTCCAGCACCAAACGAATTAACGTAACTCTTCCGCCAATAGATAACAACGAAGCCTTCCAAAGAGCGAGCCTTTTTTCGAAGATATCGTAGACCGGCCTCCAATTGTTGATGCGATTCATATTAGCTCCTACCGTCAAGCCAAGATATTTAAACCGGGCTGAATCTGCTTTACACCTGATCTAAAATGCCATATCCTCGACCTCCTCTCTATTGACACCAAAACCGAAGATACTCGACTTGCTAAAGTTAATTTTAAGACCCGAACAAGCACGAAAGCACCGCAAAACCCTAATCACAACCGCAATGTTTTCTCTGTTCCATTCCCCCAAAATCATGGCATCGTCAGCGTAGAATAAATGAAAGACACAAAGACTATCTTCGGGAAGCCTAATACGTTGAAACTCGTTTAACTCGCAGGCCTTATCAAACAAACACGAGAGCACCTCCATAACCACCACAAAAAGGAAAGGCGATAAAGGATCTCCTTGTCTCATGCCTTTACTACACCCGAACTCGAAAGTTGGTGAACCATTTACCAGGACGGAAGCCCTCGCCAAAGCCAGAATACTCGAAATCTAGCCGCGCCACTTTGAACCAAAACCCATTTGCTGAAGACAGTCTGAAACGAAGCCTCGATTAACGTTGTCGTAGGCTTTCTCAAAGTCGATTTTTAGGCAAAAAAATCTATTTCTTGCTTTTTCTAGACCACGATATCATCTCGTTTATGATAAGAGGCCCATCCAATACAAATCTTCCCCTAAGAAAAGCAGATTGAGAATTGGAAATCACCTCACTGAGAACCGGCTTCAGTCAGTTAGCAAGGACTTTCGACACCACTTTGTTAATAACCCCCACTAGACTAATCGGACAATAGTCGTTCAAGCTAATCTCGTCCCCCTGGTTTTAGGAATAGTGCAATAAACGCCGAACCACACCCCTCACTTAACTTACCAGAATTGAAAAAATGATCCAGAATCTTAGAAAAATCCTCCTCGAAAAAGTCCCAGAAATGCTTAAAAAATCTGAAATTAAAGCCATCAGGTCCGGGGGTCCGATCTTCACCACATCCGAAAACCGCTGCCTTTATTTCATCCTTAGAGAACCTCTTCTCGAGGTTGGCAGCCACCGACGAAGTAATCTGATTAAAACAAGAGCTAACCAATCGAGGGCCGACAAGCACAATCCTCCACGAACTTGTCTTTGAATAATCTGAAAACCTCTTTCTTAACCAGAGCGGGTTTAGAAATCCATACACCATTCACCTCAAGATCGTGAACAGAATTACTCGCTTTCCTGTTATCTATCATGGTATGAAAGAATTTGGAATTCTCGTCTCCTTCCTCCGCCCATTTAATGCGAGATCTTTGCTTAAGATCCATAACCTTCGTTTCTTCCGCAATCTGAATAAGATTTCTATTTTTAGACAGAATCCACTCCTCTTCCTCAGGAAGGTCTCTAGAATCAAGGGCGGCTTCAATAATCTCAATTTCTTCCTTAGCGACAATCACTTCCTCTCCTTCTTTATGAATTAAAACCTTCCTCCAATCTCTCAGGCGATCCCGAATACAACCCAGCTTCCTGATAAAAGAAACATCAAGAGGCCCATCAAACGGAGGATAATCAATAATAGCCTTAGCGACAACCTCCTAGATGCCCTATATATCTAACCACGAGTTATAGAAGCGAAACGGACGCGGCCCGAAGTTTTTGGATTGGCAAATCAGAATTATCAGATTATGGATTATGGTCAGACCATAATCTAGGAAGGACCCTACAACCCGCCGTTGGCCAAGAATTGAAAAAATCCAAATTCACTAGGAATCTGTCGAGCTTGCTCAATTTATTACCTTTATCCGAACAAAACGTATACGTCCTGCCCTTCATGCTATACTCAATCAACTATGAGTCATAGATGAGTGCATTGAAATTATTAGCACACGTTTGTTTGAAGGCGCAATTTCTCCTATCCTCTCTAAACCAGACAGCGTTAAAATCACCCGAAATAACCCAAAAACCCTCATTCGCATTGATAACCAATTTCAACTCCTCCCACAGATTCTTCTTTCCCGCCACCCCTTGCGGAGCATAGATGTTAAGAACATTGACAGTGGAACCACAACCAAGCAATGTCCCCCTAATATGAAGATAATGCCTATTTTTCGATCCACCCGATTGCCGGAAAATCTTATCATCCCAAACACATATCAACCCCCCAGATTGGCCAACAGATTCAACAAAATCCAAACCAAAATGACTGTTACCCCAAAATTTCGCAATCTCGGTTCGAGATACACTGACCGATTTTGATTACTGAATCGCGAAAAAGCTAATACCATGCTCAATAACCAATCCTTTCACCCAACCAGACTTAAAAGAACCCCCAATACCCCTAATGTTTAGAGACAACATATTCATGATCTAACAACATTAATACCTGTATCCAAAATCGACTTCCTGATGAGATCCGAGTGACCCGTAACATCAATGCCAATTTTCAAGCCAATAGTGACCGTATCCGCGACTTCCTTATCTTCCAACCCGTCTTCTCCACCGTCTCCTTTGGATCCGCCTCCATCATCCCCCCTACCTTCTGTACCATCACCACCACAGTGGGTTCGTCCGCCCTGTTGACATCGGAGATATCAGGAGAAGCTGAGTTATTCAAGTCAAAAAAGAATCTTTCGAAACCTCCGCTCCCTTAATTATCCTCACTATTACCTGCTATCATCTGCCTTCCTTCCTTGTACTGACCTTCCATTTGGTTTCTAGACCTTTTCCTAAGCCTTTCACAATCACTTGAACTAACAGGTCCATATTGGGCTTTAGTCTTAATACGGGGCGAAACTCTATTTTTATTGGGCCTATTTTGGGTAGTCTTCCCAACATTGAAACTGTAAGGTCCACTTGGGTCCACCTCCTCGACTGAATTATTGCTGGGACCAACCTATGTCTTAGATAATAGGTCACGTTCCAAATTCCAAGCAGAATTAAAACCTCTAACATTGGAATCGTACCCGCCGCGCACATTGTTTTCCTGCATGGAAGCATGCACCGGAGTAGAAGTCTCTTGAGTATCCTTATGGGGCTTTTCATTAACCGGAACCGAATTTGAAACGTCATCGTCTGACACCGACTCATTCAAATCGTTGTCTTCCTCCTCCTCCGCCCTGATGCAATCCGGTATCCAGTCGTCCGTATCTTCAAGAACCCAAGCTTTGAAGCATTTGTCTTTCCACATCATGGTAACCTCATCTAAAATACGACTTCCATCCACTACCAGTACCCCTATACGGTTAACTGATAGGTCTTCATCATCTGCTCCCAAACCAACGACGTGTACCACCTTTCCAAAAGACTGACCGATCTGTCTAAAAACCTCCTCAGTGGCCAGGTTAATTGGAACTCCAGTTACCTTTAGCCAAGCAATCCTGTCATATGACAGAGATTGTCTATGCCATACATCCAATTGTCCGAACCAATCCTTCAAAGCTTCAGCTTCATGATTACAAGCAAAGTCCCCGGACGCCTTATTATCTTTGAAGTTTAGAAGAACCGTTAATCCTCCGAAATAGTGAATGGAATGGAACCCAATCCCTGAGTTGGTCAGATGTCTTCTCTATGAAACCATCACATCCAAGTTCATCGCTCTCCCCACCACCACCTTACCGACAAGATCTCCAAAAGCCAGGACATCATTAGAAATATTCAGGACCCTATCTAAATGGCCCTGTTGCCTAAGCGTTCCATTACCTTCTAAGCCTGATAAAACCGATTCCTTGTAAGACAACTTATTCCTCCAAACCTGCCCTGGCACTTTGCCAACATGTTGAGACTGACCTTAACCCTGATTACTCGACCGGAGACACCTATCTTCTGTTTCATAGAGTTCTTCTGGCAAGATATTCGGCGTTTTCAGTCGCATACCTAGCAATGTTAATAACGAGTTTGTTCCCACCCATCTTCACGTTAACCAAGTTCCTTTCCAGCTCAGCCTTGTCCCTGATGTTCTTAAACTGACAAAACCAAATCTATATCCTTGTTTGTCCATCTTCTTCGCAATGTAAGACCCGGCGATCTCTCCGAACACTCCCAAGAATGACGACAGTTCCCATGGAGTGCATCCCGTTGGAATATTGGAGACGTAAAATTTCGTGATATCACCTTGCGAAAACCGTTTCTCCGTCATCACTGCACACCAGCTTGCCTGCTTGAACACGGATCTTTAAAAGGTTAACTGGATTCGTAACGCTCTAGCTGGACTATCCAAATAGCCGCGAACATTGACAGACCAACTAAGCAATCAAGAGCCGGAAAAGCAGGAAAGGCGTCGGAAGGAAGAAAACCAAAACAATCAGATCCAATCCGGCTAACAAGGCTCGTTATGCTTGAAAGAATAAGACCGATCAAGCAATCACAAGATGTTATACCAGACCGGAAGAAGATCACAATGGTAGTAGGGGATGTTTCGGCTTCTGGAGAGCATTCTTTGGTTTCTTGTGTTTATGATTAAAAATAGAATGACCTGAACTTAGTTAAATAAATGCTACAGTACAAATGTTTCATATAAAATAAGTTGTTTTTTTAGAAGTGCTTAATGCTTATTGATGGTATATTACTTTTCTTTTTTATATAAAAAACAAATTATCAACTAAATAAATTATGTCGGTGAAGAAAAATAATATTAAAATGAACTGATTGACGAAGTTAGATACGTTACATAAAATTTATCTGTCTAAAATACTATACAAGTATGAAGCTTTACTACATTAGATGTTTTACGATTTACCAAATATGTATAACTTTCTTCTCTTTGTTCGTATAAACTCTAAAGGGCTGTTTGGCAACTTCTGAATGGTTAAGTGCTGAACGAGTAAGAGGTCTGAATCATTAAGTGCTGAACTAGTAAGGTCTGAACCATTAAGAACCAGTATAATGCTTAACCGTTCAGAGGTAAATGCGTGACCAATTCAGATTAGAGGTCTTAACCATTCAGACTCTGTATAATTCTTAACCATTCAGAGGCAGAGGCAAATGTCTGAACCATTCAGACATTTGCTCGTGAAACAAACAGACTAAACCATTAAGTGCTGAACCAATAATAGGTCTGAACCATTAAGAGCCTCGTTAAGAGGTAAACAAACAGCTCCTAAATAATAGTTATATTACAGACATGAATATTATTGAATATTATTAATACTAAAAAAACAATATATGTTTATATAGATCGATTCCAACGAAAAAAAAAGAGTCGTTATCTCGTATAAAAACATATTTGCTTTTCATAGAAAAAGTGAATAAAATAAGTGTAACATATAATTTGATTACGGTTTAAAAATCCCAAATTTGACATGGTTATAAATAAAATTAACCTAAAATTAATACTATACTGAAAAAAGAGTTGAGAATTTTTAGTTAAAAAAATATTCGGTTTTCGGTCAAAAAAATTAGAAAACATGTTAAGATTACTTTATATCAATTTTTTTTGATAAATATGTTACAATAAAAAATGAATATAAAAAATATGAAGATAAACGTAAAAACACAATATTTAAATTGGACTAATTAAACTATCAAAACAAGATTCAACAAAATAAGTTGAAACACTAAAGATGAGGGGTGCTATATGAAACTTTGAAAATAATGTGTTTGTACAATGAATTCCTTTCTCCAACTATATAAACCGATTAAATGCTAATGCTCACATTTAGGGGTGTTCAAAACCGTGTAGGTCCCTTTTCTCGGAGGATCGAGAACAAACCTAAACCTTGTTATACTAACCCACTAGCGAGTGCGGAATCCAAGCTAGCGGGCAAACCGGGATGATGCAAGAACAAACACAAGAACACACAAAGTTCACCGATTAACACCACTGTATTAATACGTATGAAGGTTTTCGGTTACAAGCACAAGGTTTACAATCTGTTTGCAAACTCTCTAAAGTGTGTGTGTGTGTGTTTTTCAGCAGAGTTTCTCTAACTCTCTATGTGTGCATCTATCTAACACTAACACACTGCATGGGTATTTATACCCATACATAGCAGGTCTTGGTCGAAGGATCGATAGATGGTCCGAAGGATCATCTGTCGATGACAATGTGTCCGAAAGATCAGCATGGACATCGAAGGATCATCCTTCGATGCCTAATGGTCGAACCATGGTCGAACCATATCTTTCGAGCACCTCGAAGGATCAGTTGTATCCTTCGAGGCTATCCTTCGATCCAGACAAACATCATGTTGTCCAAGTCAAACTAGGAGGATAGTTAACTTGGTCAACTTACAGACTGATTTAGGACATCGTTTACATACAGACCGAATACAGACAAAGTACAGACACAAGTGCACCAACAAACTCCCCCTTGGCTGTAGCTTTGTCTTTATCTTGTCTTTATCTTCTATAGATGTAGACTTGTCTCGAACTTCGACAGTCTTTGGTCTTCGAGTTTCCAAAACTCTGATGTCCTTTCAAGTCTTCATGGTCGGAGGATCTTCAAAGTCTTCACGTCTTGAAAGCAGAGAGTGTATCAACAAACTACCCGTATCATGTAGGCAGTGTGTTAACAAACTCCCCCTTAACATAAGCTCCCCCTTGAGTTATGCTCGTGAAATACTTTAACTTTATGAAGTGAGATCCTTGTGGTGTTGATGATAGCCAGCGGCAACTCGATCATCTTCATCTTTTGAGTGCCTTCTCGTCGTGTCTTCATTCCAAAGCTTGTCATCGACCATGTTCTCCTAGCCTTTAGAATCTGCACATGCAAGAAATCTAAACGCGTAATGAGAACGACTGCTTGGAACATAGTATAAGCAAATGACACACGAATGACCATGTCACAATCAAGCACCGTCCGACAGTTTGAAAGTTTAATAAATTTTTCAAATTTTAAATTCTAACTTTCAAAACATGCAAATTTCGACCGTTTATGAAGATTTAGTCAGTTTGGTTTTCGTTCAGGTTTCAGGCAACGAAGACTTGAGCTCCAACATCGTACGATCGAAAATAAAGCAGAAATAAAATCTTTTTGGCTTTTATAAAGTTTATATTAAAACACAGATTTCAGGTGTGTTTTTGAAATAAAAAGACAACAATTTAAAATCCTTTGAGTGTTATCAAACGACATCACCGCTAATGTCGTGCTGATATGCACCAAACGACGAAACTGTTTAAAAGAAAAACAATAAAAGTTAAGTAGTAAGTAAATAAATATATACAAACATTCTTTTTGTGAGTTTCGAGGGTAAGAGAATCATATCAGTGTACGGTCATGCCAAAACACTCTTGTTGTTCAGTTAGTTAACATTAAGATAAGCATCCTATAACAATTATCGGTATTGTTGTCCACTTAAGCTCAACTTATCAGATGTAATCATGGCGAGAGGATACGTTAAGGTATGATTTATACTTACCGACCGGTGTTCATCCACATCACGACACATTCCCGTATCAAGGTATGCACGAGAGTTCATCTTACCGGTGAGTATACCGATTATCATCTGTTTGACCGTATAAAATTGTGAGATACTCACTTATTTTGATTTGAAAACAAGCCCTATGTGATATAATCACTTATTGATGAGGAACTTGATTTTCGTATGCATGAGGGCACAGGTGCAAGTCCGTGAACAGGTCAGTACTTCCGTACAGCAGAGAGACGAACTTGACACCCGGATAAATGTGATATTTTATCACTTATTTGATTTGGACATGTGATTGTTTATCACTTATTGAGTTCGAATGCGGTATGCAATATGTACACGTATGTATAGTATCATGGAAGATCTAGACTTGCGTCCCCGTTATTCTTCGGTAAAAGATACAACCATGATACCCAGATGATAAGCAGCATAAAGACCGAATATCTCAGAACCTCGGCAATCTATCAAACGAAATTTCGGTACTAAGACCATATGCCAATGAATGGTTCCCACCTGGTCTTCAGTCGATTAAGATTTATATCACCCTGCACACTTTAAAATGATTGTGAGCCTACCGATACATCTTATATAGAGCTGCTTATCGTTTTGCATTTAAGGTTTAAAGAGGTTTGGATAGACCACTGATGTACTATCATTTTCTCTTTTGCTCGCCAGGAAACTCATTTTTGTTTTTCTATTGTTTTTGTGTTTTTGAAATTTTTCAATGTTTTTGTATTTTCCGATTTTTGGATTTACTCCCCCTAAAATCAACAAACTAAGATAAATTTAAAAACACAAAGGTATTTACAAAAATGATTTTCCGATGTTGGTTTACTCTTGCTTGACCTTAATGCCGTTTACCAATAATAAGAAGTCAAATCTAGATTTGTCAAAGGCTTTGGTAAATAAGTCGGCACGTTGGTCATCGGTGTGGACCTTAACAACATCGATTAGCCTTTTCTCAAAGCAGTCACGTATGAAGTGATATTTGATTTCGATGTGTTTGGTCTTTGAATGCTGCACAGGATTTTTAGTGATATCTAAAGCAGCAGAATTATCAACGTATATAGGAGTAGTTAGGAATTCAAAACCGTAGTCCCGCAATTGTTGTTGGATCCAGAGAACTTGTGAACAACAACTTGAGGCAGCAATGTATTCAGCTTCGCATGTTGATGTAGCTACACACGTCTGCTTCTTGCACTGCCATGTGACTAGGCGATTTCCTAAAAACTGACATCCAGCCGTTGTGGATTTGCCGTCGATTTTACATCCGCCAAAATCAGAATCACTGAATGCGACCAAGTCAAAGTTATTATCCCTAGGATACCACAGACCGGTGTCTGGATAAGCCTTCAAATAACGAAAAATCCTTTTGACAGCTGCAAGATGTGAGGCCTTCGGGTTAACTTGATATCTGGCAAGCAGGCACGTTGGGTACATTATATCTGGCCTTGATGCTGTGAGGTACATAAGGGATCCGATCATCGCGCGATAGTATGAAGGGCTAACAGGTTCACCCTTCAAGTCAGGAGTTATTCCATGATTAGTTGGCAATGGGGTACCAATGGGCGTTGCATCGGACATCTGGAACCGGCTCAAGATGTCACCAACATATTTAGTCTGATGAATGAATATCCCAGACTCCGTTTGTTGCACTTGTAGGCCCAAAAAGAAATTCATTTCCCCCATAGCACTCATCTCGAACTTATCCTGCATGATGCGCTCGAAATTCCTACACAAAACATCATTAGTAGAACCAAAAATAATATCATCAACATATACCTGTACCAGAAGAAGATCTCCATCTTGTTCTTTGATGAAGAGAGTACAATCGATAAGACCTCTTCGAAAACCGTTCTCCAACAGATATGTAGATAGGGTTGCATACCAAGCTCGTGGCGCTTGATGAAGACCATATAGAGCTTTGTTGAGCAACCAAACCCGATCGGGATGAACAGGATCTTCAAAACCTGGAGGCTGTTCGACATATACCTCTTCTTCAACCACACCATGTAAAAATGCACTTTTGACGTCCATCTGGTAAACTTTGAATCCTTTGAATGATGCATAAGCCAGAAAGATCCGAATAGCTTCCAGACGTGCAACTGGTGCATAGACTTCGTTGTAGTCGATCCCCTCTATCTGACGAAAACCTTGAACGACTAAACGAGCTTTGTTTCGAATAACCACTCCACGGTCGTCTTTCTTGCATTTGAAGACCCATCGAGTGCCAATCTTCTTATAATTCTCAGGCTTTTCAACAAGCTTCCAAACACCCAGCTTGTGAAATTGCTGTAATTCTTCCTGCATGGCCTCAACCCAAGCACTGTCTTTCAATGCTTCTTTCCACGACTTTGGTTCTTCTTGTGACACATAACACGCGAAGGACCAGTCATTTTGTTGACCAGATTCTCTTATAGCTGAATACAAACCAGCATTCCGGTTGTTTCTCAGCTGATTACGCGTCTGCACCCCGCGATGGACATCTCCTATGATATTCTGCTGGGGATGGGTATCGTGAATCCGCATTTCAGGATTATCTGGCACACGTGCATTGATACCCAAATTGTTCAGATTAAGATCAACAACCAACTCCACACCAGGAATGTGGTTAGAAGTGGATGCATTCCCTTCAGCAGTATCTATATTCTGCGTATGAGGTGTATCCCCAGAGGCACCTTGAACAGGAGCAGCTGGAGCTGAAGATCCTTCGGCTGCATCATGATATTCATCATCTTCAGAAGAGTCATTATAATCAGCAGCATCTTCATAAACCTCATTTTGAACCATATTGTTGACTGACGTAGAAGCTTGAGGGTCAACAACAATAGGTCTAACCAATGGCGAGACAGCAGCGTTGTCACTTTCCAACAACATTCGAGCCGCTGCTGATTCTTCGTCAAAGGTTGGCAGATTGAAGGAGTCAAATAGCCCATCATAATCGAACATCCACGGATCACCCGGAGCCCTAACAGGACTCGTGTACCTTTGAACCCTAACTTCACTCCATAGCTCAATCTTTTTGGTAGCTAGATTCCAAACACGAAAATTCGGAGTTGCATATCCAAGGAAGAAACCCTCGATAGCTCGTGCACCAAACTTTCCATCCGGTTCAATCATAGTACAAGGAGCACCAAACGGTTCAAGGTAAGAAAGATCCGGTTTCCTTCTCTGAAGGAGTTCGAAGCAAGTCTTGCCATGTCTCTTAACTGTAAGAACTCTGTTCAACGTGTAGCAAGCAGCCGATACAGCCTCTCCCCAGAATTGAATAGGGAGTTCCGACTCTACTAACATTGTTCTTGCAGTTTCAATAATAGTTCGATTCTTCCTCTCAGCGACACCATTTTGTTGTGGAGTATAACGAGAACTGTACTCATGAAGAATGCCTTTAGAAGTACAAAACTCATCCATAACTTGATTCTTGAATTCAGTTCCATTGTCGCTTCGGATCCTTTTCACTTTCAACGTATAGAGATTCTCCAACATTGTAAGAAGATCCTTGAGGATGCCAGGAGTTTCACTCTTGTGTGCCATAAAAGATACCCAAGAAAATCTAGAGTAGTCATCAGTAACTACTAAACAATAAGCATCACCAAACGTTGTCTTGTGCTTCATAGGTCCAAAAAGGTCCATATGAAGACGTTCGAGAGGCATGCTGACAGTGTTGATTTTCTTCAAAGGGTGAGACTTCTTCGTTTGCTTCCCCTTTTGGCAAGAGACACAGATATCTTGTAGATGAAAACTTCTAACAGGCACACCATTCACAAGATTATTTTTCACCAAATGGTTCATCTTTCTCAAGTGAATGTGCCCCATTCTTCTGTGCCAAGATATAGACTCCTTTTCTGTGGCTTTTGAGACAAAACAAGTAACTTGTGCAGATGTAGTAATCGCTTGGCTCATATCGAGAATATAAAGATCATTAACTCTCGGAGCCGATAAGAGAACCCATTCTTGTGGAATTTTGAATCCAGGCTTCAGCACATAACAGCCAGCATCATCAAAAATCACTGAGAACTTTTTATCGCAGATTTGCGACACACTGAGAAGATTGTGATCAATTTGCTTCACATAATTGATCTTATCAAAGCACACGATGCCATTGGAGATACTTCCTTCTCCAGTGATGTACCCTCCTTTATCACCCGCAAAGGCAACATACCCTCCTCTGATATTTCTCACGTCATACAGGAGCCGTAAGTCGCCAGTCATGTGCCTGGATGCTCCACTATCAACAATCCAATGACTATTAATAGTTCCTCCTAGAACATCCTGCACATGTCAAATAAACACATCAGTTGAGAATGGGGACCCAAGCCTTAGTGGTCTTGGGTCGTCCCTTGGCATCACGATACGTAAGCTCTATCTCTTGATGGTTTTCAAGAACAACCGCTCCCCCTGAATTGTCACCCGACTTAGGTAACCAAGTTTGTCTTTGCCTACCAGTTTTTGAAGATTCTGGTTTTACAGGTTGTGACACTCTTGGTTCCTTTTGAACTGTTTTAACTTCAGATTTTAAAGCTTTTTCAACAGTTTTTATGTTCTTACGTCGTTGTTTAGTTTCTTGTTCTTTTACAGTTCGTTTATCTTGTTTAGGTGAAACTGACCGACGTTGAGGGTGAACTGCTTCAGGTGGAGCCTTTTCAACCAACTTCTTCTTTGGAGCATTTGGGCAATTTCTGATAATGTGCCCAATTTCTCCACATTTGAAACAAGTTCTCCTTTCAACAGACTTAGGAGAACTTGATCGACTACCAGATGTCGATCTTGTAGAACCTGAGGTACTTGCTTTTTCATCACACCCGTTTGTGTGTTGGGTGTAATTGTTATCACTGTTTCGTTTCAAAATTTTGACTTGTTGTACAAAATCAGTATTTGATTTGTTTTCAAAAGTCTCAATTTTATCTGTACCTCTTGATGCTACAAACTTAACATCTTTTCCTTTCTTCATGTCACGAGCTCCTTTTGATTCAACTTTACCCTTTGGCTTTGGAGCTCGTTGTGGTTGTTTACCCTTAGAAGCAGTAGGTTGTCGAGTGGTTGGAGATTTTTGATTGCCAAATTGTTTCCTAATCTCAGCCTTAGGAATTGGATCACATTGTGTTACCACAATTCCTGGAAGTGTTTTTCCCAAAAATTTATTTGTATTGTCTTCAAAGACTTTGTCAATCAAAGATTTATTTACATTTTTAATTGGAAAAACATGATCTGAGTAGATTTTATTATCTCCGACCAAAGTGTACAACACATTACTGCTTTTAACAGTAGACACACCTGTTTTATCAACTTTGACAGGATCAATCACTTGCTCCTTAACAGATGGAACATCAGGAGTATCAGGATCACAAAGGATGTGATTCTCTGGTGGAATGACTACTCCTTTCATCTTGCTAAGTGATTTATCCTGATCACCTACATCCAATTCCGATTCATCATCCGATGACTCGCAGTCCTCGATGATTGGAGGACTTTGTTTCACGGATGTTGAAGCTTCCTGTTGCTTTGTGGATGTATTCTCAGAATTCTCCGGTTTGAACCCTAGGCCAGTAGAAAATTCCTCAAAATTCAAAGGCACACTGGGTTCATACCGAGGCAATTCCTCTTCATCAGGCATCTTGGTATAGTTGTCCATCAAAGGGGGTGGACATGCCTTATACCCTACACCTTTCACGTTACCCTTCAGTTGTTGAACGTCTATGATGTGATCAAGCACAAATCGGGAGTTAGAATAACTATCCAATTTCTGTTTGATCGCATCATGCTTGCATTGGGCAATGGCTAATTGCTTCTTAGTTTCTTCCACAAGGTTAATGTATTCGTTTATGCTTACTTGTTTGTGGTAAACTACTTTGTTAACCTCGGACACATTTTTCTTTAATGTTTCTATTACAGATTTAAATTCTTTTTCATTCCGGGTTAAAGCCATGTTTGCCTCTTGGCATTTCGACAGTTCAATAACCAAATTCTGATTATGACTATGAAGCTTTTCTGATTCAAGCTTCATCTCTGCACATGAGTTACAAATACTAGGGACAGGAGGTTCAGAAGTTACCTGACTAGTAGAGGCTGAGCCGTTTGCCATAAAGGCAGATTGAAAAGAAAAAGCTCCATCTTCAGAAAATAGCTTTTCCATTTCCGTTGATGTAGCAGCAGCCTTCCTAATCAGAATTGATTTCTGACATTTAAGCTCATCAGCTTCATTCAGAAGATCCTGAATGTCTTCACTTTCTTCCTCCTCATCAGGCTCTGAGTGATTATCCCCAGAAACAGAGCCTTCTTCATCCGAACTGCCCGAATAACCAGAACTGTCATCGCTCCCAGAAGATTCTTCTTTATGAACCTGCTCGATGACTTTAGCATACAATGCAGTTCCACTTCCTTGATCACCTTCACCAAACTGCACTGACCAGTCACATCCTTCATCAGCTTGAACAGCCAAAGCCCGATTGTGATTGGTAGCTCCAGGCTGTCCCTGATTGTTATTCACTGCCACCATCCTCCGTTCACGGTTTTCTTGTTGGGCATTCGCATTAGTCTGGTTTCTGAACGGGTTGTGATTGCCGTGTTTTGTTGGTCGAGTGCACTCACGTTTAAAGTGCCCTTTCTCGCCACAATTAAAGCACGTGACGGCATTAATATCAAACCCATACTTCGTGTTTTTCTTTCCTTCCAACGAAGTTCTTCCAGTTCTCGCCATGAAATCTTTTGCCCTTCTAACCGCACTAGCAAAAGCCCATTTAATATCCATCAACTCCATTTCTTCCTTGTCGATCTGATCATAATCTTCATTGGTCATGTTGATGTTTCCAAGCTGACCAGCTACCAAACCACAGTAAGCACTGACCATGGTGTTGATAATTTCCATATGTTCCTTAGCAACTTCAATGCTAAGGTGTGAAAGATTTGAGTTGTCGACTCGGATTGTGTGATGACTTTGAGGTTGAGGTTGAGGATTGCTTGTATAGTGAGCTTGCTGTTGTTGTTGTTGAGGTTGTGGTTGTGGCTGTGTTGGAACAGGAATATAGGACCTCGGATCGAATTGAGGTTGTGGTGGAGCAGCTGTTGATTGAGAAAATGGAAAGGAACTCGTATTGGACACAAAAGCAGTTTGAAGCTTCGGTTGCTGAACAGAACTAGCTGAAGGACCAAAACCAGGCAAATACATTTCTGTATTCTGAGGGGCTGGAGCACGCCTTGCTTTCCTAATTTCTTCATCATTTTTATGTTCCAGCTTCTGAATGAACTCATAGATGTTAATCTCATCTAGAGCTTTAGTATGCTTCAACAACTCAATAAACGAACTCCATTTTGGGGGTAGGGCGTCAGCAAACCTATTCACCATGTCTTGTTGAGTAGCTGCCACCCCATAAGCACACATTTCACTGATCAAATGATAGAAACGTGTGGTCATATCATTCAGAGTCTCGTTTTCCAAGAACTGAAAGGATTCAAATTCTTTCTTCAACAAATCATGCCTAGATTTTCGAGCAGCTGCATTGCCTTCTCCTCTAGCAACTAAGGCATCCCACAATGCTTTCGTGGTCTTGCAATATGAAAACTGATGGTAGATGTCTTTGTTGAGTGCTTGAGTAAGTATGGCATAGGCCTTTTTCTCCAATTCATAAGCCTTCTTGTCATTTTCAAGCATGTTGGCGTAACCTTCTGAAGTGGATGCTCTACTTTCAAGACTTTCGTTGAATGCATTGACAAAACACATCCAAAGATCGGTGCTTTGTCCTTGAACATATGTGTGAAAGCGGCCTTTCCATGACGGAAAATCGTTCATGTGGTTCAGCTTTGGTGGACGATTGTTACTGCCCGTTTCACTTTCACTAATCAGAAGATTCTGAAGACTTTGACTTTGATTGGAAACCAAAGCCCATTGACATGAACTTATTGATTGTTGTTGTTTTGGAATGGCACTCGTCATATATTCAGCCATCGACATCTGTTTCAGATCTGGTTGTGGATCCGTACTCCAATCCCAAGGACTTGTGCAACTCATTGTGATCGAAAATTAATAAATAACCTACACACCACAAACTGTTAACAGCAAACAGACAACAATTGAAGGATACAATCTGATCGAAAGATCAAGACTTGTTCGAAGGATCAACAGTGATCGAAAGATTACTGTTGAGTTTCGAGCAAAGCCTTCGAAAGATTCTCAATGAAAGATCCTTATCTTTCGACTGATTATCACGAAAGATTCACAGTTCGAAAGATCTATATCTTTCGAATACTGATCTCGAAAGATTCACAATGAAAGATCCTTATCTTTCGAGATGAATCCTTATCTTTCGGACAACCAACTTTCGAAAAGATTCCAACTACGAAGGATAACCCTTAGACTTCGAAAGACTACTCGAAGGATGCTTATCTTTCGAGCTGCCTTTGATCGAAAGATGTCGAAGGATATCTTTCGATGTCGAAGGATATCTTTCGACAGCTCTGACACACTGACACAAAGTACGACAGGTTGGTGAAAAGTTGATGTGGTTGGTGAGCCAACTTTCGGCAGAAAGGATGGTTCTGTCAACAACTTTTTCACCAACTTTTGACTTTCAAAAATTTTTGCCAAAATAAGCAACCTTATCTTCAAGATCTGGTCACCGGAAACAAATCGGAATATGGCCGGAAAAATCAAAGTTTTACAAACACGATTTTTATGTTACCCAAACCGACCCCGAACACTCCCGATAGGTTTAGAACACGTTTTTCAGTTTCAAAACGCAAGGAAATCTCCAAAAACGGGTGCTAAACCAAGTGTTCAAACACACCAAGAACTCGAACAACCCGGTTTTAAACAAGGTAAAGAGCGAGGCTCTGATACCACTTGTAGGTCCCTTTTCTCGGAGGATCGAGAACAAACCTAAACCTTGTTATACTAACCCACTAGCGAGTGCGGAATCCAAGCTAGCGGGCAAACCGGGATGATGCAAGAACAAACACAAGAACACACAAAGTTCACCGATTAACACCACTGTATTAATACGTATGAAGGTTTTCGGTTACAAGCACAAGGTTTACAATCTGTTTGCAAACTCTCTAAAGTGTGTGTGTGTGTGTTTTTCAGCAGAGTTTCTCTAACTCTCTATGTGTGCATCTATCTAACACTAACACACTGCATGGGTATTTATACCCATACATAGCAGGTCTTGGTCGAAGGATCGATAGATGGTCCGAAGGATCATCTGTCGATGACAATGTGTCCGAAAGATCAGCATGGACATCGAAGGATCATCCTTCGATGCCTAATGGTCGAACCATGGTCGAACCATATCTTTCGAGCACCTCGAAGGATCAGTTGTATCCTTCGAGGCTATCCTTCGATCCAGACAAACATCATGTTGTCCAAGTCAAACTAGGAGGATAGTTAACTTGGTCAACTTACAGACTGATTTAGGACATCGTTTACATACAGACCGAATACAGACAAAGTACAGACACAAGTGCACCAACAAACCGGATATCCGAAAATTCGGATATTCGAAATTTTCGGATACCAGATTTCACTATCCGAATCCGTATCCGAAAATTCGGATATCCGAATTTTCGGATAGAATTTTCGGATACAGATTCGGATAATGAATTGGATATCCGAAAATCCAACATTTTTTTAATTTTTAATTTTTGTTATTTTTTTCATATTCGGAAACTGATATTTTGAATAGTTTCGGATATACGAATATAAGTTTTCGGATATTTTTCGGATATTTCGGATATTTTTCGGATATTTCGGATATTTTCGGATTCTTCGGATATTTTCGGATATTCGGATATCCGAAAAAAACTGAAAATTAAATTTTCGGATATTTCGGAAATCCGAAATATCCGAAAATTTTGAAACTCACTATCCGAATCCGAAAAATTCGGATATCCGAATTTCGGATTTTTCGGATATTTCGGATTTGGATATCGGATATTTCGGATCGGATTTCCGGATACGGATAGTTTTGAACACCCCTAACCATCTCCACCTTCAATCCATCACCACCACCTCCACCTCCACCATCACCTTCAACCCAGCCAACCCCCACCCTTCAATTAACAATCGCACTCCAACCCCCCACCCTTCAATTAACAATCTGAATACTCCGCTTTCGTTCGACTTTGGGTCACCGACTTTTAATTCTTCCAAGTTTGGATTCTGTTGAGTTTCAGGCCTACACACAACTTGCTGTCAATTACTTCTTCATTATCACTCACATATAAACAACAATTATCACAGTTGTGAATCTCACCGCAGATCAATTTCTTCACTTGATTCCAACTGTTCAACCTCTACTTCAAATCTTCATTTATGTTGTATTGTATTCTATTCATCAGGTTTGATCTGCTCTTCTCACATCTGATTACCAATTAGTATTCATTTAGTGTTTTTTATGTTCGCATTTATTTGACAAAAAACCCATTATTTGATTGTGGGTTTCCCTTATCTTTTGATTTCGGTGAAAATGGTTCAGTTAGGCCTGAAGGTGGGGGTTGGCTGGGTTGAAGGTGACGGTGGAGGTGGAGGTGGAGGTGGAGGTGGTGGTGATGGATTGAAGGTGGAGATGGTGGCCTGGTGGGTTTTAAAGAGAGGGGGAAGAACAGGGGATGGGAGGTTGAAGAAGATGAGTCTTCTTTATTGGTTTTTTATTTCTTTTTTTAATTGTTCAAGAGTAATATTGTCATTTCACATATATTTAACTGAGAAATTTAACAGTGGTTAGGTCAGGGGACCAACCAAGTTCATTTCTAACAACTTTTGGGACCACGTGTGCAATTAGTAAACCACTAGGACCAAGTTTGAAATTTTTGCAAACCACAGGGACCAACCAAGCATTTAACTCTAATATAAATACCACTTATTAAGTTGTTATTTTACATTTGCTACATTTTTTAGGTTATGTGTTGGCTAAGTTCAAAAAACAAAACGAACACTTAACACTTTTGTATCACATATTTGACATTTGATTTTGATTTGGTTTTATCTTTCCTTCAACAAAGTCGTAAATCGTTCAACTTAAAAAAAGCCGATAATCATTTTCATGGGTTATGCATTGATTATGGTTAGATTTCAAAAAATAGAAACCCATAGGATTTTCATTATGCATTTATAAGTACGTTTGACGTACTTTTGTGTATATTTTCATTGTGCATTTTTAGATAATGAACTTGTACACAAACACAATGGTGGTTGTCGACGTCGACTTTGAACTCCCTGCTGCAACTGTCTTACCACGTTCTTGATCAGATCAAAGCCCTAAATCATATAGCTAGATATGCATAAAGTTTTCAACTAAAATTTTTTAATTTAGTTTTTTTATTGTAGGCCATCGCGAGCGTCTTCGTTGAAAATCTTGCAAATCTAGTGGAGGTGGTTCGAGTATTGGCGAACCACCGCAACATTGTAAGTTATTCCTTAACTTAATTACAAATTATATGTTTAATGTTTTGTATAATAAATGTCAAAGGTCACTGTAAAGTTCACTAAAGATGAGGGGTGCTATGTGAAACTTTAAACTCTAATGCTCACATTTAGGGGTGTTCAAATCCGGATATCCGAAAATTCGGATATTCGAAATTTTCGGATACCAGATTTCACTAACCGAATCCGTATCCGAAATTTCGAATTCGAAATTTCGGATACGGATTCGGATAATGAATCAGATATCCGAAAATCCAACTTTTTTTTATTTTTATTTTTTTATTATTTTATTCATACTCGGAAACGGATATCTTGAATAGTTTCGGATATCCGAATATAAGTTTTCTCATATTTTTCGGATATTTCGGATATTTTTTGGATACTTCGGATATTTTCGGATACTTCGGATATTTTCTGTAAACGAATTGGAGACGACATGAGAAGAAATAGGCAAATGTTGATTATCAATTAATTAAGAAAATCCATAGAGTGGAAAATAAAGATTAAACAACCAATTAATGAATATTCTCAAAGAAATTTAAGTCTACAGTGGTATGTATGAATGATTACTTGGATACGGCCTAGTGAATGTTGTGGTTATGCTTACTTGAAATTCAAGTCTCCGCTAATGGAGATTCATAAAATATGAATGTGTGCTTTTACTTGAACGGCCGGCCTTGTGAATGTTCGGTTGCAGAACCGGTGGATGATGATTACGAAATGGCCTTGGTGAACAATTAGAGAAGGTGGGACTTGAATTATATAATATTGAGTTGGTGACAGTGACGGTGGAGGTGGAGGTGGTGGTGATGGATTGAAGGTGGCCTGGTGGGTTTTAAAGAGAGAGGAAAGAACGAGGTTGAAGAAGAAGACGAGTCTTACATATATATATATATATATATATATATATATATAGGGAGAAGATCATGCGAGAACCACCTCTTATTGTGAGAACCGCGAGAACCAATGTGAACACACCAAAAATGCCTAAAAATAGCTAAAAATCACATAAAAAATTTTTTTTTGATTTTTTTAATATTTTTTAGGTTAAAATCGCTACTTTTCGAAGCAAAAAAAAAAAAATTTTTTTTTTTTTTGCTTCGAAAAGTAGCGATTTTAACCTAAAAAATATTAAAAAAATCAAAAAAAAATTTTTAGATTTTTTTTAGATTTTTTTAGATTTTTTTTAGATTTTTTTAGGTTTTTTGGGGGTTTAGTTTTTAGCATTTTAGCTTGGGTGGGGGGGGGGGGGGGTTAGGTTTTTTTTGGGTGGGGGGGGGGGGTGGGGGGTTTAGGTTTTTTTTTGGGGGGGGGGGGTTGGGGGTTAGGTTTTTTTAGGTTTTTTTTAGGTTTTTTAGCTATTTTAGGTTGTGTTCACATTGGTTCTCAAGGTTCTCACAATAAGGGTGGTTCTCGCATGAGCTCCTCCCTATATATATATATATATATATATATATATATATATATATATATATATATATATATATATATATATATATATATATATATATATATATATATATAGGGTAGGGATATGATAAAAAGTGTCTAAAATGTAAGAAGGGTAAGAAGTGTTTTAAACCATTGGATATTTGATCTAATGGTTGAGATCAATAGGGTATAAAAATGTAAATTGTGTTTTAATTAGAGGGACCTTATGTAAAATTGAAGGGCAAGAGTGTCTTTTTCAATGTTTGAAATATGGTAACCATATCATACACGACCAAAACCTCCTACATTCACTCCTTTTTCCTTAAATATAGGAATTAATGATTCACCTTAATTGTAGGAGGTCTTTGGTTACATATTCGTCATACATTATCATAAAGAGAACTGTAATCAGATTCATGGCGTGGTGTTTTAAAACAATTGGATAAAATTGACTATGATTCAAGTCATAGTGTTTTATCTGGAGACATTGTTCATGGCGTGGTGTTTTAAACATCTATGATTCAAGTCATGGTGTTTTATCTGGAGACATTGTTCATGGTGTGGTGTTTTAAACATCTATGATTCAAGTCATGGTGTTTTATCTGGAGACATTGTTCATGGCGTGGTGTTTTATCAAAACAAAACATTCCCAGATTTTAAAACACCATGACTATGATTCAAGTCATGATGTTTTATCTGGAGACATTGTTCATGGCGTGGTGTTTTAAACATCTATGATTCAAGTCATAGATAAAACACCACGCCATGAACAATGTCTCCAGATAAAACACCATGACTTGAATCATAGTCAATGTTTCCAGTTTTTTAGAACACCACGCCATGAACAATGTATGATTCAAGTCATAGATAAAACACCACGCCATGAACAATGTCTCCAGATAAAACACCATGACTTGAATCATAGTCAATGTCTACAGTTTTTTTAAAACACCACGCCATGAACAATGTATGATTAAAAGATGTTGCGATTAAAAGATGATGAAGAATATAAAATAATCAGATGTATAATGTTTCCTAAAATTTCTCCTAATTCAAAATTCAATTCAAACCTTAAAAAACTCATCGGCAGTTTTTTTTTTTTTTTTTTTTTTTTTTTGCAGTTATTGTTGGAAATCAATTAAATGATAAAAATGTCAAATTACTAATATACCCTTTTGAATTAATTAGGATAAAGGACACTTGTCACTCCCAAATTATTTCTCACACTTCTCACAAAAGTCCCACTTTTTACAGGATCCTCTACCTATATATATATATATATATATATATATATATATATATATATATATATATATATATATATATATATATATATATACACACACCCAGTTTCAAGCTTGCACGAAACTATCTTACCCTATATAGTCTTGCATATATATATATTTACATTACATTCAAGGAGCAATAATGAAAAAAACCAACTAAAAGAATGAGAAATTTGTTTTCATACATTCAACGGATTTTTTAAGCACCGAATATAAATATACACTAATTTGACAAAACTCTAATTTTACCCTTAAATTATGGTCACGTAACTACCTTATTAAGAATCAATAAATGTAAAGTCCTCCGTGTGAACCACGTATAATTGAGATTTTGTAAAGGAAATGATTTCATAATTTATTAAAAAAAATATACATAATAAATAATAACTAAAGCAATAACAAATTATTGAGTAACCCTTCAGTTTTGGAACTTTTGAGGGTGAAACAAAGAGCATTATGTGACAATACATTAACTAACAATATTATTAATTTTTCTATAATAATAAATATAATCTTTTTTGACACGTGTCGATCTTTGGTGCCGTATATATATATATATATATATATATATATATATATATATATATATATATATATATATATATATATATATATATATATATATATATTAGGAGTTGGGTGGAAAGTCTATTTTTCCTAGAAAGTCTAGGAAGGAATAAGAATTGGACATGTGTCATTGAGGGATTTTAAGTAGAAGGGCTATCATGTAATTTCTTATTTTAATTTTATTTTTGGAATGTATCTTCGTTAACTAAAATTCCATGATTTTCGGAATTTTTATTGTTTTCAAATTCAAATCTGAAAGTCAATGTGTTTATCTGAAAACTATCAGCATGTTGTTAGTGATGTGTTTACCGGTCAGAGAGGTTGAAGTCAGTGTGTTTTAACACTCTGAAGTCAATATATAATCAGATTGTGTTTTAACAGTTCTTTTGCATTTTAACAATCTGAATGTGTTTTATGTTATTGTCTATGTCAGATTACATCGCATATTCCATTGTTCAGAAGATTATTGGAATTTACAAGCATGTTCTTGGTGCTGTGTTTTAACAGTTTACAGGGCTAAAGTCAATTTTTTTTATAGATCCCACAATATAAAGATGGTAAAACACAGGGTATGAATCTGATTGCTGTTAAAACACAACTGTATGAATCTGAATGCTAAAACACAATTGTATGAATCTGATTGCTGTTAAAACACAACTGTATGAATCTGAATGCTAAAACACAACTGTATGAATCTGCTTGCTGTTAAAACACAACTCTATGAATCTGTTCGCTGTTAAAACACAACTGTATGAATCTGAATGCTAAAACACAATTGTATGAATCTGCTTGCTAAAACACAACTGTATGAATCTGCTTGCTGTTAAAACACATCTGTATGAATCTGCTTGCTGTTAAAACACAACTGTATGAATCTGTTTGCTGTTAAAACACATCTGTATGAATCTGAATTCTAAAACACAACTGTATGAATCTGCTTGCTGTTAAAACACATCTGTATGAATCTGGATGCTAAACCACAACTATGTGAATCTGTTTGCTGCTAAAACTCTACTGTATTAATTTGCTTGCTGTTAAACACATCATCAAGAAAACGGAGATGATAAGAACAGTATTTGAATGGTGATGATGAACTCGGAGATGGTGGAGATGGAGAAGTGTTTTAATTTGATCCGGTGCTCTCAATCATTTCTAAAGTTATCTTCTTCCATGATTTTAGTTATTTTTTGTAGGGATTGGGGTTTCCAAGATGGGTTTGGAGAGAGAGAGGGAAAATCTCTTGAAATTAGGAACTGGGCGGTTATCTAATTGATTTAAAACACGACCATTGACAAAAATCCCCCTACTCATTTAAAATAATCAATTAATTAAACTCAAATATTACAAGATTGCCATTGATTTAATCTCAACCCTTAAACACACCAATCGGATGGACCAGATCGCTTCCCAGACTTTCTAGGAAAAACACACTTTCCGTGCGAACCCTACTCATATATAGTAGGAGTTGGGTAGAAAGTCTATTTTTCCTAGAAAGTCTAGGAAGGAATAAGAATTGGACATGTGTCATTGAAGGATTTTAAGTAGAAGGGCTATCATGTAATTTCTTATTTTAATTTTATTTTTGGAATGTATCTTCATTAACTAAAATTCCATGATTTTCGGAATTTTTATTGTTTTCAAATTCAAATCTGGAAGTCAATGTGTTTATCTGAAAACTATCAGCATGTTCTTAGTGATGTGTTTTACCAGTCAGAGAGGTTGAACTCAGTGTGTTTTAACACTCTGAAGTCAATATATAATCAGATTGTGTTTTAACAGTTCTTTTGCATTTTAACAATCTGAATGTGTTTTATGTTATTGTCTATGTCACATTACATCGCATATTCCATTGTTCAGAAGATTATTGGAATTTACCAGCATGTTCTAGGTGCTGTGTTTTAACAGTTTACAGGGCTAAAGTCAATTTTTTTTATAGATCCCACAATATAAAGATGGTAAAACACAGGGTATGAATCTGATTGCTGTTAAAACACAACTGCATGAATCTGAATGCTAAAACACAATTGTATGAATCTGATTGCTGTTAAAACACAACTGTATGAATCTGAATGCTAAAACACAACTGTATGAATCTGCTTGCTGTTAAAACACAACTCTATGAATCTGTTTGCTGTTAAAACACAACTGTATGAATCTGAATGCTAAAACACAACTGTATGAATCTGCTTGCTAAAACACAACTGTATGAATCTGCTTGCTGTTAAAACACATCTGTATGAATCTGCTTGCAGTTAAAACACAGCTGTACGAATCTGTTTGCTGTTAAAACACATTTGTATGAATCTGAATGCTAAAACACAACTGTATGAATCTGCTTGCTGTTAAAACACATCTATATGAATCTGGATGCTAAACCACAATTGTATGAATCTGTTTGCTGCTAAAACACAACTGTATTAATTTGCTTGCTGTTAAAACACATCGTCAAGAAAACGGAGATGATAAGAACAGTATTTGAATAGTGATGATGAACTCGGAGATGGTGGAGATGGAGAAGTGTTTTAATTTGATCCGGTGCTCTCAATCGTTTCTAAAGTTATCTTCTTCCATGATTGTAGTTATTTTTGGTAGGGATTGGTGTTTCCAAGATGGGTTTGGAGAGAGAGAGGGGGAAAATCGCTTGAAATTAGGAACTGGGCGGTTATCTAATTGATTTAAAACACGGCCATTGACAAAATTGCCCCTACTCATTTAAAAGAATCAATTAATTAAACTCAAATATTACAAGATTGCCATTGATTTAATCTCAACCCTTAAACACACCAATCGGATGGACCAGATCGCTTCCTAGACTTTCTAGGAAAAACACACTTTCCGTGTGAACCCTACTCTATATATATATATATATATATATCATGAAAATTAGTTTGAACCGATTACTAATTACAATTCATTGTGTAAAAGAGACCTTCATCCTTCATGGCCATCAATTCTGACGATTACTTAAATCTTTAAGATTGGATCAAAATAGAAATGGAATCCTTATTTAAATATATTTTAATCTTTTTTGTGACAATTGAATCTAGCTGTTGTCCCATTTATGTTTTCATCGCACATGGTTTACGATTTTAGAGGTAACACCTTACAACCATATTCAATTCGTCTCATTTTAAGTAATAGAAAAACGTAACTGGTTCCATTATTACCCATTTTGTATTTTGTCCAAACTTCTTTTCTATTTCTTTGGTTACTACTTATGTTGACACGCTTTTTCCACTACTGAGTTATGTGTTGAAATGGCAATGTTGAGGAGTAGAATACTAGAATGTTCACGTTGATTCACGCTACTACAATATACTTAAATACCTAATTATCATGATGTTTTGTGTAGAACAAAGTAATAAACTATTATATGACCCGTTTTCACTTGTCTATGTTTTTTTGTCCCACTAAAAGAGATATCTTAGAGAAGTCTTAATTATATTTATATGTTTAAATGACTAGTGGGAGTGCCCGAGCATTGCCGCGGATACACATATGTTTGATAGACGCACGTTGCGTGACGTGTTTCATACACAAAGTTAACCTCAAACCATTAATTGGCTCCTAGGTGTCATACACAAAGTTTACCTCAAACCATCAATTGGCTCCTTGGTGTAATAGCTAGTACATAACCCTTCCTTCACACTTGGATGTTGCAAATAATGTTAAGAAAATCAAATCTAAAAGCGAAAATGGAGAGAAAGACGTAAAGCAATACCAACGTTTCTAAAAAAATATAACCAAAAGCGCGAAATGTATAGTTTCCACTTTCCATAGAAGTGACATTTTATTGAAAGATATATAAAAACATAGCCTAACCACATTTAGCACCTATAACCATAATTAAATATAGAATCACATTTTAACAAACAATTGGAACCAAGGTGTTGGCTCTGCAGGGCTGAAAACAGATCACTAAGCCTCCCTTCATAATGCACCCCCAAGACATCCTCCCTAGAATTCCATAGTCTACATCCCTCGTTGTGGAGGCATCCTTTTGAATAAATGGCTTGATATGGAGTTAAGAAATAATCAATTGTTCGTTGCATCACAACAGAAATCTAGTAACTCGTGAGAGATCGACTATTGATCATGATGTGCCTTGAAAATGTGAAAGTGTAGCAACCAAATCCCAATACAGTCAAACCATCCTAGAGGAAGCCACGAGCGACCCATTTGCTTTGGGCATGCCCAAACACAAAACACCTTGGTATTATGAACCATAATGTGAGTCTAGACTCGTGAGACGTGTGATAACCAATGGCTAGTGTAACTTATTCTCTAGCATTGAGGAATATAGACCGCCTCTCGTGATGGGAGATGAGCATTTGCCAATGGCCATGCCAGCAACCGTCTAAATCCCGCGTTGGAAACAAGACTTGGAATCCCAAAACACTTGAGTTTTGGAAGATTAATTTTGAATGTGGTGTTTTTTGTTGACTTTGTTTTTTTGAACGTGCAAAGTCTAGAATTTTTTTTAAATGACTTTAGATTGCTTTTGAGTTGAGCATGTTATTATTATGTTACTAATTTTGGAACACCATCTATTACAAAACTATGGCATCTTAAAAAAGCCATTTCTCTTCCTACATAAGCATCAAATATTAACATAAGCCTAAACTTTTCATTTCATATTTTTACCATAAACCAATATTTGTTGCTCGTAACAGATTTTAGATAACTACGAAAACAATGGTTAGTGGGATTTTAGATAACTACGTAAAAGAAAAGAAGTTAACTAATTAACGTAACACTTTAATATACATAAAAATAGATAAGAAACAAATATAGAAATTAATTAACGTAACCATTTAATGTAAACAAAAATAGATAAGAAACAAATATAGAAATTAATTAACGTAACACTTTAATATACATAAAAATAGATAAGAAACAAATATAGAAGTTAATTTAAATTGTGAATGTATAACTAAAAAAATCATTTTACCCGACTTGAAGTTATCGTATATACTTTTTTTTTTGGCAAACATCATTTTACCCGATTTGAAGTTTTAAATTAATCAAAATTTTATTCATTGGTATGTATTAGCAAATCTACTAAATAGAGCTAAGATGGGAGAAATCGTGTTTAATAATCAGTGTTATAATGGTTTGGATCGATGTCATAGTGGGTTAAGAAAGTACTGGTGTCTATTGTTAATCTGCTGTAATTTTTATAGCCTTTGGCTGGTGTGAATATATTTCCCTTTATGCATATGATTATAATTAAACCCATTTTCTATTTTTATTTTTTACCTCTTTCAAAGTGTTTTGCTTTTTAAACTTCATTCTATATTTTTATAGTTTACCTCTTTGAAAGTGTTTTGCTTTTAAACTTCGTTCTATATTTAACATATCTTTTATATTTAACTTATTTATTAGGTCAATTTAAACTTATTTTTATACACAATCTATTTTTTTCTCTTTAACTTATCCGTTTATTAACAGTTAGTCCAATTTAAAATATTATATATTGTGTAGGGTTCAAATGAGAATAATTTTTCTATAAAAAGAAAATAAATAAGTTCCAACTAATAAGAATGCTTTATTTTACTTTATTTAATATTTGCATTTAATTTTAATATAAGGGTATATTTGTAAACTTACATAGATCATTAATATGTAGTTTTTCTCTTTAATAGCTAACTACATTAAGTTTGTAACTTATTTTTCAAAATATATATTTTTCAAAAAATAAAAAAAGAATAGAGTGTAAGACGAATTACTAGGTGTGTAGGATAAATTACGAGTTGTTTAGAATAAATTTAAATATGTGCAAAGAATGATAATCTTTATGAGTAATTAATTACTTAAAGATACTAATATATATATATATATATATATACATATATATATATATATATATGTGTGTGTGTGTGTATATACTAGTGGGAAGGCCCGCGCGTTGCAGCGGGTGTCCCGACTAATATCAGATTCAATTATGTCTATTACAAACCACAACTGATATTCAATACATGAATTTATGTAAGTTTTGTACATTTTCTATTGTGTACCTCAACGTTGGCATCAAAGGAAGATAAAAGAATTTGAACAAGCTTGCAATACAACGATGTGATTATGCATAAAACGCACTCTCACAAACTGTTATTGTGCTTGATTTACAACTTTACTATACACCATGTACAAGTCTCTTTATGCCTGATGCTTGCCTACAGGTGTTTTGTTTCATTTACCCGGTTTTCCAAGGTCCCTTGCAAGATCTTAATATTGAGTTTGATTTGAGGTTTAGCATGAAACTCTCTTGGCAGTTGAGGATGGAGGATTCAGTGGCGATTGTGGAGTGTACCAATGGAATGCCCACCGGATGTTTGGTGAAAGTCCAGGAGGAATTATGGAATAGAATTCATAAATTTTGGATGAAAATTGAATGTTGATATGTGAATATGGGTTGGATTGAGGAGTGAGTAACTGGAAACATGAAGTTAAAAACAGATCACTTTTTTCGAGCCGACCTCGACCCCTTTGAACACAGTGTTTCTCTTCTTTTCTTTTTGTGTTAATTTAGTCTTTGATCTGCTTCTGGTCAAGCTGTAACAGTGCAAATTCAAAAAAAAAAAAACATTGGGTTTCAATTATTTTTTTAACACCAACTGTTTGATAAACATGATCAATATGAAGTGAAAATGGATATACTGCTGTTACAAATATTCTTTAAAAAAAAGACTTTAAACCAACCCGCCCTGATCTACCCGAAACCTATCCTGACCCGGGCCTTTTATGACCTGAACCCGTTCCAACCTAAACCCCTTATGACCCAAACCAAAATAACCCTTTTTTTAACCGACCCATTTTGACCCAAACTCGTTTTGACCCGACCCACCCGTTTTTACAGGTGTACCCACAAGTCAATGATTTAAAGAACATTCAGGAACTTGGAATGAACCCACAAGACATTGCAAGGCTAGTAAGTTCTTTTTTGTGGACTGCAAATTGGCATTACAGCACTCTTTTTGATGGAACTGGTACATGCCGTTTATTCTCTTTTTCCTCAAATCATAGAGCTTCCGCATAAACTGCCCCGAGTCATCCTTTTGATGTTAAAGACCAACGACTGTCCTCAAAACGTGAAACAGAGACATAATAGCGCTGAATTTAATACCTCAAGTCCTTAACAACACTCTGTCTTGTTCTTGTTTAAATCATGGTATATGATATATCTACAAAAAAGACACCAAGGATAAAAACAGGATATAATTTAGGGGCAGTGGAAGCTCCACCAGAGGATGCTGACTCAGCAGCAACCATTTGAGAGCAGCAACCACTTAGCATGACCATTTTAATATAAATTAGCATATAATCATTTATCATTTATAATATAGTATATAACAGAGCCAATTATCAGATCATTAATAATAAACAAGTTATGAAGCAAGAAATTATCAACTTAAGGTTAACAGTAAGAAACTACATAAAAAGAGAAGAGTACAAGTATGTTAATACAATCCATCAATGAAATAAAGAAAAAAATCAAACCACTAACGAATAACTAAGAACTATTTTTTAACTCTATAACGAATAATAACGGGTGGGTACGTTCAGTACATGGTTCAATTCTTCGGTCCACCTTAGTTAGCTAAATTACACTTGTTGATACCCATGAGTTAAAGCAATACCAGATTGAAACTTACTTAGGTCCAGTGACATTCACAAGCATCTCAGATGTGTGAGGTTCCATATCTCAGGTACCAATACCCCTTCCAATGATAGCCTGTTGAGATCCCTTCAAACAAAACACCCATATTCCATTCATTTGACCTGTGAATTTGTCCCTTGACCATTATTTTGGGTTTATTAGCTTCTAAACACTGAAACACTTTTTTTATAGTTTGAAAGCTCTTTATCGTAGGTTGATTATAATTACAGAAGTAATATCGTTTCAATTACAATCCAACTTCTGAGATGAGATTAAACACCCCAAAGCATGTTGAAGTTCTTTATATATGTTATCAAACTTAAAAGGTATTTTATTCCTCAAGGAATAGAAGGAAAAAGCCCATAGCTTAACCTGGTATGCATACGCGATTGGGAATGTAAAAAGATGATGTTATTAGTTCTCCAATTCGTTGTTCCTGTAAACAAGTGACAATGATTCATGTTTAGATATATCATAAAAAATCACACTAAAGTACTCGTTTTAGTTTTAAATAGATTCAAGATTCAAGTAAACAGTTGACCAGATGTCGAAGGTAAACACTCTGACCTGATCAAATGCTGCGAAAGGAAAACTGGCACAGGGTTTTAGAAGTCCCTAGGAACGGCTCCCAACCATATTTTCCACACCAGTTCTTCCAGTTTCGGAATTCATAACCCCTTACCTAAACATAAAATTAAAATATATATATATATATTAATATATATATATAGGGAGGGGCTCATGCGAGAACTCCATTTATTGCGAGAACCAATGTGAACACAACCTAAAATAGCTAAAAAACCTAAAAAATCCTAACCCCCCCCCCCCACCCAAGCTAAATGCTAAAAACTAAAACCCCCAAAAACCCTAAAAAAAACTAACCCCCCCCCCCCCCCAAAGCTAAAATGCTAAAAACTAAACCCCCAAAAAATCTAAATAAAATCTAAAGAAATCAAAAAAAAAAAAATCTAAAATTTTTTTTTAATATTTTTTATTCTCAAATCGATACTTTTAGTGGGCAAAAAAAAATTTTTTCAATTTTTTTTTCTGGCTTCGAAAAGTAGCGATTTTTATATAAAAAATATTAAAAAAAAAATTTCGTGTGATTTTTAACTATTTTTAAGCATTTTTGGTTGTTTTCACATTGGTTCTCGTAATAAACACTACGCCAAAATAAGGATACAGCCACACAAAAAAAGTGTGACTATTTGTCTTTCGCCACACATATTTTTTTCATGTTAGATGTGACCAAAGCTCGAGTCATCGTAGGTATCATACAGCCACACATACTTTTTAGTGGCCTTAGAACTTAAAAATGTGGCTAAAGGGTACCAACATTTTTGGTTAAACTCTAGCATTTCCTTCATTAAGTGTGGCTAAAAGGTTGCAACAGCCACACGAATTTAATTTAAGTGTGACTGTTTCTATTATATAGTCACATATATTTCCTAAAAAGTATGTTCTAGCCACATCAATTTAAAAAAAGTGTGACAAAAAGGTTGTTGTAATCAAACACTTTATCTATTAAGTATGGCTAAAAGGTAGCAACGGCCACATGAATTTACTGTAAGTGTGGCCGATTCTATTACATAGTCACATGAATTTATTATAAGCGTAGCTAAAAACTTTTACTAGACACAGAAAACATTTTTGGAATTTTAAGTGTGGCTATTGTCTAACTTTTGGTCACATGTATTTGTTTTTCCTATGACATTTGTTATCAGATCGTCACACAATAGAAACAAAGTAATGATGGTGTAGCTATTGTCTAACATTTGGTCACACGTATTTGTTTTTCCCATGACATTTGCTATGATTTCGTCACACAAACAAAAAACAAAGTGATGAAAGTGTGGCTAATTGTTATGTATAGCCACAATAAATTTTGTAATTATAAGTGTGGCTATTTTCTAATCTTTGGTCACATATAACTTTCTTTCCCCATGACGTTTCATATCATTCTGTCACACAACAAAAAAACTAAGTAACTATGGTGTGGCTATTGTCTAACATTTGGTTACACATATTTGTTTTTCCCATGACATTTGCTATGATTCCGTCACACAAACAAAAAACAAAGTGAAGAAAGTGTGGCTAATGGTTATGTATAGCCACAATAAATTTTGTAACTATAAGTGTGGCTATTTTCTAATATTTGGTTACATATAACTTTCTTTTCTCATGACGTTTGATATCATTCTGTCACACAACAAAAAACAAAGTAACTATAGTGTGGCTAGTGGTTATTTATAGCCACACGAAATTTTGTAATTTTAAGTGTGGCTATTTTGTAAACTTTTGGTCACAAATATTTTTTATCATTACATGTGACCATTTTCGAGTAAATACACATTTTATTTTCAATTTTTAGTAAAATAAAAACTACAATAAACATGAGAAAACTAAAAACCAAATGCTATTAACAATAATAACAGAAGTTTTCAATTTAAACTAGTTTTATACATAGTGCCACGTTGCAAGTGTTTTGCTGGGTTGCACTGCAGAAGTCTGTTCATCCCAGCTAGTAATTGAGGTAGTGCAAAGAAAGCGTCGTTGCAAGTGTTTTGCTGGGTTGCACTACAGAAGTTGATCTAGGATGATTGTGTTCATTAGGTGATGAAATCATTGGCGGTGGTGACGAACAGTCAAACCCTTTTGTCATAACCACAGATTTCTTCGGTTTAGTTGTAAATTCTGGTTCTATGACATCATCTGACACAGATCTTTGTGCTTTCAGGTTGGGCTTAGTTGATTTAGCGTTCTTCATATCTGTGAACCAGTTCCATGGCTCCTCAAAATCAATAGGTGTAACATCAATCGGCTTCATAGAACTTCCATTATTCTCATCCTGTTGCATTATTTCACAACATGAACTTAGTTAATTTGTTAGTGATGTCGAAACTAGTCAAAAGCAAAGATGTTATGTGGATAGTAGAAAAGTAAATGGCAAGAAGAATACCTTGACGTCTCTGAAAAACGACTTTAGTCCCTCTAATGACTTGTCAAATTGTCAAGCTTTCTGATGGATTTTCTTATCCACTTTGAAATGTAGGTTAGATTTTTTCTTGGCGGAAGCGCTCATCTGCTTGCAATATTGACCATGATAAGGATTCCAACATCTTTGAAGAGCAATAACAGATAAGTTGACAATTGGCTGGATATAGGTACGTATATAGGGAATCCTTACCTAGGAAGATTATGGCTCCATAGTCGAACCTGTGTCGGATGCAACGTCCTACACAAAAAAATGTATACTCAACATATGAGAAGGTCTCATACCTGTACAACATTACTGGCAAAACTCATCGTGAAATAAGAATGAAAATTACCTGGCAAATGGGTTGGGTCGGGTCGGGTCATGGGTCAAAACGGGTTCGGGTCAAAACGGGTCAATTATAAAAAAGGGTTGTTTTGGTTCGGGTCGAAACGGGTCCGGGGGTTTGGGAAACCGTAAGTTGGAATCTGTTGTGGGCAGTAGTTTTCAAGATCTTTAGCACAATTTTCACATGAGCGACATGATCCCACTAAGCATCCAACCCCAACTTTGTCCCCAACTTTAAATTTTATAACTTTGCTGCCTACTTCTTTCACTACACCGACGATCTCATGCCTGCATTAATCATCATTGTAAGATCAAACATTGTAAAATGTCAGTTATCCGGTGGTAAGTAAGATCCATTGTCAAAAGGTTACAGCAAGAAGAAATAACTATTTTTAACATGTTAACGAAGAATTGAATCTTACAGCAATAAATCGTAAGAAATTGTTACATAAACTAAATCATACAACTTTGGTGATCATACGGCCCGTAATCTTGTTACAGTCTGATTAGTGCTCAACATTTGCAAAATCGCAATCAAACTGACCCTCCCTATCTTTGTTCTTTTCCCTCCGAATGTTATTGATTTTAAACTTATATTTGCTTGAATTTGAAGAGTGGAAAACCGGGTTAACGGGCAGAGCAAGGTGCTTTATGGTGTCTGAATCCCATGACCCTATAGTGGCCCATATATAGCTAAAACCACGTATTTAAGTCGATGTGTCTCGGAGCCATATCTGAAACCAAGTATTTAAATCCCATGACTCTATAGTGGCCCACTTACAAACCGCTTCATGTATCGATAAACAAACATCTATTTCATACAAACAATCAACATTTCTGTCACAGACTTACTCCTATAGATTAAACAATCAACATTTCCATCACAAAAACATGTAAAATTCAGATCAATCACAGTTCAAACACAACCGCATATTACATTCACATAATCACATTCTACAAAACAAGCTGAGAATTACTAGATACTCCTAATTACAAAACAATCTCCTCCCCCTGCTGTATCACCCTTGGACTATCACGAACAAACATGTAACCAACGCTAATCAAAATCAACCACAAACTAATGAAACAATATCACCTTTAACCTAAAATTCATACAAATTCATCACCCGAGAGGCCGAAACCGAAGAGTAACAGTCGCATTCTCCTTTAATCTCTCCGCACTCAACAGGTAACTCAAATTTTTCACCGAAACTTAAACTTCTGAAACATGCTTCGAAGACGAATTCGTAATAATATGTAACGCTCATATGAGGATGTGAATCGATTGAGAAATAGTAAAACTTGAATCGATTGAGAAATAGTCGTCTGAGTTCTGCTCCGGAATCGTATTCACAACCTTGAATTGATTGATTTCTGCTCTTGGATTGATTGAAGGGTTAATCAATGAATCTAGATTTAGACTGACAGATGAATCGACGAATCATGAAACATGTAACAAAAAAACTGGCAACCAACACCATTGCCGCCACCAACCGACGACCACCACCATCAACGACGATTACTGGATCTAGGATTTCAGAATTTCGTGATTAAGGGTTTCACCAGATCCATTAACGGCTGCTACTGTGGGATACGATTAAGGTTCCGGCACAACTGTTGTAAGCCTCAACTCGTGTGTATTCCCGTTTTGGTGGGATACTCGGTGGTGTTGGGTTGCGAGTCGAACGTAGTTCCGGCAAACTGATGATGATGAAAGCGTGATGAAGGTGGAGGTGGTGGCGGCTGAGTGGTGGTGGTGGGTTGTTGTGGCTGTTCACATCAGTCACGAAGGATTTAATTAGGGTTTTGAGGAAGGACAAATGAAGAAGGTGAAGATGGATTGATGGTTTTTTTTTTATTAATGATTTTACAAGTAAATAAGTTATTAAGTTATTCTAAAATAAGCTAACCCAAACACCCTTTGAAGGTTTTAAAACCTAACTGAATCTTTTAAAACCTCATAGCCATTGAATAACGGAAACAACTTATTAACCGAAAC
This sequence comes from Helianthus annuus, assembly GCF_002127325.2. Classification (NCBI taxonomy): domain Eukaryota; kingdom Viridiplantae; phylum Streptophyta; class Magnoliopsida; order Asterales; family Asteraceae; genus Helianthus; species Helianthus annuus. The sequence goes on from NC_035435.2 coordinate 13,857,689, forward strand.
TGAAAAAATTAAAAAAATTTACAAAAAAGGTTAATTAACTAAAAAACCGGTTATTCATTGAACGTTTTAAAGTGAATAACCGAAGAACATGGTTATTAACCGAATCGCTTAAAGTAAAAACCGGTTAAAGCAAAAATGAGAAAAAAACGGTGGTTCGGATAAACAAACCATTTATGGAAAAAAAATCATTTTGTGCACCTCTACGATATGGTCCATTAAGACATGTATGACCTAATATTAGTTGTCGTGATCCATTAACACATGTATGATCTACTGTTGGCCATCGTGATCCATAAGGCCCAATATGGTCCACTAAAACATGTATGGTCTATTATAGTCCATCGTGATCCATTAAGAACTATATGATCTACTATTGGTCATGGTGATCCATTAAGGCCTAATATGGTCCATTAACACTTGTATGATCTACTATTAACCATTGTGATCCATTAAGGCCCAATATGATCCACTGACACTTGTATGATCTACTATTGACCATTGTGATCCATTAAGGCCCAATATGGTCCACTAACACTTGTATGATCTACTATTGGCCATTGTGATCCATTAAGGCCCAATATGGTCCACTAAGACAAGTATGATCTACTATTATCTGTTGTGATCCATTAAGGCCCAATATGTTCTATTAACACGTGAGTGATCGATCTACTAGTGTCCACTGTGATCCATTAAGGCCAATTGGCCAAATATGTCAACGAAGATATGTATGATGTACTATTGTCAATTATGATCAATTAAGGTCCAATATGATCAACCAAGACATGTATGATCTACTAAGTTTCATTGTGATCCATTAAGGCCCAATGGGGTCCATTAAGACATATATGATCTACTATCGCCCGTTGTAAGCTGTTAAGGCCTAATATGGTCCACTAAGACATATATGAGCTACTATTGTCTGTTATGATCCATTAAGGCCAAGTGTAGTCAATTAAGACATCTATGAGCTACTATTACCTGTTGTGATCCATTAAGGCCCAATATGATCATCTAATACATATATGATATACTATTGTGCATTGTGATCCATTAAGACATGTATGATCCACTATCATTTAGGCCTAATATGGTCCATTAATATATGTGTGATCTATTATTGTCCATTGTGATCCATTAAGGCCTAATATGGTTCATTAACTTATCTATGACCACTATGGGGCATTGTGACCCAGTAAAGCCCAATATGGTCTATTAACACATATATGATTAGGGATGAGTTCAGTACCGGTACCGAGCATACCGGTACCGAAAATTTTGATACCGGAAATCATCAAATATAGGTACAAATACCGGTACCAAAAATGTTTGGTATGGTACTGTACAGTACTCATACCACAACGCTATTTGAAAGTAAAATTCGGTAAACTACTGGTATCATATCAAACTAGTACCGGTACCCAAAACAATTAACTTCGAGAAATTCGGTACCATTATTAATATGCATACATTAATGAAACAAATATGGTTTAAAATATATAATATTTAATAATAGTTTGAATTATTAAATATCTAGTAATTTTTTTAATATTAAAATAATGTAACTTTTTAAACAAGAACATTATTTGAGATGAAAGTTTTGAATCAAAAATTTTGGGGGGAAGTTTAAGTTTTAGAATGAAATATTTTGGGGGGGAGGTTTAAGTTTTAGGATGAAATATTTTGGGGGGGAGTTTAAGTTTGAAATATTTTGGGGGGAAGTTTTAGGATAAAATATTTTAGGTGGAAGTTTAAGTTTTGTAATTAAATATTTTACGATGATTTTTTAAAGATGTAGTAAATTTAAAATTTGGTCACACATTTTTTAATGACATTTGATAATATTTCGTCACACAAAAAAAAATGATGATTGTGTGACGAATGTTAATGTAAAACCACATTAAATTTTGTAATTTTAAGTGTGAATATTGTCCAACATTTGGTTACATAAAATAATATATGTGGCAATATGCATGAGATTTTAGCCACATTATTAAACAAATAATGTGGTCGTAGAACACATATGGCCACACTTTTCTAATGTGGATGTTTTATCTTAACGTGTGGCTAATGGTTTGGAATAGTTTTGTGTTTAGTCCCGCGAAACAAATACAGTAAACGTAGATCAAATTTGGCCACACTTTTTCTTAAAGTGTGGCTAAAGGTTTTGAATACACATGTTATTGGTCATAGGAAAATATATAATGTGATCATAGATAACATTTAGCCACTCTTTGCTTAGTGTAGCAAATATATGTCACAATTTTTTTCTTAAAGTGTGGCTAAAGGTGTCAAATACATGTTTTTTGCCACATGAAACAAAAATATGTGGCTATAGATCACATTTGGCCACACATTTCGATTTGTGGCTAATAAATGTCACATGGTTTTCTAAAAGTGTGGCTAAAGGTTCTGTCACATTAATGATAAAATGTGCGGCTAAATGTGTTTTAAAATGTTATGAATAACCTTTAGCCACACATTTTTACAAATGTGTGGCAGGGCGGTTTTGCCAAAAGTGTGGCCATAGGCCTTTTTTCACGTAGTGAAAAGGTGGTTCTCGCATGATCTTCTCTCTCTCTCTCTCTCTCTCTCTATATATATATATATATATATATATATATATATATATATATATATATATATATATATATATATATATATATATATATATATATATATATATATATATATATCAAACGGGTCAGTTTAAATCGACTTGTAACTCCGTAGTGAAATATAAAGGCCCGTACCAGAATCGACCCAACATGACCGCTCAGATCACATATATAAAAACCTTAATGGTTTTTATCACATATCTCTGGTAGTTTGTTTGTTGAACACCACTATGAGACGTCATTTTCAACCTGAAATGGCTGGAGTTAGAACAACATCACCAATGGCCATCCAAGCCCCAACAATAGCCAATACAAGTAGAAACCTCTACAAAACTAATTCTAACAACCCCATTTTTATATATATATATATTTTTTACTTTTTAACATTACTACTTTTGTTTAAAAAAAAAAATTAACTGGACAGTGAATATCTTTGGGTCACGAGAACTTTAGCTTCTTACGTTCGCCAGTCAACCCTCAAAAAAATTCACCTACCTTCGCATCTAGATTCTCCGTAGCCACGACCGGTTGTGGCCGCTAGGGCGTCGGTTGCCACCACACAACCCTAACACCATCAGAGGAAGAGATAACCATTAAAAGCAACAAAATCATATACATTCCATGGTCTAAGAATATATTTCTTTTAATTACATCCTAACACCCACATATATGTCCTTAAATATTTGAATAATTTATAAAATGCAGGTTTAAACGTATCACCTAATTTTCATTAGGCCATGGTCATAGAACACTTTATGAATAATAGCAAACATAGTTCTAAAACTCTCTTTTAATTTAACTGCAATTATTCATCAACCAACACTTAAAAAGGTAGATGATTTCTTGACAAACAGGTTGATTGGCACATCAACAGTGTCAGAAAGGGTAGAGAGAATACCAGAGCCTTTAACATCAATTGATCAAATTCTTCATATTCCCATCCAAAAGAGCCCTATCTGAATTAGCAAAAACCCAAAAACATAAAGCAATCAACAACCAATAAAATTGTAACTGAAAAACCGACACTGGGAAATCAAAAGATCACAAACTGGAATATCAGTGATGAACTAAAACCGCAAGGTACTCAATCATAATCGACAAGTAACATCACGTAATAATCAACAATTCAACATATACATAAATAGAAATCGAGAGAGGAAACATGGATTACTGGGGTCCCTCCGGTTTCATGGCAAACCCTAGCCGTTGGCCTTTGACGACCACCAATACCACAGCCCCTGGAATCACTGTCGCCGGCAGAGGGTGGAGTGAGAACGTAAGGGGGATTTGAGAGGACAAATTGAAGGTGGGACGATTCATTTGCAGTCTTTATAGGGATATTAGGGTTATGGAGGATTCAGTCGTGATGAAGGTGAAGAGATGAGAGGAAACTGTGATTTGGGTATTAGAGTTATATATATTAATTCCAGGATAAGAAACGATTCAGTTGTCTGAAAAGTTAATGTATGGTTATTCCATAATCAAATCCCTAAAACACCCCTTTGGTGTTTTAAAATTTTAGAAAAGTTGCAACTTTATCCCCTTTAAAATGGCTTCTCTCTATTGTACATAATGCTTCAAAATTTATACGCAAATAAAATTACTATCTTGTCCATCACTTCTCCTTTTTATAGTATTATAGATTTTATATATATATATATATATATATATATATATATATATATATATATATATATATATATATATATATATATATATATATATATATATATATATATATATATATATATATATATATATGGGGTTTCTAAAATGAAAACCACTCCCAGTTAAGAGAACAACGAGACCCACTTTCATTAAACTACTTGTAGAAATAAAGATTACAGCAACCAAGCATCATGAGAACAAAATAGTCCAATTCATAACAAAAACGCAACAAAAACTCATTTTATAACATAAATCTCGAGTATCTAATCTTGCTTTCGTCACAGGATTTAGACTGGTACTGGCATGGACATAGGCAACGGCTCGTCACCCATCACAAGGGGTGGTCTATATTCCTCCACCTCTTTTGGTGGGAGTGCCACAACATCATCCTTTGGCATATGAATAACAACATTATCAGGTAAAGGTGTCTTGGGTCCAAGCTTTACAGTTGGGTCCCAGTCAAGCATGATCTTAACCTTTATACCAAGAACACCCTGTTTGTTTCACACAAATTATACGAACTTCAATCAGTTCTTGATATAAACGCACTGCAGTTTGAAGCACGAAATCATGTTCACAGGTGTTTATATGAGTTTACCTGTCTAAGAAAGAAGCACGTGTCTGACAACAGAGTCAATGTACTCCTTGACTGGTTGACCAGAAGACACCATGTACACATCCTTGAACTTCAGTGATTTTGCACGCTGAGCCCTAAGCTTTCCGCTAACAATAACCTGAGAGAACTGAACAGTGTTAGCATTTATACTGTTGGTGCACTACATCTGTCGACCTCGTCTTGGATCGAGTCTTTGATTGCATTGTATAGATTAGGGACGTTTTACGAGAAAATAGAAGAATATATGTGTATTAGACCCTGATTTCGCTCATAAGGTCTTATGTAGTCTGATTTCGCTTATGTGGTCAGGTTGGTTTCGCTCTTGTGGACTCTATGTCTCTTGGAGCGAAATCACAGTACTATATATAGTAGTCTTGAGCGAAATCAGTAAAAACAGTTGTACGATTTCCATACCGAGGTGCTGCCGGTGTGAAGACTGACTGTAATTGCATTCCAATCTATACAATCACTAGTTAAAGTGAAGAATCAGCTGTTTCTAACTTTGTTTCTTGTTATTCCGCACCTGAAACAGAGTAGAACCCCTCTGAATGACTCATTCGGGTCAGATCGCGATCCTACAAGTGGTATCAGAGCTCAGGAGGAGGAGTTCTGCAGAGATTAGCTGGAATTCATCAAGTTTTCTTACTTCTACAACTTCTTTCATCATTTTAGAGAGATTTACTGGTCGAAAATCGCTCAAAATTTCACAGATTGTGTATAATTGGACATTGACAAACCCTGGAAAGTTTGAGACCTAAACACGGACTAAAAATGGACAAAATTAGGGCTCGAGTTGATTTCGCTCGTATGGACATTATCTGATTTCGCTTTTAAGTCATCTTGATTTCGCTCCTGGGTCACATAAGTTGAAGGGTTTCGCTCCAAATTGTCTGATAATTTCGCTCATAGCTGCACAAACATCTGATTTCACTCTAAAGGCAGCCTGATTTCGCTCTTGTGATCATCCTGGATTTCGCTTGTGTGTGACAAATAACCTAATTTCGCTCCAAAGTACTCTGGTGATTTCGCTCCAAGGGAATTAATTTGGGATTTCGCTCCAAGTGTTCAAATCAGATTAATTTCGCTTCAAAGTCATTGTTTTTGAACAACGTGATAAGTCATCATGGATACTGAGTTTTACAACGCGTTTGCAACTCCGTCTAGTCTGTCCGTCATTGCTCAAGTTATGAATTTGGAAAATGAGACGGGAACCACCCAAAAGCCCCCGAAATTGATGAGTATTGAAGAATACTACGGGTGGAAAGACAGATTTGAAAACTGGGTTCAGGCAAACCATCTTAGGTCTTGGGAATGTATACTGAAGAAATATGTGTTGCCTCGAACAGATTTGCAGGTTTTAAAAGAGCTATCTAAGTTCACAGATCAAGAATGGGTTATGTACAAAGCCGAAAAGATGATGATCAGTCTGTTGCAACAAGCCATCAAAGAAGACATCTTCATATTGCTACAACATGACAAAACTGCAAAATCGATCTGGGATGCACTTAAAGTCAAATTTGAGAGTAGTGAGAACATGATAAAGAGCAAAAAGGCACTGCTCAAGAAAGAGTTTGATCTGTTTAGCAGTCTACCGGGAAAGGATACAAAGAAGCTGATTGAACGATACTGCTACTTAGATGTTGAGTATTACCAGAAATCGTGAAGAGTGGGTAGTGGTGCTCAGAATCCGTTCGGAAAAGGCGATTACTACCGAAAAGCCATTTATCAACAAGTTGGTCAACAACAAGATTCACAGACGGCTCATGGTAGGAAGATCGAGGATTCAAAGAGAGCATGTTTGGTAGACTTTAACTGGAACAACTACATATCATCTGAAAGCAAAGCATGTATAGTCGATCAAGATGATGAAAGAGTACCTGAAGGCTTCAGCTGGGATATGTTTGTTGATGAAAAGGGGGAGTTCAAAGCTTTCATCGCTAAAATTGTCAGAGAACCAGACATGTTTGCCACGTGGATGAAGTCTATTGGTGAGATTGTAAAGAGTGTGGATGAAGAGTCTGTTGTTTCTGATGAAAGTTCAGAAAGTACTTATGAAAACTCACAGAGTTCAGATGAGAGTGTACAAAATGATGTTAGTTCAGAAAAGGAAGTTGTTTTTGATCAAACACCATCTGATTCTGGTTTATCAAATGTTAGTTCTGAAAAATCTGTACAGTTTGATCAGTCACCGGTTGATGATAGCGGTGATGATGAGGAGGAAAAACATATTAATGTTGCTAAAACTCATCTTTCTCCTGAAATTTTTCATTTCTATTTTGCAGATCGCATGGAGAAGGTAAAGGAAAAACTACCTGCTAAAGAACAACAACAAATGAAAACTGAAGATGTTGTTCAGAATGAGAAAGTTGAAAGTGTTGCTGAGGAGATGGTTAAGAATGAGGAGATTACTAAAGCTGAAAAGGTGATTGAGACAGAGAAAGTGGTAGAAGTGGTGAAAACAATCGAAGTTGAAAAGATTGTTGAAGTCGTCAAGCCTTGCACGAAATATTTGGAAGCATGCAAGCAATGTGCAGCAAAAGACGATATAATTGCTGAGTATGAGAAGAAAAAGGAGCAGTTGCTGTTCAATCTCAATTATGTGAAAGAATCTTATGATGTTTTGAACAAAACAGTAACTGGTCTTCAAAAGACAAATTCAGAAAGAGACCAAGCACTAACGATGATGAATGCTGTTATGATGACAAAGCAGAAAGCTATAAATTTCTACATCGAAGAGAGTGCTAAGTGGAAGCAAGAGTTGGAGACAGAGAAGATTGAGAATGAGAGAATTAGACGTTTATTGCAAAGTTATTCTAGTTCTGATTATCTCATTGATCGTATTTACCCTACTGTTGCAGGTATGGAAGCTTTTCAAGACGACAAGCAGAAGAAAAAGAAAGATAGTGGTAAGAAACCGACTGTTAGCTATAACAAGTGTCTGCCTCCGATTTGGGAAGGGTATTCTCCTAGAAAATCAAACGAGGAGCAACTTGGAAAAGCAGTCAATATAAGGCTAAAAACCGACACAACTGATGAATTACCAGAAAACATTGACGTCACGTTTACCTCGTCCGACACTGATCATGAGTCTGAGTTAATCAAAAGGGTAGTCGATCAGGTGTTGGATACTGACGAGGAGTCCGAGTCAAAGTCTGAATCTGGAGGGTCAAATTCGTCAGTCAACAGTTCAAAGTCGTCGGTCAAACGGTCTTATAGTAAAGAATTTTTATTATCAAAGGCAAATTTGGATGATGGAACATTTGAAGTCGCATACACTTTAAATGATTCGGACAAATTATACTCTGACAAAGAGTTTCCAATAAGAAGTGTTCGTTTTGACATGATCAAAAAGGTTTTCAAAATGACAGAAATCAATATTTCTGAAATAAAAGATTTAAACCTTACTGGAAAACCTAAAAAATACACTTCAAGAGTTCAACAACGATTAAACAAGAAAAAAGGTTACAATTCTGGTCCTGGTTTTCAAAAGAAACCTAACCAAAATCGTAGCTACAAAAAGAAAGGAGTTGGTTTTATTCCACCAGAAAATCATAAAAATATGAAAAATTCTAAAACAAAAACAGAATTTGTTTCAGGAGGAAATTCAGAAGAAGAACAGAAGAAACCATTCTGGAGACAATCAAATCAGGAGTTTCTTGCTGAGAAGAAAAGGAATGGAACTGCAGTGTTTCATTCAAAGGAAACTCGAACCTGTTACAAGTGCAATGAAGCTGGTCACATTGCATGGAACTGTCAGAAAAATGCCAAAACAAAACAGGGAGTTTCTAAGAAATTGAAACTGTGACAACCCGAACTTTCAAGGTTAGTTACGTTTTAATCTTGTGAACTTAACTCCGTTAAACGTAGACGCTCGGTAATTGAGTTATATAATTCAGTGGGGTTTGTAGGGCCGCATATATGTGGGTTTTATAATTATGCATTTCTAGTAGCAAGACATGTCCTTTGTAGACTTGATTAACCGGTTCTTTATACATGTTCTTTATAATTATGTCGGTTCAACATATGCAGCCACAATAACTAGGTTAACCGACCCACATGTATTATATTATCATGAAACCCAACAGTCCTTGTAACAGCCCTTGTAGTCGGCCCACTTATGTAAAATTGAATCCCGGCCCAGTTAGGATAGTGAACATGACCACCGGCCCACTGCTATGTTGTTGGCACTATAATTAGTTGTAACTTACATATTCGTATAACATAAAATACAACATAGCAAACCCTACTTCTCATCTTCTACGTACGGCTGCAGACCCCCCCCCCACCTGCAATATCATCTTAATCGATCAAGACATCCAGTTAGTAAGTTCAATTCATGTTTGTTTAATGCTCAAACTGCTTGATTGTGATATGATGCATATGTAAATAATTATTAATCTTGTGAGATAAACTGTTATGCTAGTAATTCTTTGTTGATGTTTATGACTAGTGATGCATGATCGATGATGGATATACTTTGTTATGATCTGATTGGAACATGAACATGTGAGTTAATTCTAGGAAAGATAAGGTTGATCTCTAGGTAGTGAGTACATGATAAACCGGTGATGCGAAACTAGACAGTCGCTCACGGTATCAAATCGATAATGTAGGATTCATGCTGAAGTGGTAATTATCATGTGCTGATTGACTGTTATTGTTGGTTGATGAAATTGATAGTATACGAATGATTATGGTGATGATTAGTCTGATGTGTTTGTGGATTAACGATTAGGTTCGATCACTACGAATTATAACGGTTCCGTGATGTGAAGTTTATGATGTGCAGTTTGTGTGGTAACATGTATTAATCGGAATAATAGGAATTATTAAGTGGACTGAATAATCATGATGATAACTATTGCTTGTTTATAATTTGGATATCAATCCCTGAATCTTATACGTAACCTCCAATGCCCACACACATAATGAATGTACACACCAATTGCATTAGAAGTACAGTGGGTTGCATGTTAGAAGCTGGGTTTTGTTTTAATGGAGATGTACAAGTTTGTAAGTATAGGGTACAACAATAATGTGTTGGGTTGTTCAAAACATTATGGGTTTCCTACTGTTACCAAACCAAACGAATTAGGCCGCACCATGTTGGGAGGAAACCGTAATGGACTGGCTACGGTTTGGGTTAAGATTGTGGGTCGGGTAGTGCGGTTCGGACCAAACGGGTGAGGGTAGGCTGGAAATGGATGTTAACATTGCTGGATTATTAAGTCGATATTGGGCCTGAAGGGCCATATGCTCAATGACGTTGTTAGAACCCATGGGCAGCACCAAGAATTAGAATCATGAAACAAACTGTTAAATGTTGTTAGTCGACTGTGTACTGATGCGTAGTGATTTGTGACTTGAATATTTATTGTGCATAACGTTGTGTGATGTGGTTATATGCAATATGTGGGATGTGTATGTTGAATACGTGATCTTGTGTCCATGAGATTAATTATATTCGGTAACCATAATAGGTCTTGGGTGATTAACTGTGAAAGTACACGAATATCTAGTCTTACCGAACAACCCAAAGGTGAGTTCATCTCTTGAGCATGTGTCCCGGTGGTTGGGAAAGTCAGTGGGTATTCCTGGGAGGGATAAGTCTTTTGGGTAAAAACGGGAATGTTGGATAATATACTCTTCCTATCACCTTTAAAGTCCCTCCGTGTTGTTTGGTTACCTGGAAGGTAATATGGTATTAGTTAGTAGCGCTACTTAGGTTTGGCAACCTCACCCCGTTCCTGGGAGGACGGGTGTTGAACTAATGACCTAGTCATGACCAATGCTTTGATAGGAGCATTGGAGAAAGAGCAAAATAATCAGAAGCCGTCTTGTATTGGGGTATTATCAACATCGTTTTCAAAATGGTATTCAATGAACTGGATTAAACACTTGGTAACTATCGTTTTCGTAAAACTATGAACTCACCAGCGTTGTCTGATACACTTGTTGCATGCTCGCAGGACGATAGATATCTTGGATTTGGGAACTTGCTTTCTGGAGAAGCTGGAGTGGTCATGGGTCGACTGGAGGGATTCATGTGATTGATTCATTGATACTAAACATTGGTTTTGAAACTGTTTAACATTGGTTTACTATTTGCTTCCGCTGAACATATTGGGTTCCATTTAAACTTGAAGATGGTATTTTGTTAATTGAGGAGTCTATCTATTTATTAACTTGTATGGGTTCAATGTAATTAGTGGCTCATTGTTGGTACGTCACACGCCTAAAAGGGACATTCCCTAGGTGGTATTTTGGGGGTGTGACAGTTTGGTATCAGAGCCACTGGTTATAGTGAATTTGGTTTTAAAACTTTTTTATAAAACCAGTCTATAACCGAAGAGATCCGAAATCGACCATGACACTCAGCTCCAGACTGCAAGGTTCGTTTCTCGTTTACTATTGCATTGTATATCTAGTGTTTGCTTGTGAATAATATCACGTGAATGCACACTTAGCACTGCAGTATGAACTTCTATGTTACCAACCCATGTTACGTGTTTTAAGAGTGCGACTCTTCTTGAACTTTCATGATCTATGTTATGGCGTTATCTATCTTATTGCTCGAATTCGGGGAACCTTTTAGCGCGAGTTAAGAGGCACTGAGATAAGCATGCAAATTGCCTTATTATTATGGGTGCACACATAATAATAATGTGGGGTGCATGTGAGTCCCAGTGAGGCTTAACAAGTGTGAAAGGGGTTCTGCCCTGTTAATTGATGTTATGTTAGAACTCAGCAGTCTATAGGAATCATAGCAGTGATTGTCTCCTACGCGAACATGATCTTTTCACCCCTTTCTGAATCCATACGAATCTCGATGCCATCGAGTATCACCTGATCACATATCTGAACGCCTAGCGAACTGTGTGGAATGTTAGGTGCTAGTACGAACGTCCCTGAGTTGGATGGCTCAGCGTCAAATGATTGGACTATACTTTCCTCACTTATCTTTGTTTGCTGGAACTTAGCGTGTTGACGCCTTAGATCCCGAAGTGCGATCACTTCTGCAAAACTCTCGCGGCATACCGTATATTACTCAGTCAACTTGCAAGAACGATGGACAAGAGGGTAAACGTGGTACCTTACCGACTTCAACATTTGAACGACCCTAGTTACCGGCAACGAACAACAGCGATTTAACTCCAATCGAATCCTTAACCCCAGCCAATGACTCATGGGAGTCGACTCTTACGAACCAATCGGGACAAAATCGATGACGATTGACTGTAGAGCGGACTGTGTAACTGCTCGCACCATAAGTAGTGCCTTAGGACGTGGCACGGAATGTGAAAAGATGGACCTTGTTGGTGAAAGGACGCAGGACATCGTTACAGGCAACAATATTAGGGGCGACAGTCGCGGCAACATCAAGGTACTCGTGATCGCAGCTTACAGTATGGAAACGAAGGTGAACTCAACAAGGATTGACTGTGTTAAGTCAAGGTGACGACAACCAAGGGAACGACGGCAGTACTGGAAATTCTCGTGATGAAAACAACACTGGAAATGAAGCTCATGGAAGGACATTTAGTATTGGCATAGGCTATACCAGGCGTAATAGCAACACGATAGCTTGGATGGGTAGCTATTCGCTTCGTCTCTATTCTGTTTAACCCCGATGCTTCTTGAAACCGAACCTGTTGTGGAGTCGGCTGATGCGAGTCAACTGAAGCCTTATATGTTCGCTGGGATACAAACTCGACCTTGGGGACAGGTGTTCGACATCGACCTTCCTTCTACTACCCCTGATGGTTACAACGCAGTAGTTAGAGTGGATTGGTTATTCAGAAATCGCACAGACATACCTTGTGAGGAGAAAATTTTGTGTGGAGAATCGTTATTTGTTCTAAAGCAACAGAGTGGTGCAAAGGTTAGCACCATATCAACTATGAAGGCCCAGAAGTGTCTACGGAGGGATCACCCCGTTACGTTAGCAACCGTTACTAATGTTGAGGCTAAGGAAAAGAGGATCGAGGATCCACCAATTGTTCGTAATTCCTCTCAGTGTGCTCCCGAGGAGCTTTCAGATTTACTTCCACCACTGTTAGGCAGAATCTCAGTTTGATCTCACAACAGGGGCAACCCTGATTACTTGTGCTACATACCGTCTTGCACCAGGAGGGTTGCAAGGACTATCTACAGGAACTGTTGGACAGGAGTTTTATTGGACATGGTTTATGTTCACTTTGGGGAGCCCCAGCTATATTCGGGAAGATAAAGCCTTTTCGTATGTGTACTGATTATCCAAAACTCAGCAAGGTGACAATCAAGAACTGTTTGCCTCGACCATGTATTGACGGAAGACCAAGAGGAGAATGTTCCTGAAACGGCATATCGAACGCAATACGGCCATTGCGACTTTGTACACCATGACCATTGAGTTAATCAACACACCAGCAGCTTTATGGACAACATGAATCGACCGTATTTATGGATGACGTTCTGGATCATTTCCAAGAGGAAGGAACATCATGGGCGGCATTTGTGTCTTATTTTAGGGCTCCTTGGGGAATAGCCACTCCGCGCGAAGTCTTGTTAAAAGTAACTTCTGGATTCGAGAGATACCTTGTTGGTCATATGAACAACGAAGTGGGGATACACGTGGATCTCGTTAAAGACCCATTTAGTTAGATATTGTTTGGCACCAAGGATCCCTTCGAGGATGCAGCAATTTCTTTGTCACACTAGACTCTATCGCAGATTCACCACAGGATTTTCAAAGATCGCTCTGTTGAGGCATTACATAGACGATAAGGCCAACCTCCTTGTTAGACTGAGATGGTTGACAACTTAATTACTGGTCCAGGACTGGTACTCGAAACTCTTGGGAAGGTTGTTTGGATCGGGAGTCGATTGGCGGCAACGCGTGACCGTCAGGAAAGCTGATAAACTTGGGAAACGCTGGAAGATCGTTGTAGGCGATCGTACCGTGTTGAAAGTCTCGCCCTGGGAGTGTGTGGAATGCTTGGGAAGCATGGCGAGCTTAACTGACGTCACAATGGACCATTCAACAGTCTAGGGAGAGTCGGTGGCGTAACCTACAAACTCGAGTTACCCGACGAATCGGGTAACGTACGCGATGTCATTTATGTTTCGGATCTAAGGTAGTAGTTGTCTGATGAAACATGTGATACCTTTACTGGAGAAATTTATCGAACACATGGACCAGGAAGTCAAGGTTCGTTAACTTAGTCGAATTCCAATCGTGAGTATTCGTTGGAACTCAAGACGTGGACCGGAGTTCACGTGGGAGCGCGAGGATCAGATGAAGCTTAAGTATCCTCAACTCTTTCCTGTTGACCAATCAATTCGAATACTACCGGTGAATTTCGGGGACGAAATTCCATTTCAAGTTGGGGATGATGTGGCACCCAACTGACCTAGCAATCCTGTTTTTACAATTTGGTTTACGTGGCGTCTATGCAGTTATCTGGATGCTTAGTGATTGCGTGTAATGCTTGATTATTATGTGTGATTATTATTTGTGTAGTATTACATATAGTTAAGTAGTGTGATTATTATTTGTGTAGTATTACATATAGTTAAGTAGAATTTCTATCGCTTCACTCTTCTGTGCTTACTTGTCAAATTTCGGGACGAAATTTCCTTCAAGTTGGGGATGATGTGACAACCCGAACTTTCAAGGTTAGTTACGTTTTAATCTTGTGAACTTAACTCCGTTAAACGTAGACGCTCGGTAATTGAGTTATATAATTCAGTGGGGTTTGTAGGGCCGCATATATGTGGGTTTTATAATTATGCATTTCTAGTAGCAAGACATGTCCTTTGTAGACTTGATTAACCGGTTCTTTATACATGTTCTTTATAATTATGTCGGTTCAACATATGCAGCCACAATAACTAGGTTAACCGACCCACATGTATTATATTATCATGAAACCCAACAGTCCTTGTAACAGCCCTTGTAGTCGGCCCACTTATGTAAAATTGAATCCCGGCCCAGTTAGGATAGTGAACATGACCACCGGCCCACTGCTATGTTGTTGGCACTATAATTAGTTGTAAGTTACATATTCGTATAACATAAAATACAACATAGCAAACCCTACTTCTCATCTTCTACGTACGGCTGCAGACCCCCCCCCACCTGCAATATCATCTTAATCGATCAAGACATCCAGTTAGTAAGTTCAATTCATGTTTGTTTAATGCTCAAACTGCTTGATTGTGATATGATGCATATGTAAATAATTATTAATCTTGTGAGATAAACTGTTATGCTAGTAATTCTTTGTTGATGTTTATGACTAGTGATGCATGATCGATGATGGATATACTTTGTTATGATCTGATTGGAACATGAACATGTGAGTTAATTCTAGGAAAGATAAGGTTGATCTCTAGGTAGTGATTAGGGTTATATGAGTACATGATAAACCGGTGATGCGAAACTAGACAGTCGCTCACGGTATCAAATCGATAATGTAGGATTCATGCTGAAGTGGTAATTATCATGTGCTGATTGACTGTTATTGTTGGTTGATGAAATCGATAGTATACGAATGATTATGGTGATGATTAGTCTGAAGTGTTTGTGGATTAACGATTAGGTTCGATCACTACGAATTATAACGGTTCCGTGATGTGAAGTTTATGATGTGCAGTTTGTGTGGTAACATGTATTAATCGGAATAATAGGAATTATTAAGTGGACTGAATAATCATGATGATAACTATTGCTTGTTTATGATTTGGATATCAATCCCTGAATCTTATACGTAACCTCCAATGCCCACACACATAATGAATGTACACACCAATTGCATTAGAAGTACAGTAGGTTGCATGTTAGAAGCTGGGTTTTGTTTTAATGGAGATGTACAAGTTTGTAAGCATAGGGTACAACAATAATGTGTTGGGTTGTTCAAAACATTATGGGTTTCCTACTGTTACCAAACCAAACGAATTGGGCCGCACCATGTTGGGAGGAAACCGTAATGGACTGGCTACGGTTTGGGTTAAGATTGTGGGTCGGGTAGTGCGGTTCGGACCAAACGGGTGAGGGTAGGCTGGAAATGGATGTTAACATTGCTGGATTATTAAGTCGATATTGGGCCTGAAGGGCCATATGCTCAATGACGTTGTTAGAACCCATGGGCAGCACCAAGAATTAGAATCATGAAACAAACTGTTAAATGTTGTTAGTCGACTGTGTACTGATGCGTAGTGATTTGTGACTTGAATATTTATTGTGCATAACGTTGTGTGATGTGGTTATATGCAATATGTGGGATGTGTATGTTGAATACGTGATCTTGTGTCCATGAGATTAATTATATTCGGTAACCATAATAGGTCTTGGGTGATTAACTGTGAAAGTACACGAATATCTAGTCTTACCGAGCAACCCAAAGGTGAGTTCATCTCTTGAGCATGTGTCCCGGTGGTTGGGACAGTCAGTGGGTATTCCTGGGAGGGATAAGTCTTTTGGGTAAAAACGGGAATGTTGGATAATATACTCTTCCTATCACCTTTAAAGTCCCTCCGTGTTGTTTGGTTACCTGGAAGGTAACATGGTATTAGTTAGTAGCGCTACTTAGGTTTGGCAACCTCACCCCGTTCCTGGGAGGACGAGTGTTGAACTAATGACCTAGTCATGACCAATGCTTTGATAGGAGCATTGGAGAAAGGGCAAAATAATCAGAAGCCGTCTTGTATTGGGGTATTATCAACATCGTTTTCAAAATGGTATTCAATGAACTGGATTAAACACTTGGTAACTAATGTTTTCGTAAAACTATGAACTCACCAGCGTTGTCTGATACACTTGTTGCATGCTTGCAGGACGATAGATATCTTGGATTTGGGAACTTGCTTTCTGGAGAAGCTGGAGTGGTCATGGGTCGACTGGAGGGATTCATGTGATTGATTCATTGATACTAAACATTGGTTTTGAAACTGTTTAACATTGGTTTACTATTTGCTTCCGCTGAACATATTGGGTTCCATTTAAACTTGAAGATGGTATTTTGTTAATTGAGG